>NW_023503972.1:1216214-1824322 GCF_014529535.1 Bradysia coprophila | reverse complement strand
AAAGAGAGAATATAAAAAGAAAATGTTTTAAACTCAACTCAACATATTGATTAGCGATTGAGCTCTTTAAAAGAATGAAACAAAGAGAGAGAGAGAGAGAGAGAGAGAGAGAAAGAAAATGAATTTTTCTTTTTAGAATTATATTCAATTCAAATATATTTTTTATGCCAACCATATTTGGGCTTATATTGTACATGTAAATTTGATATGATTTATCCATTAAAATTTATAATAAAATTCTATGATTTTTTGTAGTCGAGATTAACACGAGAACAAATAAAAAAAAAACTAAAAATTATTGAAATCCACAATAACTGTTGTTGTCCATAGCCCAACGAATATGGGAGAGAAAAATGTGAAAATTTCTGAGAATAACAGAAAAGAAGCGAAAATATCAACAACGGTCAATCGTTGTGAAAATTTAGAAGAAGATAAATTTACTCAAGAAGTGGCATGATGGTGCTGTCATTCAAAACAAGAAAATCGCTGCGCTAAGTTCGTGGGGACGCCGCTAGATTGTTTTTTTGGTGTCACTGCCTTCATGATCAATTTAGAGTTGTCTGAACCGTTTCTTTCAGAATGTAGTAAACAAAACGCACTAAAATAAAATGACAACAGCGCCGCCATGTCACCTCCAGAGTGAATAAATTCGATGATTGTCAGTCACAATTAAATACAAGAAAAACATTTGTTTGTGTTAATCTTTAAATTTTTCTGTTGCTCTCGCACTTGCCAAATTAAGGTACAAAAGAGAAAACCGAAAAATGTCGAAACTCAAAACATTTTTGTATCAACTAAATTTAACCATAAAGAAAATCTCTGTTTTACTAAAATAAAACTAATCTAAATAGGAGACGATGACGATGTTATTTAACCAACCACAAAAGGAAGTATGAATCGGTTGGACTGGTTGTTTGGCTATCCGGTTACACATAAAAAGTTCAACGAAACTTTCGGGAAATTTTGGGTGATTTCGTAGGGGTTTCTTTAGGTCTGGCGAAATTTCATCAGGATGTGCAATTATCAATTTTGAGAATTTCGTTCCGAATATTAGCACTATTAGCATTAGGATTCACCATCCATTCCGATTGGAGATTCTTAAAATTAATCGTTAAGATATCATCACAAATTGTGATGCCACTTATTAACAGGTCTTATCGAGAAGAGAACGTCTCAGTAAATTCTCTTTCTCTGACATTAAACTTAATTAAAATTCAAGGAAATTGGGAAATACTTTTATTCACCAATTTCCTTGAATTTGAAGGAAGTTTCTGTTGTAGTCCATTGAATCTAGGAGAACATCCTTCTTTGAACGTGGATGGGAACGCTCTGAAAGCCGAGCTTTTAAAAGAGATCAAAGAGGAAGCTTTATCTCGCCGTATTCAACTGATGTTGCAAAACATCTAATACTTGAATTGCTTGTTCCTCCTGTCAAAAATGACAGTAGTACAAAAGAAAAATTTGGACTAGCTCTCGTTCACGTTTCTATATGTAGCTAGAGTAGCACAGCAGTTCAATGGCGAGCATTTATTTTCAGAAATTCAGTCATATTCTCTTGTGTTTCCCCATTGACGACAACTTTACGTTCACCCATTCAAAGTAGAATCGTTCAAGCACCAATCGAGACCTATTTTAACGGAATCAAATTTTTGGAATTTCTCACGAAAGAAATATTTAGACTGAACTGAGGTCCTCGTCCGTACTAAATTGACATGCTCTCATCCGTTCATATAATCTCGTGATTGTTCTGTCATCGAGCAGAGCAGTCTTGGAGAATGGAAGAAGTGTAATAGCAAACGACCATGCTAACGATTCATCGATTATTATTCAAGCTTATCAAATGTTAATATGCCCCCGTTAAAAGTAAAAGAAAAATATTTTTTGTTTATTTTAATTATTTAAAACAGACTAACCCCTCAATCCTTTCAAATTACTAACCGAATTACCATTTTTGATGTTAAGATGTATAAAAAAAGGCATAAAAATATTCGTATGACACATGGCTGCAAGCGTCATGAGATTCTATCAATTAAAATAAATATCTTTTTGTTTGTTTGTTTTTTATACGAAAAAAAAGGGAATTTTTAGACTTTAATTTAGCGCAATATAATATTTAACGAACGAAAGAACATTTTTGTCAATTTTTTTTTAGTTAAAATATTTTTTTTGTCTTTTATAATTTTTAAAAACGATTTTTTTATGAGAATTTAGCATTTTTCATTAATAAAATTTTCCATTCCTCTGTCTGAGTATTATTAGCATTAAAAGTGCAATAACAAATTGAAAATAAAAAATAAATGAAAAAAAAGAAAGCGAATGAAAAGCAGAAAAACAAACATTACAAGAACAAAAACACACACACACTAACTAATTATGTTTACAGTTAAGTCCGTCGCATGGTAAACACATGGACGAATTATATAAAATACAAAAAAAAAAATGAAAATATAAATTTGAAATGAAAATGGGAAAGAAAAACTACATTGAATCGAATAAAAATTAATATTTGAAATAAGTGAACGGCGTTTGGTAATGTTAACCCTCAGCGAATCAGAGAAAGTACGGCTCTAGACCAAGGCTGTATACTTTGAGGAGGTCACGCAGACCGCCATTTTATTAGATACGCGGGAACACACCACTTCTGATGATTTTACATGTAATAAAATTCACCACATCATCAAGACGACGAGAATCATCAGAGTAGGTGAATTTTTGTATGAAATCGGCCATTTTATCATCAACCGTGGTGTGTAACCCGCGTATCTGTATCTGCGTGACCTCCCCAAAGTATACAGCCTTGCTCTAGACTACACGTACATTCATTTTTTTTAACGTTGGCATGGTCATATTTTCTTATGAATAGTGTTGTTACACCTGCGAAGTTTGTATGGAATCGAATTCACCTCACCAATAGCAGCAGCTTGATGCAAACGAATTCAATATGTGTTCAACATAAGGAAACTAAATTCACTTGAAAGTAGGGTGCGTAACTGCAAGGCTGTATACTTTGGGGAGGTCACGCAGATGCAAATACGCGGGTTACACACCACGTTTCATACAAAAAATTCACCACGCCATACGAATTCAATTTTGGTGAATTTGTTTGTATGGAAAAGGTATGTTCCCGCGTATCTAATAAAATGGCGATCTGCGTAAAAGTTTAAACGACAAACGTTTTGAGTGTAGTGTAGTGACAGACTAAGCAATGAACGACACTTTCCTTTCTAAATTTTTAACCTTCTAAAAACCCCGTCCATTTTGATAACTTCTATGTTGGTAAGCTCGTTCACACAAAGCATGATTGTAGTGGTATCTGACCAGTTAAATTTGATGGAAGTGTATCTGTTAAACTTGTTGTTGTAAACAGACCATTGTCGATTAAATTTTTTTTTTGTTTTATTTGTCAGCTTCATCTCCAGCGGAAACTGACCAAAAGTGATCTCAACTCACAAAAAAACTGGTCTCTCTCTCAATTTAAAAAGTGTATTCCTCGTATGAAAGCCGAACACTATCATATGATTGATCAATTTCTCTAGCGTAAGGCAATTGAGATTGTCTCTGAGATTGTTGATATTGCTATCATTAGATATAGAGAGAAGGAAATATAATTGGGATCACTTATTTTAACTTGTCTTGCGGGATGTGTCAAAATGATATATGGAAGAATGCAATGACACCACAAGTTATAATTCACAGGTCTTCGGAACTCTCACTTTTATCAGAACGCATGGAAACGCATGCTCCTTCAAGTGCGTTGCGCGACTTCTGAACATTTTTTTAATTCATTTTGATGTTCTAGGAAATTGTTTATTATTGGAAAAAGAAACGGAAACGACATTCTGCTGAAAGTTTTGCACACATTTTTTTGACGTGAACTGGGCTACAGAACAGTCTATAGAGTGTTATGATTAGAGAGAAGGAAATTATAATCAGACCATTTATTTTAACTTGCCTTGAGGATCTGTCAAAATGTATATGTAAAAATTCAATGACAAGTACCCCAAGGAAAGTTTTAATTAAATGGTCTTCCGTATTCTCGCTCTGATCATAACAGTCTAGAGAGTTATGATTGGAGCGAGACGACCGAATATCTGTTAATTATAACTTGCCTTGAGGTACTTGTCATTGAATTTGCTTCTCTTTCAACATCTTACGATGAGAGCGATAGAACCGAAGACCAGTTTATTATAACTTGCCTTGTGGTACTTGTCAAAATATTTCTTTCTCTTTCATCATAACACTCTATATGGAGGTTGAACTGTCATCGCCTCTGTGTGACGAACAACTCTTCATTTTTTCACTGTCAAAAATTGGTTTCTATGAGAACTCGATTGATGTTACGTCATTTGTGGATGCCGATTTACTGTATTGGTCTCATATACACGTAGCTGATACTACTGATCCTGAGATTATCATCTCTGTACGGGTTGCTTTTATTGCAGGACACGTAGAAACCACGGCAGAGTAAAAGTAAACCTGGCAGGAGCGGTTCATTATTGAAACGTCAAATGAGGGACCTAATACACTGTATGAAAATGAACTCAAATGAACACTGACATAAGTTGAAAAATTTAATTCGCGAAAAACATAGGGCTACTAGATTATTCAGGTCCCTAGTCAAACAAGCGCTACTGCCTGGGTTACTTTTACTCTGCCGTGGTAGAAACACATCGTCTTCATTTTGAGTTGAATTTTGTTGGATAGATGGATTTAAATGAGGAACAACTTAAAAAAAAAAGAGTTCATTTGTTTCTGAGTTGTTTCATATGCAAATTATGGTTATTATTGAGCATTTGAACACTCGACGACAACAAATAAATAAATATATTCCAGACGAGTCAAATGTTTGCTACTGATTCATGTTAATGATTTTTGTTCCGTTTGAAAGCGTGAGTAAAATAAACCAGGCAGTAGCGGTTCACTTTTGGAAAGTCAAAAAAGGGACCCAATACTTGGTATGAAAATGAACTCCAATGAACATTGACATAAATCGAATTAATTTTATTTGCAAAGCATAAGGCTATTCGATAGTTCAGGTCCTGTCCTGAGTCAAATCAAAGGACACTACCGTGACAATTGGCAAACAACCACAACATAATCATTGTAGTTAGTTCTGAACTCAACTAATTTGCCGCTTGGAAGAGTTGACAGGCAGCTGAACTAGAGACATTTTGGAAACATATTTCATAAAATCCAGCTCGAAAACTCGAAAATTATTCTAATTAGTTAAATATTCATTGACAACCTTTTTCGAACTTTTTCTTTCGCTTTTACACAATTACGTAATTTATTTTACTCACTACTCACCCTGGAAATAAGTTTTATTGCAGTGGCGTGTATATATCGACATTAAACACTGTTTTTCGGAGTATTATACCAAACATTATTTCTCTCAATTATTCCATTGATATGACGTCATTATTATTTATCTAGGTAAATATATCCTAAGGTAACTGATTGAAAGTTGACCTAATTTGACAAATCTCAACTTTGAACTTGAATTTCTCAGCAATTTTGGAACTATGTTACATGGAACCACTTTTATTTTAAAGATTTATCTTTTGTTTACGTAATTAATGTAAATTTTATTAATTATTGCCAATTTCGTCTAACAAAGTTAATGAATTAATAAAAATGCAGAGTTGACCTATATGAATCGTGAGTGGTCCTATTTCACATTTAAACACATTGAATCGTGAGTTGTCCTATCTATACAAAAGTCATAGGACATATCACGATTTATTGAATGTTGAGTTGACCGATAATTTTTTCTCCATACAAATTTACACGGACAACTTAAGATCACCTTTCCACTAGGTCAACTTTCAATCAGTTACCTTATATTAATATGACGATAAGTTGATCGTTTGCGCCAATACAATAAAACATTATGAAGTACCAGTGCATATACCACGAACGAATACTCTTCTGTATATTACACGTACACTCGTTACACTCGTGTTTGTGTAATATACAGAAGAGTATTAATTCTCGGTATATTCACCGGTACCTTAATGTACTATTAACGCTTACGTCAATGAGGTATTGACTCATTTCATTTCCAAGGTGCAGTGAGTAAAATTTATTAAACAGATAAATTTAAAGTATCGCCAATTTGTTTTATAGATGACAAAAACGTAGATCTTTCTTAACAAAATTCTTTTGAAAATTATCAAAAATTCACTCATCTGGCTAAAAAGCCTTAATAACATTTTCAAAAAGAAAATTTACAGAAAGTACTTTTATATTCAAATGTCAACGTCCAAATCATGAATCCAATTTATTTATTCGTTTGTCGCTTTATTGAGAGTGTGCAGATCACCGTTGAATTTTCGAAGATGCAAGATATGCTGCATCGATTGTATCACACAATTTGGATGACGTCGTGTCCACTATAATCGCCAATGAAAGTGTGAAATAGTATATTTCAACATACCCCAATACACACAAGATGTGTGTGCACGCGCGGGCGAAGCCCAAGCGAAAACACACATCGAGTGTGTATTGGGGTATTTTGAAAGTTATTTTTCTGTAATAGTGAGAGTGTGTTGGTGTATTCCTTCCCAACCGTTACTTTCCTTCTCGACTCGACCGTTTACTTTACCTACCAACCGATTCATATCATAGCTCACCAATACACTCTCACGTATACAGAAAAAGCCATAAAACGGTTTACGGTTTAAAATTTGTGTAGATTGATATTGATTTGACTGTAGAAGTAATATATTTTGAGGAATTATTGAGCTTAGACTTTTGCCTTTTATTTCACAGCCGGTAAGCATAATATCATATTTTCAAATCTTTTACTTCATTTTTTTGAAAATGTTTTTGACAGAGCTTATCGTTTATTCTTGCAGGCGATAACAGATGATTGCCGTTCCTGAAATGTCGGTAAAACACTTTATAAAAAATTGAAAATGAAATGTAGCTCCGCCAAATGTACGAAGAGAGATATATTTACCATAAAAAAGTCCCTGTTAAATAGAGCTCTTCATAAAAACGGGCGCGAAGTTGTTCACCACAACTAATTAATAATTTAAATTTTACATTCAAGTCACAGCAATATAAAGAATGTATTTTCATAAATAAATTATGACTAGAGAAACTAAAGAATTGGACAACGAAACAATTAATTTTTGATATAACAAAGTGTTGAATTGATGAAAAATTGTTTTATCTAACTATGCGTAGTGCCTCGATTAATTATTAACATGTTTAAGATATAAAAATGTCTGCACCAGCCAGCCAAAAGTTAGTAGTGTCGGACATTCGAATGTAAAATATCTGAGTTTCAATCGAACCGCTCTGGAAATTGTATGAATTGTATGTTACAACCAGCCAGTATGTACACCATTGACGTCCATAAAACAATCGATCGCATGATGTCGATCCTGTACTTTTTCGGAGTATGGCAACGCGAAAATCGTAACCATTTCGTTGCTACGTGCTTCCGAGTGTGGTATCTGGTATCGTACGGATATGTCGTCATCGCAATAGCTCTCGGATCATTTACCACGGACAACGAAAATGAAGTGGTGTTCCTGGCCGTGTTGGCCATAGTGGCTGTCGTTATCGAAATTCGGCTGTACAGTTTTCTGTGGAAAAAGGACGACATTATTGGATTTATTCGTGAAATGGGAACGCATTCCATTAGGGATGGTGAGGAATTTCAGCAGGTCAATGAAAGGATCAATAATTTCATCAAGTTTGTCACCTCCTTCGAGATAATGATCTTTTGTTCAGTAGTCACTATGTCCTCTATTACGCTGCCATTTTTTACGGCCGAGAATCGATTGCCTTTGAGCTACTTTTTCCCGTTTGACTGGCATGAAAATATTTTCCTTTATATGATCGCATACGTGTTTGTCACCTACGGGTTAATGTCGACCTGTCTGTGCACCATTTTTAATTCAATCATTTGGTATTTGATGATGTCTTGTGGAGTAAAGTATTTAACATTGGGCAGTGAATTTCGACACATAAGAGTTGATAGTGACACGGACGTATTAACAGTGACTGACGATGGAAATCAGGACCAGTTTCTATTGGAACTCATTGGCTTGATTAAGAAACATAAGAAGCTGCAAGAGTAAGTAGCCACCTTCGAAGGCCCTAGTTCATATGAATTATATGAAGTTGAAATTACCGTTACGTAATCCCTATGGACGGCCTTCGACAACATTTTCCTTAGAGTCCATAAATTACGTAATGATTGAGTGGATGGGTCGTCTTCATACAAAAAAAAACTAATTTCTTACGGGAGAAGAGATTCAAAACCTTGATTTCTGCGTTATGTAAGTTATGATCGAACACTCAATGAACTTATTTTCAACAGAACCACCGACCACTTCAAATCGTTCTTTTCGACCATATTTTTCATCCAAATCTTAACGAGTGGCCTTGCCATTTGCGGATCTGTTTACGCTCTGGCATTTGTAAGTGCATTGCACATTGTGTGCCCCCACCTCCAGTTATCAAATCCACATTGATTTCGATTCCAGAGCTCACTGATGGCCAATCCAATCCAGTATGCAGTTTACATTGCATCAATGTTGTACAGTTTCTTCGACATATTCATGATCACGTACTTTGGAAACGAAATCAAATTTGCCAGCAGCAAATTACTGTATTGCGTCTTCGAATGCAACTGGATAGCGCAGTCGAGAGCGAGCAAATCGTGTATGCTTGTCGTGCACGAGGTATTGAAGCAACCGCAAGTTTTGGTTATTGGAAAATTATATGCCTTGGATCTGGAAGTGTTTTCCAACGTAAGGAAGTTTTGTTGTCATTCGTTTGTTTATTCTTTCGATGTTCCAGGATCCAAGGGTGTTACAGTTTCTGTTTTTCATTTTTTTTTTCAGATTTTGAATTTTGCCTACAGTCAGTTTAATATTTTGAAAAATGTTCAATTTTAACTTTGGAAAAGGTAATACTTCTGCGAACTGGTGTGCCATGCATGGTATGCTTCCGAGCGTGTAACGCTAAGCGTCACATAAATATAAAGAAATTAGTGGAAATTAGAATGCAACAAATTGTGTTGGTCGGTCAAGAAATAAATTCTTACAGTCACGCATCAATTCGTTTCGATATTTCAGCCAAGGGAATCGGGACCAGTACGAGTACAAATGTTTAACGTAGCAGTATATACTTACTAATAAAATGCATTAATATGCAGCTGAGCAGGACATCATTCCCTTGTCCCTTCTATCTTGTACGTAGTATAGCTCAATAAACAATAGTACTACTCAACTACAACGAAAAATGTACTGCTATACTGTACAAATTCGGGCAAGTACAATTGTTAACACAGCTGTACAATGTACATCTTAGATGCACTTAGTGTGGTCAGTAATACTGACTCAGTATGTATGTACATATATGTGGAACCAACGCACTGTCAGTGCTTTGGTGGAACGTAATATTCAGCTGTCAGCTTGTAAAAATATTCTGCACACTTAACATCCTCAATTTTTTTGTCCGTGTTCGGTCTAATTTGGTTACATAAATCTATTACTTCACAGGTGCCAAGCTCTTTTGAAACTTTTTACAGTCGATTTAGACTTGAATTTGATTCAGCTGTTTTTCAGAAGCAATTATGCATCTTTACGGGTAATCTGGCACATGATACTAAAACAACTCACTTTTTATAAACATTAAAATTTTCTAATTTTGATTTTGGACCAAGATGCACTAAACATTTTCTTATATTAAATTTGGACCAAAATGCTTTAAATTTTTGTCATTAATAATTGCACAAAGTGCGAATAGTCAAATAAAGACTAATAGCACTTTGTGCGAATAGTTAGTCAAATAAAGACTATTCGCACAATGTGCCGTTAGTCTTTATTTGACTATCCGCACAAAGTGCGATTAGTCTTTATTTCACTATTCACACTTTTCGAGTAAACTGAAAAGCTTCAAATGATGCAGTTAATGAAGCATTGACATAAATCATTAAAATGTAACCGTTGATGCTTCGTTTTGACATAATCACCATATTCTACAAACATTTTGTAGATTGAGAATCACTCTCTTCTTCAAATACTTTGTGAAAGGTAGCATGATTCTCTTCTTTGTAAGCACTTTGTAGATGGAAGCAACACTCTATTCTACAAACACTTTGTAAAAAGAAGCGGCACTCTCTTCTACAAACACTTTTAAAAAGAAAGCAAAACTTTCTTCTACAAACACTTTGTAAAAGGAACCAACACTCTCTTCTACAAACACTTTGTAAAAGGAAGCAATCACTCTCATCTACAAACACTTTCTAATAGGAAGCAGCGCTCTACTCTACAAACACTTTGTAAAAGGAAGCAACACTCACTTCAACAAACACTTTGTAAAAGGAAGCAGCACTATACTTTACAAACACTTTGTAAAAGGAACCAACACTCACTTCAACAAACACTTTGTAAAAGGAAGCAGCACTATACTCTACAAACACTTTGTAAAAGCAAGCAACACTCACTTCAACAAACACTTTGTAAAAGGAAGCAGCACTATCTTCTACAAACAATTCGTAAAAGGAAGCAACACTCTTTTCTAAAAACACTTTGTAAAAGGAAGCAACACTATCTTCTACAAACAATTCGTAAAAGGAAGCAACACTCTCTCCTACAAACACTTTGTAAAAGGAAGCAGCACTCTACTCTACAAACACTTTGTGAGAGGAAGCAGCACTTTCTTCTACAAACACCTTGTAAAAATAAGCAATCACTCTCACAAACAATTTTTAGAAAAGGAAGTATTACTGTCTTCTTCACAGTGCTTGTAGAAGGTAGTGATACTTCCGTTTACAAAATGTTTGTAGAAGATGACGATGCTATCTTTTACAATATGTCAAAACGTAATACGAAACATTACCAGTTAAATTTTCATGTTTTAATTATAAATAAGATAATAAAAAACTTTTCAGTCTACACACTCTGTGCGAATAGCGAAATAAGGACTAATGGCACTTTGTGCGAATAGTCAAATAAAGACTGTTCGCACAAAGTGCCATTAGTCTTTATTTGACTATTCGCACAAAGTGCGAGTAGGGATGGGAGACGTTCAAAATTATCGATAAATCGATCGAAAGAAATTATCGATAAATCGATCGAAAGAAATTATCGATAAATCGATCGAAAGAAATTATCGATAATTGATCAATCAAATCATTATCGATAATTATCAAAATATCGATTTTTTGATATTAATCGGAAAATTAATGATGATTTAACAACATATCGAAATATATCGGGTTTTTATCAGAAAATATCGATGTATCGATATATCGATATTTTGATAATATATCAAAATCCCAATTATTATCGATTATCGATATTTTTTTGATTAATTTCCGAAAAAAAATTTATCGATTATCAAAATCATTATCGCCCATCCCTAGTGCGATTAGTTTTTATTTCACTATTCGCACAAAGTGCGATTAGTCAAATAAAGACTAATCGCACTTTGTGCGAATAGCCTTTTCGTTAATAATTTTGGACGAGAATACATTGAGAATTTTCTCATACTTATTTTATACCTCGAACAATTTTAACCAGTGGGATTATAGGCAAATTTTTGTCTCGTCAAAATAAAAATGACCAAACCAGGACGTAAAATCTACTATTTCACCATTAAAGCAACGGAATAACGCTGATTATTAATTGCTGGCAAATGAGTATTGAGTAAACAATTAAAGATATTCATTCCCATCAGGACTCATAGGTCCAACAGCATCTACCTGATATACACTGTGATGAATATCAGCCCAAAACATGAAAGAATGAATATTATAAAACAGATGTGTTCGTTAGTCAACTGGAAATTGGAGTTCAACACCGGTGTATATTAGGTAATTTTCATCACGCTATGATTGAATTAGTTTCAAATTTTACAAAATCCTACACAGACCCCTAACACAGATACAAACCCAAGTAGATAATAGAAACATCGCAAAAATTGTTGAAGGAAAACTATAATTGTCATGCTCGTTATCACTTCTTTGGCCTCGAACACTTGAAATAGGAAAAATTGAAAGAATTTACTGAGTCCGGTGAACACTTGAAAAATTTTCCGAGGCGATTATTACTTTGTCAACCAAACAATGACCAAAAGTTTCTATTCCACTCAATTAAATTTTAGTCAAGGCTACCCGTTCAACAAGATTCATAATCTCATTTCGAATTTATCAAGTCATGTCATCTGGAAATCGGTTTGTTTGTTCAACAATTGAATTCATTTTTAATTGCTCAGTTTTATGCAATTAGAATGCACTGCACAGCATGCCGGTAGATACAGACCGGAACAGATCGTGGAATTGGTAGTTATGTCGACGAAAATGTGAATGTGAACTAACTCAGAATAAATTAACGATTAGTGTGTAATCTTGCACCCTATGGTCCTATGAACATTTGAATTTTTTTAAATTAGTTTTAGCCTTTCACACATAGTTGTCTGTATTCAATTTAACGGATGGGATGTCTCATGGCTGTGTGTTTACATACTAGCCTGCCACCAAAATGATCCGGGTTCGATTCCCGTGTCAGACAACGATGTATATTGACACTGAATGACTCGTATGACACAATTAAAATACGATGAAATTGAGTTCATATATGTCTAGCCTACATTCAGGCGAGATATAAATTTACAGCTAATTTTCCTCTGAGAGTATTTTTGCATACTTTGAGGCGTATTTAATAAGCTACGTCAAACCGGTGGTCCAGACTGCACTTTTGTTATTGACCGTAAATGGTCTTTTAGTCTTATCCAGTCTTTTAGTTCTTATCTAACTGTTTGCAACCGAACAATAAAATCTTCTAAACTTTCAAAATTGTCGTAAGAGTCCCATCGCTTGATAGGGTAGAGAATGAAAGATGCTTATCGGATGTAAGCATCGTGTGAACACCATATTACGAACAATTGTTATAGTTGCAATTCGAAGTGGAACGTTGATAACACTCTCCTCTGGAAAATGGCATCGACAAGAACTCTGTTGCAGATCGCTGCAATAATTTACTTGGTGCACTTAGCGCTAGCAAAGGAATGGTGGGAGGGAGCTAATTTCTATCAGATTTATCCGAAAAGTTTTAAAGATTCGAACGGAGATGGCTACGGTGATTTGCAAGGAATTCGTTCGAAAATTCCGTACTTAAAGGACATTGGAATGGATGGTGTGTGGTTGTCGCCGATTTTTACGTCTCCACAAAAAGATGGTGGTTACGACATATCCAATTATACGGAAATCGATCCTATTTTTGGTAACTTGAATGATTTTGACGAGTTGTTGCAGACGTGCAAATCCAACGGTGTGCATTTAATACTTGACTTCGTTCCCAATGTAAATTAATTCCCAGTTAGCCACTAGTGGTCTAGTGGAGAAGCCAATCGGTAAATTTTGCTTTCCTTACAGCACACATCCGATGAGAGTATTTGGTTCGAGAAGTCAGCAGCACGCGACCCATACTATGAGAACTTTTACGTATGGGATAAAGGCATTGTCAATCCTGATGATCCGCAAGGAAGACGTCTTCCGCCGAACAATTGGATTAGTGTTTTTCGCTTTAGTGCATGGGAATGGAACGATCAACGCGGCGAATATTATTTACATCAATTTGTGGCCGGACAGGTAACTTTTCAGTAAAAATATAAAATGTTAAGAAAAAAGTTCTTATCGTGTCCCAGCCGGATCTCAACTACCGTGAACCGAATGTAGTAAAAGAAATGAAGGAAGTTCTTCGATTTTGGCTTAGACGTGGTGTATCCGGTTTTCGCATAGACACCATTCCAAACCTGTTCGAATACCAGAGCCCAGATGGGACATATCCTTCGGAACCTTTAAGTGGAAATTGCGACGATCCCGAGAGTTTTTGTTACTTAGATCACATTTACACAGCAAATCAACCCGAAACAATGGACATGGCATATCAGTGGCATGCTGTTCTTGAAGAATTTCGAGCAGACGAACCCAAAATTTTGATGACCGAAGCTTACACAACTCTGGATATTATCGTTGAATATTACGGCAATGCGACGCACAATGGTTCGCAGGTTCCTTTTAATTTTGAAGTTCTTACTAAGCTCAATACACAGAGTACGGCCAAGCAGTTGAAAATAATTTCGGAAAATTACTTGAATCACATTCCAAGCGGCAGAGGATTCTATCCGAACTGGGTGCTGGGAAACCATGACAATCATCGATTAGCCTCTAGACTTGGTACCACTCGTGCCGATTTGTATAACATTTTCTTACAAACAATGCCGGGCAATGCAGTTACCTACCAAGGCGAAGAGCTTTGCATGCCGAATGTGGTCGTTTCATGGGAGGCCACCCAGGATCCACAGGCGTGTAATACAAACAGCACCGTATACCATCAGTATTCCCGTGATCCAGCAAGAACACCATTTCCATGGGATAGCAGTGCCAATGCAGGATTTACCACTGGCATGCCATGGATTCCTGCTGGTGACGAGTACCCGAACTATAATGTTGATAAACAACTGAGGGACGAGAAGAGTCACCTGAAGATATTTAAGGCATTGACTCAATTGCACAAATCGCCGGCGTTTAGTGACGGCCTTTACGAGAGCGTCAATGGCATAAACGATAACATTTACTCATACATTCGCAGCCATGGCGACGATACGTATCTGGTAGCCCTAAATTTCGGTAAGACGGAACAGCGAGGTGACTTTGCGAGTGGCTATCGAGCATTGGGTAGTACCGGCGAAATCGTTGTGGCTACGCTAGGAAGTAGCTTGGAAGAGAAGTGAGTTTGTTGACGCGTGTGCATCGTATCAGTAAAACATAAGACAATAATGAACAAAAATGTTTTCAGGCAACAGGTTCAACTAAACGACCTGCGAATACCAGCCGATAATGGAGTGGTAGTCAAAGTTGTTCGGAGTGGAGCTGTTCTGTTCTTCGGAGTTCACGTCTGGGCACTAATTTTGTTTGCCTTTTTGTCGTTATACATTGTGTAGAGTAAATGTTATGTGAAGTTCTCCGTCAAATCAAGAAATCATGTGACCCATTTGGTTTTACTATTTGTCCTCACAAAAATATTTTTGTTATCTAAATAAACTGAATAAGGAATTTGAAATTGGTGGACTACTATGCAATGGGCCTCTCAATAGAACAAACTGACAATTTAAAATGAAAAATCATATATTTGAATGTGTGTGTGAGAGCTCCGTGTACACTGGACTCCTAATGTCAAAAGTAAAGGGACTCATAATGTCAAAAGCAAAGCAAAGTTGACATTTTCGTGTTAGTTGTGTGTGATATAATTTTTCAATGAATTTCGGTCATAATTCCTCTAGTTAGTCTACCTCTATGCTACTATGTAACGTAAGAAATCCTTTAACTCTTAAAAAAAAAACAATAGCGTTAAACCAGGTGGCGCCACCTGTTATCATTTCTTTACGTCAAACACAACTGAAAATGCTCTAAACTGATTCCATCTTTAATCAATATTGACTTGAGCCTGAAACCTAAATTGAGGACGCCAGGTTTTTTGGACAAAAACGATAATGTCCAACAATAACAATAATTCCCAACAATAATGCCCCGTCAAAAATGGCGACCATTGTGAATGCATACACATGGACAAGTAAATTTTCTATTCATTTTTGATTTTTATTCTAAAAGTGCGTCCGGATCTATATTTTATTACTGCAATCCGTAGATCTAATCTGACAGTAAGGAGAGGGAATACAGCATCACTTCTCTTTCCTTTCTTCTATGTTAACTCTACCGATAGAGTAAGATTCCTTATTTCAATGAAAGTTGTCGCTGCAACAAAGCCAATGTCAACAGAAAAATAATTTTATTTTTACTGCACGGAGTTTAGTGCAAAAAAAATGCCATCGTAAAGCACATGATCTGAGGATTCCGGAACAGTAATCAGTTTTTCAATCAGCCCAATATTTTCTTGAAGATAAGGGTTTGCAAAAACGTTTGCTAAAGTTCCATCACATCCTTTTTTAAGACAATAATGGACTAAAATCCATCGAGGAAAAAATTAATTATTTTTCTGTTGACATTGGTTTTATTGCAGCGATTCTTTCAGTGAAATAGTGAATCCTTCTCTATCGGTAGAGTTGACACAGAATTGATAAAAGAGAACTGTTGCATGCCACAATCCCTCTCCAGGCTTGTATGAAAATCCAACGTGACTATGAAAAAACGGTTGGAGTTTCGTACAAGGCTGTCTGTCAGAAATATAAAAGAAAGCTAGTTCAAAGAAATCATACAGTGTTTAAGAAGAGCGAAAACCAGTTAAATTTAATTGGTCTCGGGGTCAGCTGTCAAATATTCATCAATGAAAAAAGAAATTAAGAGGTTCCGAGCGTACGCTGAAATTGTAGCCTACATTTCTGCGTTTCGAAATTTTTGATCGCTGATATCTTTTTACGAGAGCTCTTTTTGAAAAATGTACGACCACATTTTCGAGTAAAAATATGTCAGCTTTGAATAAAAAAAAAAATTGTCTGTGAAAGTTTCATGTGCTTTGAGAAAACTGTACCGATGCCCCAAATTTGCATCAAAGGTACACTTTTCTGAAAGCACATGGCACTTTCACAGACAATTTTATTTTTTATTCAAAGCTGACATATTTTTACTCGAAAATGTGGTCGTACATTTTTCAAAAAGAGCTCTCGTAAAAAGATATCAGCGATCAAAAATTTCGAAAGACAGTTATAATTAACTTGTCTTCGTAACTTCCTATCTCTCTCTATTTATGGCAGTCTATAGTGGAAATGACGATCACATCTCTGTAATTATTGTAGAAAACTTAGTATTTAAATGACCGGTTATTAAACAAATTATTGTTCGATTGATTTAATGTTGCACTGACATGTGAAATTCGATTGTAAAACGTCCATTTTGAGGCAGTCAAAACTATGGCGTTGCGAGTGATGCTAGGCGTCATACCCCTAATTTCTGAAGGAGCCAGACTAATTGATGATTTAAACAACTGGTTCAATTTCGACAACAATATCTTTGTGGTGGACTCATCCGCTGATTTCGAAAAGTTTTTGCGAAATGGAAACCAGCCCAAAAGCTTGTTCATTTTCGATAATGCTAGCGGAAACCTCACAGGTGTCGAAGGTCTTAAGAACACAAAGAGTAAAAATACGTTTATGATTGTTGTTCTGGGGTGTTCGACGATTAGCAGAAACTTGAAATTGTTGGAACAGATCGGGAATATTCAACGACTTGACAAAAATATGAAAATCGGAATTTTCTTTCAAAATGTCACTACAATGTACGATATGCGAGCCCATTTCTTATGGTTCAGAAAACAGTTTATTGCTAACGTATTTGCGGCCACCTATCCAAGTATTGGACATTCGCTAAACATTTTTACATTTCACTCGTTTGGAGTATTTGAAGTGAGAAACGTGACGAAAAGGAACTCGTACCAGGACTTTTTTCCAAGCTTAGATTTTAATTATCATCAGCACAAGCTGCGAGTGACTCCATTTTTAAATACTCTCTACGAACGATTCTGGCTCTCAGTGTTTCAGGTAATGAATGCAACATTTACAATCGAATATTACAGAACAAATAGAATCGATATTGCCAGTGGTATTGCGGCGATGACTCAACATTCAAATAGACTTGATGTGTTTCCGATTGTACTGGCGCACGAAAATATTATTGTTCCCGAAGCAGAGCCATATTCCAACTTTGGCGCTTATCTTCAAATGTTAACGACGAACGAATTGTTTGCTTATTGTGCAGGTACAATAGCTTCGATTGTATTAATGTTAAGTGTTTGCCGGTACATCAAGCAAAGGAAACTTTTACTTTTACAAAGTTTGATCGACGTTCTGAACCTTCTGACCAACGACAATGGTTACATAAAATATCAACGTCTGTCTCGTGCTGAGGCGTTTCTAATTGGACCGCTAACATTCGTAGGATTTATTGCCGTGAACGGATATCTCTCGGATTTACAAAGCTACTTCACGAAACCATTTCTACAGCCCCAGCTTAAGACCCTAACGGACATTTACAATTCACCTTTTACTATCGCAGTCTCAGCGGGTTGGGCAGATAAAGTTACTGAGGTCATGGTTCATCGGTCAACACATAAAGATTGGAGCAGCAAAATGTGTCTGATTGAAAGGGAAAAATTTTCTTATCAATACTGGAAGTTTAATACTTCGACATCATATGTGATGAGCGACATTGATTTCGACATGATGTCGAGAATTCAACGACGCCTGAACATACGAGGGTTTTACGATACTGGCGTCACAGTTTCAAACACATTTTTAACGTTTCCACTAGCAGATTCGTTTTTGTTTTACGATAAATTAAACGAAATTATTCACTGGACATACAGCTCAGGATTGCTTTATCAATGGATAAGAGAAACCTTTTATCAAACAGAAAAGTTGATGCTAGCTTACAACCGGAACAGATTGGCAGATCAACGGCAGACTGTTGAAGTTGCACAGATCGATTTTCCAATGATCATTATTTATGGCTGGATTGGAGGAACAATCATGTTAATTATGGAAATCTTGTGGAGTAAGGCTAGCCATAGGCTGGGTTTTTTAAAGAATCCATTGTTATATATCTGTAAGAAGAAAAAAATCATACGACCAGAGACGGGGCTGCCTAATATTTGAAAGTTACTCAAAATTGTCAACAAAAATTTACTAAGAAAGAGTCTACTCATGAGGGCTGATTATTTGGAATAAGTCGAGAAAGAGCAACTTTTTATGATTTATTTTGATAAATAAGCTTTCCAATATGAAAAATACTATTCGTACCTAGGACTAAAAGTCTTTTTTTGCGTGTGAGAAGTTTCCAGACAGAGCCGAAGGTGAAATAGGTACGAAATGTACTATTAAAAACAAAATATTTCTTTTACTTCTGTGAGAAGTGTGAGAAGTTTCCAGACAGAGCCGAAGCCGAAGTCGCACTTTTCAGGTCCAAGGTATGAAAAATACAATTTTATATTTTTTTAAATTGTAATGAAAATCCACAAAACTTACACCAAATTTATACAACAATCGGCAATGTTATGATATATGGCTCCGATGTGCCTTTGTATAAATGAAAGGTCTAGACTGTTCTAATAAACTTACAGTCTCCTGACAGTCTTTTTGATTTTTTAAATAGTTATTTTCATCATGAGGAGTGAAACCACGAAATTACAGTATACGTGTGAATTCGTATGCCATGAGAATTATTTTGCATAAGAATGTATGTTTCGTGGAGACGAAGTCGACTTCGTCTCCACGAAACATACATACGTATGTAAAAATAATTCTCGTGGGATACGAATTCATACACATATTGTGATTGAGTGTGTTCTCTCCATATGATGCACACAATTTTATACGCTTTATGATACGAAAAACAGAAAAAACAAAAAGAGCAAAAGAAAGTGAGAGAGTTAACTCCGCCTTCGTAAACATGAATTCAAAACAGTTCGCATGCGAGTAAAACATCATCTATATCCCTAGACCTGCTTACAAGGTCTGCGCAGAGAGAACTAAAAAACTATGGTTTCCGATAACTTTCGGCGCGTGATTTCATCTGTTTTCGTATCATGAAGCGAGTAAAATATTTAAAAGAAAGCAAAGCATCTGCAACCAAGCAGTAGAACAGATTTTCCAAGATGGGCCTGCGTTTACAACCATACTATGTTGTTATTATAAAAGAAAAGAGTTGGTGATGTACTTTATTTTGGACACACATGCTCTAGTTGTTGACAGTAATTTGGTTTCGATTATTAAATGTTTCATCTAATTGTTTATTGACAAATTTTCATTAAAGAATAATATTTGACAATTATTTGTGCGAATTTCTATAAAACTGTTTGAAATGACCTACTTGTCTAAATTTTTTTATTTATTTATTTATTTCGTCAATGGCATCCGCCCCCTGACTTCTTGCATTTTTAATTTTACAATGAAAGAACAGAAAAAGATCATACATGTCAAGTTGAATGAAAAAAAAAATAGAACAAAAACATAAATAAAAACATTCACCAACGTCACATAGGAGTGAGTCACGTCTCGTTTGACCAATAACCAGAAAGTCGTCAATAGGTCGTTTTCTGAGCCACCTGGAAATGAACGGTTAGTGGTTAGCGGGAGCCAGTCGACTAGACTAGCTCGATTCGGCACAAGTCGATAAGACTCGGAGCTAAGTCGTGAGACCACTTTTTAAAGTCGTGAGACCTAAATAACCTAATCGATACCGATTAGAAAAAGAACCATATGTCCAGCATATTTGCAAGTGAAATCAGTCATGACATTTTGATCTTACCATTCAATTTGATTGGAATCTTCAACATTCTGACAGTCGTTTTGAATGAGTTCCGCGGCATACCCTGAAACCTAAGCTGTGAGAAACGGTTAAATTCCAAGCACATGTTATTTATTGGTTCATGGTAACCATACTTAGTCCTGTGTTCATCGACAATGAGTAGATCGTCAGCTCGAGTGGGACGAGGATTTAGAGTAATTCTTCTCGTTATTTCAAATGAATCAAGACCACCACTTAAAAGGTCAAAAGTAAACAGTGCACACGCATTTATCCTGCGTCTAGCAAGCGGTTCAATGTCGATGGAGCAACATCTGTCAATGTAAGGTGGAAGTTTATAGTTCTTGTCACGTCTCACTGATCGTCTGAGTGCAAACATCAAAAACTTCTTCTGAATCGATTCAATCCTATCAATGAAAGTTTCTTGATACGGGTGCCAAACGACCGAAGCATATTCCAGATACGAACGCACATGTGCAAAATATAAACTCTTCAAGGTTTTGACATTCTTAAACTCCTTAGGGGCCGTTCATAAATTACGTAACGCAAAAATCAACATTTTTCAGACCCCCCCCCCCGGGTCTGTAACGCTAAAAGGGTCAAGTTTGACCCAATTTTGTTAGAACCGTAACGCTTGCCTCATACCCCCCCCTCCCCCCTCTTGCGTTACGTAATTTATGAACGGCCCCTTACAAGTCCTGATGACAAAACCGAGCATCGAATAAGACTTAGCAATTACGTATTCGACGTGTTTACCAAAGGTCAGTTTTTCATCCATGAGAACTCCTAAGTAAACTAAAGTGAACTAAAATTAAAAAAAAAAAATCCACTTTAGAGGATCTCATTAAAATACTTGTTCTAGTGCTTGGTGCAGTGATATGAAGAAAGTCGTTCAAATTTGTTAAAATGCTTTTTAAATATATTTTAATTATCGTAACAAAATCTGTAAACGCAGAATGGTTCTATTTTGTATAAAGAATGAAATGAAATTAAAGTGGAAGCAAAATGAAATGATCGGTTCTGAGTGTATACAGATTTGAAAGCCAGTATAGTCTTACATACCGCCCATTTGAACTGTTTATGGTGCATTTGTTAGGTTTTTTATCTGTAAACAGTTCCAATGCATACGCATAAGTTCGAGTTCGAAGTATAAACGTGCGCGCGCAAGCTCAATACACCGAAAAAACATTGCGAATGTTATGCAAATCGACAAAAAGCTTGTTATTTAGATCTATACTCGTTTTCAAATCACAATACGCTAAAAATCTTAATAATCGATCATTTCAATTTACCCTGCCTTTATTAAAATATTGTCTGTTTCTTAACTTAAGTTCTTAAAAATTCTGAAGATGTTTAAGAATTAATTTGAAATTTTTTTTACAATTTTTAAAAGCAATGCTACAAATTTCTGTCAGTGGCAAGCACACTAGTGGATATGGGGTACTTTTCTCTCTGTTGTATTGTTGTTAAGTCGTTGACACAATAATAAAGAAATATTCTTTGTTGAGCAAATTGTTTTTTGAAATGTAAGCCTCTCATATAATACCAGTGTCACCATAGATCATCTTTAAGTACGTTTCAAATGCAACGTTAAAAATATCTCATACAAAGGAATGAATGAACGCAACATTTAACGAAGCTAAAGTTAGGTTACGTTTGAAAGTACCGTGTCTTGAAGATGATTTATGAATTGAAGTTTGTATGGACATTTCGATTGAAAAAGTAAAAAAGAAAAACCATTCTGCCCTTATGTTCACTTAAAACTAGCTGATATCGCTAAATGGTGACGCAATATGAGGTTGTCTTCAATAATTTCAAGAAAGACATTTTTATTCGAAAAGGAAGCAACCTAGTGTCAAGTAATTTTAGGTATCCGTAGAGGTTTCTTCCAAGGTCATACGAATTGTCAATTTAATGTCTAAATTCATCCATAGCGACATAATCCTATCAAGATTTATATGAACATCGATCTCTGTGGTTGAAATCGTGTTTGTTCGGCCAGTAAAAATTCGTTTATTACAGTTACTTGGAACGAACCCATCGACCTATCAACTTAGGAGTGGTCTCACAGATCGCTATTTTATTAGATACGCGGAAACACACCATATATCCGAAGATTTTATATTTAACAACATCATCACGGCATTCATCATGAAATTCCAAATTTTCTCAAATACACACGAAAATTTTGGCTTAGAAACTTTTATTCCCTTTACCTTTTCAATCCACATACACTCGCGGAATTTTGAAAACTGACACATTTTCCATGCGTGTAAAAGACTTCATATATACTGTGGCGGCATTCAATGTGATTTCATATGGATTGTATTCGTGGATTGAATAACGTCGAAAACAGAAAACAAATTCTAAGGTAAGTTCCAGAGCTGTGTTCATCGGGCGTAGCATAATATATTCAATTTTATGTATCGAATTCGAAATATTAGTTTTGATCGAGGGGTGACTCACTTCTAGATTAAATGGTATTAAATGGATTTAATGGATTAAATGGAATAAAAATTGGATTAAATGGATTAAATAAATTTAATGCCATTTTTACAGTGAACGACTTCTCAAATGTCTCACTGTCATTTTTTTCAGAGAATGTCATTATGAATTTGCAATGACACAATAAAAGTCTCAGAAAAATTTGACAGTGAGACATTTGAGATGTCGTTCACTGTACCAAAAAAAATATTTATACCTCACGAGTACTTAAACGCCCTGGAGATAGTGCAGATCTAATTTTCGTAATTAGTTTACAAATTTTTTAGGTGGTTAGCCTAATTATTTCGGTAAAACTAAAAATTTTTATTTGGATTAAATGGATTAAATGAATTAAATGGATTAAATGGAAGTTAGTCACCCCTCGGTTTTGACCAATTTTACGAAATAGAGTACAGAATTAACTGTGAGAGTCATCTTTGAGTAGTGGCTGCATTCCTACTTTCTACTAAACATTGGTGACTGAACTAGTATAGATCATCTTCAAGATTCGGGACTTTCAGACGTAACCTCACTTAACGTTCAAGTTTATTCTGATTTAATTCGCACAGTGCCACCGTATTTATAGGCAAAGCCTAAATCTTCTCGATCGATTTCAATTTACAGGGCACTTTGATTGGTCTGTTTTCCAGGAGTGAAAACACTCGCCATTATATTTCGAAGCGGAGGTTTTTAATGTTAACGAACTGATTCATAACTACCACTACAACAATGAGCATACATAATTAGAAAGATAAACCTCTCCAATCAGAGAAGAACGATACCATATCTCTGTAATTATTGTTAATATTTAAATAACCGTTATTAAACAAATTATTGTTCGACTGACTTAATGTTGTACTAAAATGTGAATTGTTGTAAAATGTCCATTTTGAGGCAGTCAAAACTATGGCGTTGCGAGTGATGCTAGGCGTCATACCCCTAATTTCTGAAGGAGCCAGACTAATTGATGAATTAAACAACTGGTTCAATTTCGACAACAATATCTTTGTGGTGGACTCATCCGCTGATGTCGAACAGTTCTTGCGAAATGGAAACCAGCCCAAAAGCTTGTTCATTTTCGATAATGCTAGCGGAAACCTCACAGGTGTCGTAGGTCTTAAGAACACAAAGAGTAAAAATTCGTTTATGATTGTTGTTCCGGGGTGTTCGACGATTAGCAGAAACTTGAAATTGTTGGAACAGATCGGGAATATTCAACGACTCGACAAAAATATGAAAATCGGAATTTTCTTTCAAGATGTCACTACTATGTACGATATGCGAGCCCATTTCTTATGGTTCAGAAAACAGTTTATTGCTAACGTATTTGCGGCCACCTATCCAAGTATTGGACATTCGCTAAACATTTTTACATTTCACTCGTTTGGAGAATTTGAAGTGAGAAACGTGACGAAAAGGAACTCGTACCAGGACTTTTTTCCAAGCTTAGATTTTAATTATCATCAGCACAAACTGCGAGTGACTCCATTTTTAAATACTCTTTACGAACGATTCTGGCTCTCAGTGTTTCAGGTAATGAATGCGACATTTACAATCGAAAATATTCATTATGAAGCAAAGAGACTTGACATTGCCAGTGGCATTGGGGTGATGACTGAAAAGTCAAATAGACTTGATGTGTATCCGATTATGTTAATACATGAAAATATTATTGTTCCCGAAGCAGAGCCATATTCCAACTTTGGCGCTTATCTTCAAATGTTAACGACGAACGATTTTTTTGCTTATTGTGCAGGTGCATTAACTTTGATTGTAATAATTCTAAGTGCCTGTCGGTACATCAAGCAAGGAAAAATTTTATTCTTTCAAAGTTTGATCGACGTTCTGAACCTTCTGATCAACGACAACGGTTACATAAACTATCAACGGCTGTCTCGTGCCGAGGCGTTTCTAATTGGATCGCTAACATTCGTAGGATTTATTGTCGTGAACGGATATCTCTCGGATTTACAAAGTTACTTCACGAAACCATTTCTTCAGCCCCAGCTGAAGACTGTAACTGATATTTACAATTCACCTCTTACGATCGCAGTCTCAGAGGATTGGGCAGATGAAGTTGCTGAAATCGTTGCTCATCGGTCAACACATAAAGATTGGACCAACAAAATTCGTGTAATTCAAAGGGACAAATTTTCTTATCAATACTGGAAGTTTGATACTTCGACATCTTATGTGATGAGCGCTATTGATTTCGACATGATGTCGAGAATTCAACGACGACTGAACATTCGAGGGTTTTACGATACTGGCGTTACAGTTCTAGCCTACCTGTTAACGTTTCCAGTATTAGATTCGTTTTTGTTTTTCGATAAACTAAACGAAATTATCCACTGGACATACAGCTCAGGATTGCTTTATCAATGGATAAGAGAAACCTTTTATCAAACAGAAAAAATTATCCTAACTTACAACCGCAAACGCTTGGAAAATCAACAACAGACTGTTGAAGTTGTACAGATCGATTTTTCAATGATCATTATTTATGGTTGGATTGCAGGCGTAATCATATTAATTATTGAAATCTTGTGGAATAAGGTTAGGCAACGGTTTTTTTTAAAGAATCATCTGAAAAAATCTTCCGACCGGAGAAATTGATTATTACACTTCATGTTATTTGAAAGTCGACGGAACACGATACACCACAAAGACCATTGATTGGCAATCTTTTCTTGGGATCAATGTAAAAGGCCACCTAAACGTTTTTGGAAGAGACTATTAGCACCAGGTGCCAATAGTCTCTTTATTATACTGCGACTAATGACACCAGGTGCCAATAGTCTTTTTATTATACTAATGCTAATCGCACCCGGTGCCATTAGCCACAGTATTATAAAGAGACTATTGGCACCCGGTGACATTAGCCACAGTATTAAAAAAAGACTATTGGCACCCGGAAAAATTAAAATTTGAATAAAAAATCTGGATATTTTGAAAATAAAACTTTACGAAATGTAACGTAAAGGCGGATGGTTCGATCCTGAGGAATTCATCCTTTTACTATGTAACCGTAATTTGCATAAGAAACACTTGATGGTACTTACTTACTTTTTATCAATTTTTAATTTCATAAGAAACTACTCGATCGAAAATGCAAATAAATAATTTGCAAAAGAAACTTTTTCTACAAATAATTTTCAAAATATCCAGATTTTTTATTCAAATTTTAATTTTTCCGGGTGCCAATAGTCTTTTTTTAATACTGTGGCTAATGACACCGGGTGCGATTAGCAGTAATATAATAAAGAGACTATTGGCACCTGGTGCCATTAGCCACAGTATTAATAAAGCGACTATTGGCACCTGGTGCCATTAGCCACAATATAGCAAATTTTTTATCGTTTCAAAACATTCATGGCACTGTATACCTAAAAGCGCACCCGGACATTAAGAGAGTGGTTCAAAATAAATAAACATTAACAATTTGAAAAAGCGCCGTTGGCCGTCCGGTCCTGTTCATGGCGATTCGATCATTAGGTACGACAATTACGGCATAACACGGTGTTTACTGTCCCAGCTATCTGCGTAACCTACATGTATGAAACCTTGTGGCTCCTTCTACTATAAGAGGGAGCAGCTCGTTATTAAAAATCTTTTCGTTTTTTCTTTAGTTTTGATTCTATCGACACTCAAGTCTCCATCATAGAATCAAATTTAAGAAAATTTGCACATATTTACCAAGGTAGATATAGTGGAAAGTTAATGCCATTCAGACGCGCGACCTAGCACGTAAGTTCGATGCCCACGACATCTTTTTTTTAAATGACTATGATTCCCGAGTGTAAATTTGAACACTGAAACTATATATGATTAAGAATATAATTATTAGAATATATTTGTATGATATTTTCGTTACTTATTCTCTGAATATTTAAGTTTTATTTAATTCAGACAAAATTTAATGTTGAAACCAACATCAACAGAGTATAATATATTCGAAGAAAATAGTAAAGATTTTACTATATTTTGTATAAAATCTACACTGCATCTCAGAATCAACATCTTCGAATCTCTGGATGAAAAATCTATTAATTACCTAATGAAAAGTGAAAGGTTTTCAAGATATTTATTGGATGATTTTAACCAGATAAACCAGAAAACAGAACCAGCCTTGTTTGTCAATGCTTGTGAGACAACTATATAATCTGCCAATGAAAGACATTCTTAAGCACTCATGCTTTGCATAATTTATTATTTTCATGTAAACGAGAAAAAAAACAGGAACAAAAGAAAAGAAAAAACAAGAAAAACAAACAGAAATTACGGTTTTTTCTTTTCGTAAGAAGCGACGTTTGCAAGTTTTTTGCCAATAAACGAATTAATTTGAGATTTACTCAGTTGTTTGGTTTTGTTAGCAATTGATCTAGCTTCCATAATTTCTGAAACAAATAATTTTTATCAACTCAAGTAAAGCATACATTCGAGATGCATTCTTATACCATAGATCAGTTTGACTTGTTTTTTTTCTAGTGCAGGTTTGGGAGGGTCCTTTGTTCTGTTACTTGGTCTCCCAGTTAAACTGTGGTGTAGTAATGCATCTCTGCCAAAAATACAGACTAGTAGGTTGTTGAGATACTCAGAGTCTGACTTTGACTTTTCTAAGACCAAACACTGATTCTTTGACAAGAAAACCTCGCCTTTGTACAACCGTCCTCCATCCTGATGAATTGTGGAACCGAGTAACTTAATCAATTGTTTCTTAGAAAAAGTGTACCTTTTCTATATAGAGAGTTTCGGGTACTCTCTCATTCATTGCTACTAGATGATTTTGTAAAGCATCGTTCCGTTTTTTTGTACAATCGAGCTCGTCTTTTAACGCTTGATTGGTATCGTGCAATTTTTGGTTTTCCAAAGAAAGTTCTTTATTTTTTTGTAAGAGCTCATCGTAATTTATCGTTATTATTTCAGATTCTTCTAAATTTGAGAAAATGTAGTTGGAGAAAGTTAAATTTAATTGGATAAAAATGACTCGAAATTTCATTGTAATGTTTCAAATGAAATGTTTGTGGTCAATTAACTTTTAAAATTGTGGTGAAATATTTACTGTTGGAAAGTATTGCTTCAGCTTCCGCTGGGGGTTGAGTCGTCAGAGCAGTAGTTTTTGAGGTGGTATCAGGATTTTCTAATTGCTTTAATTAAAAAATTTGACGATGAAATTTGTTCCTATTCTAAGAGTTACTACAACTGATGGAGCACATATCTGTGAACCCGTCTATACCTCAAACAGATTTTGGTCAATCTGAATTTCTTCTGAGAATAAATCACGTAATATGTCATCGTACGGAATGCCCAAAGAAGATAGATCAAAAGATATCTCAGATAGCGCCGGTGGCTGTTGTACTGTTGGTGACGATGGGAGGCATGAATTCTTTGATAAATTACGAGCTGTAGGGGTTATAGATAGAACCTCCTCCTCAACAGATTCATGCGATTTTTTTGATAAATAGCGAATCGTTGTTGGCGTGGAAACTACTGGCAACAAAATTGTTGGAACGCTGTCCACGGTTGATGTTGGCGAAATTTTCGGAAAATTTTGCACTTTCGATGGAGAAGAAAGTGCAGGCGAAAAAATTGATGAAATGCTCGCTTCGGTTGATGTCGGTGAATCTTTTCTTAGAACAATAGGATTATTCTCTATGGTTGATACCACCGATACTTTTGGTGAGTGATGGAGTGCCGGTGACATAACAAATGTCGGCGTCACAATAGAAGAAATGCTTTCTTCGGATGATACAGATGAATCTTTCGACAATTGGAGAATTGTCAATGGCGAAGCAAGTGTAGGATTCACAGTATAAAGAGTGTCCTTGGCTAATGCCTCCGAATCTATTGACGATTGACGAACTGACGGAGTTTGAATTTTGATTTCTTCAACTAAGTACTTAATGTTCATGCTGTGTGCTTCCTCTTGTTTTGATTTAAGATCTTTTTTCTCAGTTTTCTTTCTCTTCGCTTGGACTTTCTTGAATTCTTCATCTGTGTTTGCAGGTTCACGGAACCTTTTAGCTACCATAGACACGCGCCCTTGCAATGCCTTTTCTGCCTCTTCCAATGTATCTATTTTGAATAAAATGCTGATCTTAATATTATAAATATTTAAAAACAAATTTGTCCGAAATGACGAAATTTCATATAAACATCCTTGTGAAGTTTCAATTTAAAATTTTAAAAATTTCTCAAATTTCAGTGCGAGCCAATTACAATTATTCGAGCGGCCGATCTCAAAACAAAAAAAAAATATGAAACCTTGACAGCTCTGACAGATCTGACGGATCTAACATAAATATAGTAACAACAACAACTGATGCAACCGATCAATACAAAGTTTTAGAATTTTAGTGAAAATAGGTAAAGTTGACTGTAAAATATAATGCAAACTGGTGCATTTGATCATTTTAATTTCAATGTTACGTCAGAAGAAGCATTTAGTTTAATTCTCAGATAAAATTATAGTGTTTGCATTCATCTATCCCAATTACGTTTGAGTGTCACCAACAAAGCGGACACATCGGTTTTACTTATTTGAGATGAACTGCTAGTTCAAATTGATATTAAAACTGAATACAACCAACCATTTGAAATATTCATTACTGGAAATTTTCTTCATTACTGTGCAGAACTTTAGACCATTACAAGATTTTGTGGAAACTGAGGACAACGTTTCATTTCATATTTTCAATGATTCGCTAAAAAGTAGCATCAAAGACGCTACTTATCAAAAATAAACGAGTATCAAAATAGAACATTGATAATACATGTGTCATTGGGACTGAACACGCAGGTAGTTGTGTTCATTTTATAATTGTGCCCAAAACGGATACATTTAGCGAATTCTGAAAAAATTGATTCAGAATTTAATTTTTTGAATGGCAAGGTGAAAACTTTGCCAAATAATCAAGCAAAAATCGAAGTGATGACTTGAATGCATGTTACTTGACTTACCTATAATCAACGTTTGTAAGTTCTAGTAAAAATAAATCCTTAATTTGTTGAAATGACCTACCTAACTACTCAAAATATTAATAATAGAATTTGAGAATTTAGGTTTTGCATTTAGACAAATTGAGGATTCCATTATCACCAGATATCTTAAAATGTTCTGCAAGGTAAAGTAAAGTAACATCATTCTGCGTTGAAATCGTTTTATATGAAATTTCATGTAGTTATCCAAAGCTAATATTAATGTGTGCGGCTGAATTTACCTGCAAGTTTTATAACGAAAACCTTAAAAAGGCCAGGCTCGCCTGTAAATTTTTTGGAATATTCGTAGTTTATATCCTCTGTTGAATCATTTAAATCCGGCGACCAGTAACAAAATAGATCCTCTGTTTTGTTGTAAACCTTCTGTTGTTTTAACAGCCATTTCTTCTTTGCAAGTAAAAGTTTTCCTCGGTCGTATTTCAATTCAATCACTGCGTACATTTTTGTAATATGAAAGTTGTTTTCAGTTTTCACATCTCAAAGACTACTCACATTTAAAACAAACTTTAAGCACTCAATATTAGAATATAATCGTATGCTTAAATTCAGAAATGACTACTATGGCTAGGACTATATGAAAATGAGTTAAAATTAGAGGACGAGGTGAAAGCGTTTTATATTCAAAAGCAATTGATGTTACATTTTAATCCCCTTCAAAATTATTAGGAAGCTCCGATACATAGCTTTCTTTTGATGTTGCAATAAATATCAGTTTCTTGGATATGTTCTGCGCTGGAACTACTTCGAACTTGTCATCGGTGTTTCTCGTAACTCTTAGGATATGTCCCGGGAATTGATTTACATGTTCGACTACCAAAAGTTTCAGTAAAAGAGAGACAAACGTTCCACATTTGAAAACAAGATTAATTCGACCAATGCGACCATCTTTCAGTAACACTACAGTATCGTCAGTTTGCTCTGCTTTTTTGTAGCTACTACAAAAGAAGACATCGTTGCCAAAGAAGAACTTGTAGTAAGCCATAACATATTCTGAGTTTTCACCGAAAAAGTTTTTTTCAATGGAATTCAGTTTGTGTTTGTGAGGATTTCCAAATAGAGTGATTTGATCTGAAGTGAAATATTTTTTATAACAAGCAAATGCACACCTCACTACAAGAGCCTTTATCTATTCTACCTATTTTTTCGCTTTTCTTCACCCTCATATTCCTCATTCTGTCGATGTAGTTGAATGTAGGCTCACTTACTTTCTTTAGACAAGCCAGACCATTATTGAAAGCATATTTTGACGCGAGCTGTTTCTCAACATCGGTGGTGCCATTAATGTGTTTAACCAGGAATCCATTATTACTTTCAAAATTAAAATTTGAATATCCCCAAAGGGGGCCACAATCCGTCACACACTTTGGTAAGTGCTCAAGCAAATGAACATTGAACACCATGTTTTCTTCTCCATAATATCTTTCAAAATCAACTACAAATTTTCGCAAATTTTTACTTGCTTTTGCGTGGTCTGCGGGAGTTATTTTTGTTTTCAAATATATGAATATTGCTTCCGACAAGAGTGTGAGATGATTTAAGTAAATTGTCTTTAAAATGCCTGTTAAACATGGAACTGCATAAAATAGAAGCCAGTACTTGAACTCGTGAGCTTTCCAATATTCACTTTCTTCAATTGTCCTGGGCGATATGGAGAAAGTTTTCAACGGCTTGATTGATTTAAGATTTTTGTTGACGATTTCTGTTCCGCGTGGTGTAATATAGTATGGTTCACGATGGTTCTTAGAATTAAACCATAAATTCAATAGCAGATTTGATACTCCTAACATACAGATAGATTAGTGATAGATTAGAGATAATTAATAATTACAAAAAAACCTTCGAGAACACAGTGCATGTAGTCTATGGTAGTACCCAGAATTAAATCGTAATCTTTGAATCCAATCAAGGGTGAAACGCCCATTACACCGAGAATTTCTTTTCCCGTTGATAACATTGTTTTCATTAGAGCTACTGTGCTCGCATGGGTGCGAAGACTGTAGCCTTCTGATGACAGAGTGTACTTGCTGGTTGTGGAAGCGCCCACCATAAATCCGGGATGAAGACAATATGTGCAGCCGAACTCACCATTATATTGTTTAAGTTTTAATACTTTACATCTTGCAGGTGCATCTGCTGATACGAAAAGAACACGAACCGTTACAGCAACGTTGTCGACGTTGTTGTTTTGAACAAGGATTTTATTTTCCTCCAGATTTTTTAATTCATTAATTAATGGTTTCAGGTAGATTTCAAAGACGGGATCTGTCCCAAACCAAATTCCGTTAAGAATGATGTTTTCTTGTTTAAATCTTTTACTTGGCAGTACCTCGTTAATAAACATTTGAATGGGCCATAGACTAGCCTTACGTTTTGACTTGAAAACTCTAACCCCATCTGTATTGAGAGTTAGAGTAATCAAAGGGCCGGACCCAACCTTACTCTTGAGAGATTTATAGAGCTCGCCGTCAAAAATGTCGGTCATGTCACTAGAACTGGACTTAGTGTTGTAATTCAAAATATCAGGATTTTCCATTAACTTCTTTTCGATTTGTTCTCTCAATGGTAACTCAATAAAAAAGTGACCATCATTCATTTTTTTCAAAGAATAGGCACTTCCACAGACCGAACAAATATCGCACGTTTCATCTTTCTGATAATTTTTTTCTTCCTGTCTCGACTTCAAATTGTCGAATGTATCGATGTACATCTTGCACTTCTTGCAGTAGAAGTGAAATATTGTCTGCTGGTTTTGCCCGAAGCATTTCTTAAAGAAATATTTTGTTTTAGGCAAATTTGAGTCGTCCCCTAATATGTTATGAAAAAGTTTCAAAAGATCTTCCAAGGCTACCCAGGTCAAATGGTGTTGCAAAAAATATGCGAGTATCATTGCAATGGCATCTCCGATTTTACATTGCAAATTAGGGTGAATTAACTGATCCGATATTTCTATAAAATAGTCGTCATTGCCATCAAAGGATTTGCCTTGCATATTGTTATCGACATTTTCGATTTCAACGTCAATGTGGGCATTTTCTTTAAAAACGTTGTGTCTGGGAAACGTTCGCACAATAATTGGAAATCATTATTATATACCTTGAATTAAATTGCTCGTGGTGTTTTCGATATGTGAATTTCTGAAGTTCGATTTTTGTGGTCCATCTTTAACCTTCTGCAATATTTACAAGCGAACTCATTATTTCAAGTATTAAAGTATATCAAACTTTCGGACGCACTTTCTTCATATATTTTGTTAATGGGAGGTTGTTATCCGGCTCCAGATATCTTTTATACATTTTGTTGGAAGAAGATTTTTTAATTCTACCTTTTTAAAACAAAATAGATGTTACTTTACAACGACTACTAAAGTCTCAACGATAATTTTTAACTGACCTGATGTAAGCAATATAAAACCCCACCCTTATTTTGTTAGTGAATATTTTTTATTGAATAGTAACGAGTCAGAATACAATGTTCTACCTAAATATCAGTATATTTCTATTCACTTTTGAGCCGTTTTTGTACTCGGGTTTACTTGTGTTTTACAAAATATTTTCGCTATCCCATGGCATTACCTTCACAATACATTTGTGTTGTTGGTCGCTGACACAAAATTTAATAAAGAATGGTTTTTTATTCACCACGTTGAGTCTTTAACTGAAGTGTCTCGAGGTAACTGTACATGAATGACGCATTCTATTCACCAGAAGAAATCCTAAAGGCTTGCTAAAACCTATAGACGTTGTTCGGAATTCCCGAAAGTACTTTGAGATATCACGTTGAGTATGTGGTCTAATATAATTTGTGACATGATGCATGTACGGGCTTGGTCAGAATGTGCATCGTTGTATCGGGTCGGAAGCTAGAAGATGTATCGTATGTGTGTGTGTTATGTCGAAGAGGGTTGACTAAGTACACCGCACACATGGGTGAGACGTTCTCAATAGATACCAATTTACCTTCGTCGGGGACTGAGAATGTATCGCTTCATACATTTATCCACTTCCCAATCATGAGATTATGAGACGACAAAATATATTGTAATTTTAGTTACTATGCGACCTGAATACTTCTTTATAAATAATGGGAAACACGTGTGCTTTTAATTAACGGGAGGTTCTCGTGTTTAATTGACCGGCTATTGAAAATTCGATCAATTTTATGTTGATCCGATAGTTAAAAATGACTAGTCGTATGTTAGTGCCTGATGAAATTTCGTTGAGACACTATGGGAATTCAAGCAGCATTAAGTCTTCTGACATTAATTTCTCAGGAAGCCAGACTCATTGACGATTTAAACAGTTACTTCAACATCGATCACAATATCTTTTTAGTGGCCACAACAGCAGATATCAATCAGTTTGTGAGAAACGGAAATGAAAATCATCCCAGAAGTCTATTCACTTTTGAGAGTGCTAACCAAAGCGTGGCAGGCTTAAAAAGCCTGCAGGAAATGACGGGGAAAAATACATTTGTGATTGTTGCTCCGGAGAGTCCGACGTTTGCTGACAACTTGAAATTGCTGATAGAAATCAAGAACATTAAACAAGCGGTCAGAAATGTGAAAATTGGAATATTCTTTCGAAATGTTACAGCGATGGACGATTTACGATCCTATTTTCTGTGGTTCAGAGGACAATCGATTTCTAACGCGTTTGCGGCAATTTACCCTTCAAGCAGTGAATGTTACATTCACATCTACACTTTTCACTTGTTTGGAAAATGTGAAGTGATTAACGTGACAGCTAGGAACTCGTACCACAATTTTTTTCCGAGTCTAGATTGCAACTATCATCAACACAAATTCCGAGTAACTATGTTTCCAAGCCCTGCTTACAAACGGTTCTGGCTTTCAGTCTTTCAAGTAATGAATGCGACATTTCAAGTGAAAAGCGGTAGTTACAAAACTATCGAAGACTGCTTTCAGAATGAAATTTTACCCATCAAATTTTACCCATATAACACAGTTTGACACACATACCCAATGCGATCTTAATAACGCCAAGGTTGTAAATAAATGACGAGGTTGCGCAAGCCTTCCTTATTTCACTTAGGCCGTATCACAAAATACGTTCGTAACTCCTACAACTGCATATTTCAAGACAAAATTTTAATTGATCTTAATTGAAAGCAATAACCACATGTGGAAGTATGTACAGGTGAGCGCCTAAAGGACATTAATGGGTCAAGCCTAAAATTCTAAAAAAAAGATAGGGGTTCAATATTCAAGCCTTCCGGACCAGAAAAATATCTCATTAGGAGTCAGAGCAAGCCTAATGGGTCATGTTGAGACGTCATTTTTGTCCCGTTTCTCTAGGTGCCATATGCCACCCATGCTATCATAGTTATCATAGCTATCATCAGTTTTTTTTTTTAAAACTTCATCTGTATGGAAAACCTGTTTGTAGTAACCCTGAAACCTGGTTCACAACAAAGGCTCTAATAGTGCGAGCTGTAAGGTCTCTATAAATCTGGAGCGTTATGCGCGTCATACATCTGTCACTTCTATTGGTGTTGTACTAGATGTCATTTTTTAAATTACGGTCAATTAATTTACCGCGATAAATTCAAATAAATGAGAATTTGCCATATTATTATTGAGATCTGCGAATGGTACCAAATGTAATTTTGTTAAGCCGTCAGTTAATGGTTATTTATGATATCAGGTGCCAAGTACTTTATTAGGCTCTCGAGACTAATAAAGAACTGTGCACCGAAATTCATACAACGTTAGAGGCATCCAAAGTTTGTAAATTTTGCACATTATGGTGCTGAGTTGCATACAAATAATTTTCTAACCATTGTTCTTATAAGCAGAAGAACTTTTTATTTGAAAATTACTTTGTTCAACAATAATATCAATGAACGTAAGGCGGAAAATGTGATTTTGACATGTTTTTGTTCGTGTATTGGCAGTTTTTTATTCTTTAGATTGATATACACGTATTTTTTGTCGAAATGTCTAGGGGTAGGGGGTTTGTAAAAACGTGTACTCCGGATTTGTAGACAATATTGATGGTTCTATAAATTTTTACAAAAAAAGTCATCGAGAGGAAATGGTCTGGACGAAAAGAGGGAGCGGGAGTGTGACCAAGTGTATATGTCGTCGTACATGTATGTAGTGTGAAAGTGCGGACGAAGAGGAAAGGATAGGTTCCCAAAAAATCACGTACGTCCTTTATGGATGGTCTCAAATCGTGTGACAGTACTTACCATAACTCCTTCTGATTTCTGATGTGCTTCTTCTGTATATTTTCATGTCTTGGACATAAATTTCGGAATTTTTCTCGTAATTTAGGCTAATTTAGGCCCTCAGTGCCCTCAGCATTAAAAATTGTACACTCATCTGTGGTGGACTTTTAGGCACTTTTACTTGTCGCCCTCACTTCGTTCCGGCTACAACTCGCGAAATTTCATAAAATATACCGTCCAGATACGTAAATAACTATTCAAGGTAGATAGACCGATTTTAAGTACTTTCGCATGTAGATTTCGCTTGGCATACAAAACGACAAATTACAGAAAATCAATCGTCGAATACAGAACACAGATAGCTATTTTCAACTTACTCATTACAACCTGCATTAAGTTTGTTCTCTGTTACCCTACCGTTTGACTCAGGTTGTTCACATTATTATGAGACTATATAGATTTGCACATTCTTGTCCAGCCAAAACGAAATTTCTTCATTTAAATAAAGAATCGCCAGAGTTTCATAACAGCGTTTATATTTTCCGTTCTTCTTAATGACAGCAATTCAATAACTAGATCACGGGCGTGGTCTATTTTTATTTTGATTCTTTTCGGCAATTACCGTCACAAGCACATAGCATTGTGCACGGTAGTTGGTTTTTTACACAGTTGCATCGTCCCGAGCATTGCTTCGGACATTTGCACGTAATCAGTTCTTTACAATGTTCGGCTACTATCGGAATTGAAATCCAGACGGGCACCAATTTTTTTGTTTTTTCATCGTTCTTCCAACCCCAATCGGTCGGTTTTAGATTTGTAATATTTTTGCGGATGCATTGTGTCCAAATCATTGATTGTAACATAGATCGTTTCACATGTTGTTCCAGTGCATCTCTAGTGGGAGGAATGCGATCAATTGTTCTTGGCTTGTTTTTTCTCGTGAAGAGATCCCGTCGACAGTCGTGAACCTTGGTCAGTTTAGATGATGAATCGTACATTTTGACGGTGTACTCCTCAAATGTATTCATAGCTTCATCCGACAGTTTTGATTTTGCATCACTCAACAACTTGGTCATAGCAGAGGTAATGTCCGGGAACTTAATCCAAGTATTCCATGCCGTCGTTTTGCCGATTCCAAAGAAAGCCGATGATGTGCTGCATCCAGTAAATGCATTGAAAAATGGCAAAACATCTGATTTATCCATGTGTTGCTCGTATAATTCATGAATTGGAACAATTTTGGTTCCCTTGGCCTCTAAGACTTCGACCCACAATTGGTTGAGATTTGGTGTTAAGTATTTGAACGCATATATTGCTACGCTGACGATGTTGTAGTCAGAAGTAGACAACACTACATTCGCATGGCCGTTCCGCACTGCATCTTCGACGTGAAGCAACATTCTTGTGTTTATGTTTTCGATGGGAAGTCGAAAATTAATGTCAGTCGTTTCATCGCATGAGATCACAATACTATCTCCTGTACCAATTATGTGCTTACGCTGTTCACTAAAAGCACTTTGAACGTAATTTGAGGCCAATGTATTCAGGAACTGTGTTTTGACTTTCAGTTTACTCAAGAATTTCGTGAACCACATCGTACCACTTTGCATTTTCGTTTCGTTGTCGACTTCACTGAAGTATTTTTCCTCGTTACACACTTCTTTGGTCATTTCTTCCAGACTGTTTTCGTTGTTGACGTCGAATACGACATCGACTCGAACATGATTATCTCGTTTTGCATCAATAATTTTGTTGAAAATCTGTTCACTGTAACTTTTCACAGTCATAGCCGATAATGGTGCAGAAATATGTACGTGAGAAAATGCGTTCATTACAAAAGCAGTTGCAGCTTCAGGTGTATCGTGATCCGAACGAGATGAGTGGTTGGTTCTCTTGTTTTTCATTAAGCAATTGATCATGTCATCATTGGTCGTTGACTTTCTGAGGCTTCCAAATTCCGACAAAGAGGGACGAAAACGACTGTTTTCGTGCATAAAAAATTCTGTAACGTTGCCCTTACGAACTTCACTTGCGATGAATAGCTTGCAGAACAAGCTAGAGTCAACGTTTGCAGCCGCGAGTTTCATCTTCTCCTTGTTAACTTTTTTCTCGGTTTTGACCTTGAATATCCTCAATTGACTTTGCTTAATGGTGTGATGAATTGAAACTTTCGTTGTTACCAATCTTTCGAACATGTAATCACGATATTTCTGCAAATAAAGATAAAGTTGAGAGCAAGGAAGTGATGCAAATAATAGTATGCCAAACAGAAAATGAAAGCGAAATATATCCGGTAGAATGAAAGAAGCGTTACAGGCGGATGTTTTTTTTTTTTTTTGCTTACTTGGGATTAGTAGTGTATGAAAGCAATGGAGAAGTTCAATTATTTCACGATGCGAATTCGAAATTTACAACAGACATACATGGTTATACCTGCTAATTTAACTCGTTGATCACAACTCACAAACCATTAGCTCAGCGCAAATATTTGAAAAATAATGAAGAAATCGCCCCTAAACTATCGGAAATTATTTCTTTTTCAAATCAAAACATTTCGTACAAAAGAAAGTTTGCTAATACACTCTGGAAAGAGATACTAAGATCTAACGTAACTCTCTTAGCAAAAATTTTGAAAAAAAAAATGCAATTAGCAGAAGCGGGTAGTTACATGCACAAATTGTAACGAGCCTTGCTAAGGGATAGACTTTATTTTCTAATTTTCTCGGACAGGGAAAGCGTGTGTGTGGCAGAGAGGAAGTGATCTATTTAATGATGTGTTTGAATACGACTAGTTTACTTACGTCTAATCCCATCCGAGAAGCTTCAATGACGTGTTTCTTCGATTCTTCGTTCATCACTTTTCTTTCATGACCTATTGTGGACAGTTCCTCTGTACTGAACGGCCCTTTGTTTCGCATTTCCTTGACCATATTTTGGACGTCATTGGAGAATTTGGACTGAAACCATTTTCGGTCTTCGTGATGTCGTAAGTCTTCCTTCGTCGATAGCAAGTTTTTATATTCCAAGATTAGCCTTGAAATTTCCGGTCCGCTGACCATCCACTTGACAATTGATGCTTCGTCGTTGAGCATTCCTATTGAAGATTCAATTAACTCAACGAACAAGACTGTTACAAATACAAGAATACCTAAGAGTGAACTGCTTTCCTTAACCAATTTGTTGTTCTGTTCATGCAATTGATCGTCTGATATGCAGGAGAATTTTCTGTTTGTTTGCCGACTCGTAAAATGACCGTTCTTGAATTGCAAGTATACTTGAGGATTAGTCGTCCGTAACCGTTTCAAATCAGCCACAAAAACCGGCAGCCATCGCCCATAATGGGTATGATCAGTGACTAAATACCAAGGACACATCAAATCCAAAATGACAATGTATTCATCGATGTTTCCTGTTCTCAATGCTTTGACAAATTGCAGAAGAATGGCTTCCAGCTCCATTGTTGTTATCCAGTATTGAAACTGTGCCGATTGATGTCGTTTAGTTTCAATCCACTCAAGATATTCACTGTCTTCTACCGTTTTGTTGCTTTCAAATTGTTCGAATAACAAAATGTGTAATGCAGCTAGTGATACTTCATGTGCATAACGAGCTCGCTTAATGTGTTCAGATTTAAGGACACCCTCAGCTCTGCCAGATGTGGTTAAACCGCATCTTACAATCATTTCCTCCCAACCACTACCTTCTAGCCAAGTTCCAACAACTGCCAAAAATGATTTTTCGATGTGTAGTCCCCCTGATATGAGGCGAGTAGATTCGATTAATATGGTTGAAGGTCCAAAATTTCAAAAAACTTACCGAGCATCAATACAAGCTTGTCTTCGCCGTATTTTTCGGGATACAACCATTGTAACTGCTTTCCAATTGCATAAACTGGCTGATCTCCAGTCCAAACGGGGGTTTGCATGGGGTTTATTTTCTTCGTTATTGAAATGACAATGTCCATTGTATGTCCAACGACTGATGGCGAATTGATGTTATCCTTGATCAACGGCAACATAACTGAAGTACTTTTGTATTTTGAAATGTCTTCAGTTAATCGTGAATTGTGGGCGGACCAGGAAGATAATAGTTTATCCGAATTTTCACTCATTAATTGGTTGCAGCTTTCAAACCAATTCATCACATATTCCAATGGCTTTTTAGATGAAAGTGTGGAGTCCCAATTTACGGATGGCAACAGTGCTTCTCCATCATCTTCTGTAGGCAATGAAGTTATGTCGTAGTAACTTTTGGGTAGAGATGGCTTCGATTTGCTAGCAAAATCACTTTTGTTCAGGAAAATGCATTGTCGATAATTGTCGCTGTTTGGTTCATCGTAGTGCTGAATCAACGAGATGCCAGTCCCATGAAAAGCGTAATTTGCTGAATTGGATCGTGGATTATGATCTATATTGTCAACTGCGGCTGTGGTGAACACACCCAACGACAAGTGTGGCGGACACACGCAATCGTCTTCCCGATATATTTCACATACTTTCGATGCTAACGCACGTTCAATGTCCAAAACTCGCGAATACGACACGCACATGCCCATTTCAAACAGTTCATCAATCAAACTTCTCTTACCGGTCAATGAATGGATGAGCAGACCAATATACAGAGGTAATGGTTGCTCTCGGTTGATGTTGTGTCGTGCATAAGATGATTCCGGATTTCTCTTTTTTACACTGTTGAACTGAATAAGTTGTCCGATATTTTCAGCAACTTTTGAGTCAGTCGTTTCGTTGCCCATTAGAGCAGATATAAATGTTACCAAAGTCTTTGACACTGTATTTTCGGGGCAAAAGTTTTCGTTCAAAGATCCACTAAATACACTGTGATGTTTATCGATGAAGGTTTTTCTCAATATATCAATTGCTGCTGTTAAGACGTCTGCTTCAGTGTTCATTTCATTTTTGACCGCGCTCGACACCAGATGCTTCACATTTTCGTCGAACGATAACAGGATTTCTCTTCCAATTTTGTCTGCTCTGAACCCAGGAATAGTTGCCAACAACTGATCCTTCAATCTTGATGTATGTATGGTAATGTTCTCGAACCCAAGATCATCAAGACGTTCGGAAAGTATTTTCGCCAACTGTGACAACTGATAAAATTCTGGATCTGAAGATCGGCGAGTAGTTTCGATTATTTTGACGATTTCTTTGAAAACTGAATCATAGGCTTCATCGTAGCTGACCGGATTGCTGGATGTAGAAATTTCGATGGTTTCTTCTGGTGACACTTCACCGCTTATCTTCTTAATTTTTTTCTCCAGTCGTTTCAGTTTCTGTGCGTTGTACTTATCTCTGCATTGCTTGTGATAACGTGCGCTGTTCGCCACCATTAATTCCTCGAACTGATTTGAGCTTTCGAACAGCAATTCAATATGCCGTGGCACAGAATCTCTCTTACATTGCATGAAACTTGCAAGATCCCGACACAGAGATGCAATTCCTTGTCTAGATGGTTGTGGCAGTTCTTCATGATTGGAATTGCTCTTTGAAGTCTGCTGTCTAGATGACTGACAAATGAAGCAATTGAGATAGTTAACTTCCAATAATTTCGAGTCCAAATTGACTTGTTTGATTGATATTTTCGATTCGTTCATATCGTAACCGATTTTTCAATGTATAAAACTCAAATTTTGAAGAGAAATTAAAATTGAAATTGCATAAATAGTTGCAACAGAATAATAAATCTGAAATGTAGCACAATTTCTTAACTTTTATACAAAACACGTGAATCGGTTGTAACAAATTATTAACTTTTAACTGAAATGGAACATGCGGCCTACTATGAGCAAAAAGGAATTGACGGAAATTGTAACAACTTTCTGACAATGCCAAATAAAATCGTTTAGTTGGTTTAAGGTTAAAGTGATTCAATAAAAGCTATTGGTTAGTATCATCCTTATGGTAAATTGACTAACTTCTTTAAGAGATTCACCTCCTCTCAAGGCCATAAGACGAAGTAGTCAAAGAAAAATTTTATAATGCTTAAACCAGACAAACATTAGAGTTTTAGACTTTAGGTTCTTAAAATTTTGAAATCATATATTACAAGCCATGAGGACATGAGGAAGGATTATAAACGTAAGACTCGCCGATTCACAAAACATACGAGAAAACAATGACAACAACAATGAGATTTTTTTTCTAACTTTTCAAACGCATCCATTTTCAAATAAAACCGCCAGAACACTTCTACCACGAAACTGACTAGTACATTTCTTTTTGCACAAACGTCAAAAATCGAAAGTTTTGACAAATTGAAGGCTAAATCGCATCGTTTTTCTTATTAGAAATTTACTGGATTATTGTGTAACATATTCATTTTCTCATGTTTTGAACTAAAAATCTATATATTCTACAAATGTTTTTCATGGTTGCTTAGTGTTTTGCAACCATAAATTTGATGTATTTTCAATCAATTTTCAAGGAACATCAGCCCGACTTTGAGGGGCTCCAGCTCCCAGGCGTATTCATTTTCTAAGTGTCTCTTCATGTTAAACGATAGAGAAAGACCTCCTCTATGCGGAGCATGTACATCCATATCTTTATCTAACTTTGCAAGATTCTTAGGGCTACATGCTCCACTATAACTCACGTGTTGGTCATCAAATTTTCATAAACTTTTTTTTTGCCGATCGATATTGTATAGTACATTGAATGACAAGGGGCGAAAGTAAAAAAATTCAACCGTGTGCGAGAGTTGGAGCCCGCGCCGAAGGCAAGGGCTCTAATCGCACAGGTTGATTTTTTTTACTTTTGGCCCGAGTCGTTCATACTATTTTTTTTGATACCAACATTGAAAATTGATACGTATCGCAAACATCGCAACAAAATGTTGAAATAAAAAGGCATTTAGCCAGAAAATGCGGGGTCAAGGGGGCGGCAGCCCCCTGGTATATGAAAAATTTAATAATTTAGCCATCACAACAATAACACACACAAAAATTAAGATATAACTAACAAATCATTCAGTAACAAAAAGTATCAACTTTGTATGCTAATTTCAATAAGAACACTGGCGCACAGTGGGATGCATTTTTTTACTTTCGCCCCTCATATGCGGGGCGAAAGTATCATTTTTCAATGTTGGTATCAAAAAAAATATCTTTCTAACTTAGGAAGGACCGACTCAAAATGCCCACTTTCATATGTAATGGGGTCTGGTCTCACCATTGTCATTACCAATAACGGAATTTTTTTTAGATCTGTTCGATTTATTGAAGTTATCGTGTACACAGACAAACATTTTTTTATTGTGTATTCGTCACCTGTAACAATAGGCAAATGCTTTTCCCTTACTGTCTGCTTCGAATTCCACATGTTACAAATAACATAGATGTCCTGTAAGACCCCAGCACTTCGTACGGGGCTAAAAAGCAAAACAAAGTTTGACGTCAAAAAATATTGTCTGATTTGTCTACCTCGACGCACACTGCGTTGAGTAATAGTAGATTATCAATTACGCTAGCAAAATGGACATCGTGAAGGATCTACGGAGGAACAAATCAGACCAAAAAGGTATGTGGCGAATTTTAAAGTCGTTGATAAATAACAAGAAGAAAAACCGTACGAAATACGTTAAGTTTGGAAACAATGAGGTCGAAGTGTCTAAAGAGAATGAACTGCAAATTGCAAACGAATTCAATAAATTCTTTATAGACAGTGTGAATGAAATACATGAAAGCATTGAGAACAGTAACAGTGTGTTTGATGCGAACGGTGTAAAGTTGTGTCCAAATGAATTCAAGTTTCAGCCAAGGACGATGGAACAGTTAGGGGCCATCCATAAATTACGCACGCCCAAAATTACGAATTTTTGGACCCCCCCTCCCCCCTTGCACGCTATTGCACGTTTTTGGAAACCCCCCCTCCCCGCTCTAAAAGTGCGCACGAAATTTGTCCTTCAATGTATGTTTAGAGGTCGAAGATTCTAACATAAAGTATTGGCCGGCTCGAAACAGAGGTGTTCTGATCTGATTTTCATCTGAAAATTTTCGGATGCAATCTGATCTGAAGTTTTCAGATTACAGTTCTTCAGATTCAGATCAGGTGACCATCTAATCTGATCTGTTAATCTGAACTTTTCAGATTGATCTGAATCTCATCTGACCGGTTCAGATTGAAAAAAGAAAAACATTTTTCAGATTTGACAATGGAGTATTTTACTTGCCAGTCCGAGAGATGTACAAAATATGTTTCTATCACAATAACTGTTCTCGAAATGAATCTCATTGACATCCATCCATTAAGATCCATCCAAGACCAGTTCTGAAAATTTTCAGATCGGATTTGAAAGTTTTCAGATTGATCTGATCTGTTTCGAGCCTAAATTGGTACAAAGATGAAAAATTTTCGTTTGTTACATTAAAATGCTGGATTGTACCTATGCTTAAAGTCGAAATAAAGGCTGAAACATAAGCTACAAGTAGATACTTCTACTATGTGTTACGCTTCTTACGTTTTAACCTACTACGGACCTAATTTGATACAACTTCTGAACAGTCTGAATTTGTGCGCACGCTTTTCGCTGACCCCCCGTCCCCCATCGCACGTTTTTGCACGCTTTTCGTCAACCCCCCTCCCCCCTTAGGTGCGTGCGTAATTTATGGATGGCCCCTTACTTGAAGTAGTGAAAAATTTGAAAAATAAGAAAGACTTTGATGGTGTAAACGTCCAATTCGTATTGGATTCGTGGAGCTATATAGGGGAAGCACTTCTTGATATAGTGAACCAATCGCTTAGAGAAGGAATTTTTTCTGCATGTTGGAAACGCTCCATGGTGGTAGCAGTGGAAAAAATTGCTGGAGCTTCAAAGCCAGAGGATTTTAGGCCAATCAACATGATGTCAACTTTTGAAAAGATCATCGAAGCGGTGGTTAAAGAACAACTACTACAGCATATTCAACCAAACGACATCCTCATCAGCGAACAGTCTGGCTACAGACAATTCCATTCATGTAAAACGGCATTGAACTATGTCATAGCAGACTGGAAATGTGAAATAGACAGCAGAAACATTGTACTGGCGGTTTTTGTGGATTTCAAACGGGCGTTTGAAACGATTGATCGTGCTGTCCTATTGAAAAAGTTAGAGCGATACGGCGTCAAGGGAGTGGAACTGAAATGGTTCTCTGACTATCTGGCGGATCGATACCAAACAGCTAGATTGCAGATGCAAATCAAGTCCTTTGATAAACGAACTTGGACTTCCTCAAGGAAGTATTTTGTCGGCCATTTTGTTTTCGTTGTATATTAACGATCCCACAAAAACCTCAAAGAGGAAAAGGTGACGCTAGTGTAGTAAAAATTAAACTTCCAAAACATTTGATATCGGTTTTGGTGACGCATTCTGCGCCTCAACGTAATCAATTTTTATCAAAAAAATTTTAACAAGAAAATATGTCAACGAGAAGTTTACCGATGAGATTTTACAACGAAAGCTTTACAAAAAAAATGCGTCACAAAGTGGCAGATGATTATTGTCGTATGAGGGGTTTCCTCAGCATCTGCCACTTGTGACGCATTTTTTTTGTAAAGCTTTCGTTGTAAAATCTCATCGGTAAACTTCTCATTGACATATTTTCTTGTTAAAATTTTCTTGATAAAAATTGATGTCACATTTGGACAGAGGTGAATACGCTATTTTATCTACCGACGGCGACATAATAGCACCTTTTCACTGCTATTATTTCACCTAGGTAGATAAAAAATGTTGATGGGGTAATTTTAGTTACTATGCGGCCTGAATGCTTCTTTATAATAGAAACATTTGTGCTTATAATTGACGGGAGTTTGTCGTGTTTAATTAACTGACTATTGAAAATTCGATTCGAAAATTGTCTAGTCGTATGTTAGTGACTAATGAAATTTCGTTGAGACACTATGGGAATTGAAGCAGCATTAAGTCTTCTGACATTAATTTCTCAGGAAGCCAGACTCATTGATGATTTAAACAGTTACTTCAACTTCGATCACAATATCTTCTTAGTGGCCACAACAGCAAATATCAATCAGTTTGTGAGAAACGGAAATGAAAATCATCCCAGAAGTCTATTCACTTTTGAGAGTGCTAACCAAAGCGTGGCAGGCTTAAAAATCCTGCAGGAAATGACGGGGAAAAATACATTTGTGATTGTTGCTCCGGAGAGTCCGACGTTTGCTGACAACTTGAAATTGCTGATAGAAATCAAGAACATTAAACAAGTGGTCAGAAATGTGAAAATTGGAATATTCTTTCGAAATGTTACAGCGATAGACGATTTACGATCCTATTTTCTGTGGTTCAGAGGACAATCGATTTCTAACGTGTTTGCGGCAATTTACCCTACATGCAGTGAATGTTACATTCACATCTACACTTTTCACTTGTTTGGAAAATTTGAAGTGATTAACGTGACAGCTTGGAACTCATACCACAAATTTTTTCCGAGTCTAGATTGCAACTATCATCAACACAAATTCCGAGTAACTCCGTTTGTAAACCGTGCTTACAAACGGTTCTGGCTTTCAGTGTTTCAAGTAATGAATGCGACATTTCAAGTGAAAAGCGGTAGTTACAAAACTATCGAAGACTGCTTTCAGAATGAAATTGAAATTGTCAATCTACTTGCGACGACCACAAAACTTTCTGAATTTACTATGTATCCGCTTCTGTTGACACACGTAAATATTGTTGTTCCCGAAGCAGAGCCCTTTTCTGGCTTTTACGCATATCTTCAAATGTTAACGACGAACGAATTTTTTTACTATTCGTCTGGTTCAGTTGCTGCAACTGTACTATTGTTAAGTATCTGTCGATACATTAAACGAGACAAGGCTTTACTTTTTCAAAGTTTGGTCGACATTTTAAATCTTATAATCAACGAAAACGGTTCCATAAACTATCAAATACTTTCTCGTGCCGAGGCGTTTCTAATTGTACCACTGACATTTGTAGGATTCGTTGTCGGGAATGGATACCTCTCGGATCTGCAGAGCTATTTCACGAAACCATTTCTACAGCCCCAGCTCAAAACGCTAACGGACATTTACAATTCACCGTTAACTATCACAGTCCTACCGGCATGGGTAGATTTAATTCAGGAGATGGCAGCCAATCGATCAACTTATGAAGAATGGACCAACAAAATTATTTCAATTGAAAATCGACATTACTTCAATCAAATGTGGGAGTTTAATACTTCAACATCGTACTTGATGAGTGGCCGTGACTTCGACATGATCTATAGGGTTCAACGACGGCTGAACATGAGAGGATTTTACGATACTGGCATCACAGTGTTTAGCTCATTCTCGATGTTTCCAGTATCAGACGCGCTTGTGTTTTTCGATAGATTAAACAGAATTGCTCTCCGGACGCAAAGTTCAGGATTACTTTATCGATGGTTAAGAGAATCTGTCGCTGAAACAGAAAAATTGGTTCTAGCTTACAATCGCGACAAATTAAAGTATCAACAGGCAACTAATTTTGAAAAATTCGAATTTCCAATGTTCATTGTGTACGCTTGGTTTGTCAGCATCGTTGTGCTACTAATAGAAATTATGTGGACTAAACGATTCAGAAGGAACTACTGAATAACTGAGGAAACTGGAAGGCACATACTTTTATATTTTAGGTCAAATTGCCTAAAATCTACCGTCCACAACAGATACGTAAATAACATTTTTTTCAATGTTTTACCCTATACATGCGCCGACACAGTCCAGTACTATCTTTGAGGCCTTTTACATTGTTTTTATTTAAAAAACTGAATTTTAATCATAACACAAGTTTGATGCTCCCAAGTACTGGCTTACTGTTCCTTAAATCCACCATATCGTTCCGCGCAGTGCTCAGCCTGAAAGAGTACATACATTTTATTTCTGCCTTGAATTTTCCATTGTTTTAGAAATTTTCACTCACGGTTATGCTACATTCTTTTGCAGTTTCTGCATTTTTACACCAGTAACTAGGGCCCCATGTACAACGGTTACCTCCGACTAATGTTGGTTCATCAGACATTGCTAGGCCTGCAGAAAATAAACGTTTTATTCGTTTCAAATTCTCACATATCTTGTCAACAAATTAACACAATTATACCCAAGAACGCCACGAAAACCAAAATTAGCACACAAACGTAGATGGATTTCATGTTTATGATAATAGCGTATAGGTCGAGAAACAATCGACGAATGACTAAGCCTACTGTGTGTTTTGGAATATTTATATAAATTTCAGTGTATTTCAAGTTCTGTTTCGTTTGTTGTTTGTTTGAATATTTTAAGAGATAAATAAATTTGGAATGTTTTATTGTTATATATCGAAAAGAACAGGTTTGAGTTGATAAATTTAAAACTACGAATTTACAAAAATCACATGAATGCAAAATCATATTCAATATCGTCAACCTGAAAATTGATTGCATGATTGAAGATGCACTGCCATACTGATTCTCTGTTTCAAGAAGAAGGTAGAACGTTCAGAAATGTTAAGCGAGATCAAGTGACCAAGATTGTTGACGAATTGTTTCAACAGCAAATGGAATTAAGTTGTAATTCTGTCGAATCATTTGCTTGTCTTTCGTTTTTCTGCATTTCAATCTTCTGTACCTTCTAGTGAATGGTTTCACAAATGAATCTATTAAGTTTGTAGATGCCAGATCCTAGCCTCAATCCCACGGTTATTCGGAAAACGTTGTTACGTCAAACCATTATTTTTGCACCAAGCCGAGAACCGGTTAATGTCTTCCTGTAGGCTTTCTGAGTGATCACTGTTTACTGCTAGAACCTAAAAGCGAATAGGTTATGGCCGAATGACTTTACATTTCACGGGAATTGACACCGTAAGTGCGGTCGAAATTCAAAATGGAAAGTGCGTAATACTTTCTAACGCAGCGTCATTTTCATACAAGGAAGCGTTGAAAGTTACTTTTCGGTTCACTTTTTCATTGAATCGTTCACTTGAAATTCAAATTTTAGGCGCACTTACGACGTGAATTGTAAAGAGGAACTTTTAAGTTTTTGAATTTAGCGGAACGAAACGGTGTATTTAGGTCTTCTAGGGATAACTTCTTGGAAAAACTTGTTTTCGTCGTTTTACCGCGTATTTGACTATGGCAAAGAATTGGCTCTTATTGTCGTCTTCTAAAGTTTATTTTCAGCTGAATTAGTATCATAGCCTTCCACTGTGGGTGAGTTCTACTGTTGCATTTAGTCCGTTGCCAAGTTGTAACGTTAAAGATCCAATCTATACATATGTCAGATTCACGGACTTTTACAAGAGGTTATATGAACATTTGTCCTTAATATGGTGTTTCTGTTCATGGAATTCACCAACCCTATGAAAAGATGTGAGATGCAAATTAAACCAAATAAAAGGTCTACCTCGACATGAACTGGAAGCTACACAAAAATTATGAAATGTGGTGCTGCAATTTTAACCAAATTTCATTGACAAATTAACTGCCAGCTTTTTTTTGTTCTACGCTAATAACCTCGCTCATTTTCTCTTTATTTGACGAGTGCTAACAATTATATTTGATCCAACTTTCGGTCATATCAATTTAATTCAATAACATCAGAATTTTCTGTATTTTTGGGTCCATAGAACCCTGATTATGGCTGCTTGGCGAAACGGTGGTCGCAATGAAGAAGAATTTTATCACAATTTAAAGAAAAGGGGTTTTATTAACCCGATCTAATTTTCCAATTTTAAATCGACAAATTTCACGGTGCAAGACAAACCAGAAGATGTATTTTATCTAAAAGAAAAAAAAAAAAAGAAAAAGCAAGAAAGCTAGTTAAGATTTTCCCCTGTTTCTCCTGAATCAGGCCAGTTTCCATGGTTCTGGATAAATAGAGTAGGACAATTTTTGTTAAGAATAGAAGCCACTCCATGGATGGAAATTGTATCATATACAGATACAAATTTAGGTTTGTGTTGTTGAATAAATAGATAAAAATAAACGTATAACTTGTTTAACCTCACAAGAAGCAACATATGAAGGTCAATAACAATTCGTTACGTAATGATATAAAGTTATATCATATAAAATGTCTTAAAAATATAAGATAAGCATCCACGAGGCATTTAAACATTTTTTATGATAAAATGAAATTATTTTTAATTATTTTAAAGGCGCCTACATTACCATACAATTGTTACGAGAACCCTTAGTTATATGTGGAAAAGGATGTTTTTTCCAGTTAACCTGTTACAGACGGCTGTCATCTGTTATCGAGAACGACATCAATAATTAACGACAAGTTCTGTCCGATGAGGTTTTATATAGCAAAAGGCATGTTCAAAACAAATGAAGTAAAAGATTTCTGATATAAATCTATGAAAATCTTTTATCAAATGAAGTAATAGATCAGATAGTAAAACTGTTAATATGCTGTCTGTGACAGGTTAAAGTATACTCCATCTATATATACTATAAAGTGCCATCAGATCGCATACAAAGCGTTAATCATTCGATTGTTCTATCAACGATTGTCATATCATTTTCACAGATAAAATGTGGAGGGTGACTGACTAAATTTTTTTAAATTTCTTTTAACAATGTTACATCATTTGCGCATTTTCTCGAGAGAGAGATAATGTTGAATTCGCTCTCTACGATGAAAACTCATATCTTCTTCATATACTAGACTCTTCCGAATTAATTGTAATCAAATCAAACATTGATACTGCACACATCACCACGGAAAGTATTGGCACTTGAGATGCTCTGTAGATGGCGTGATTTTCATATGAAAAAAAGAGCATGAGCAAAGATCACGAGTTATGTCTCTCATTTTTCCCTATATTTTTGACACATCGTGATCTTTGCTAAATGGTGTTGCCAGCTTGAACCTCAAGTGCTAATAATGTAAATCCGCGAAAATCACGGAACCCAAGTTTCGGGTGAATTTGGGTCTAGCGCAAGTTCACTTCATTGTAGCACCTACGATTTCAATAGAATGTTTGCAGATGTGAAATACTTTTTTAACATTCACGCTATCATATTCCTCCACATTTTCATCAATTCAATAAAAATCGTTAGCGCTGCACCAATCAAAATATGACGCTGCACTTTAATGCACTCGAAACTTCCGTAATTTTTGTGATCAGCACCTTGGATACTCGTGTCTGATTAAGGGGGTTGGGTGTGGACGAGAACATGTCTAATAAATAGTTTAGACAAAAATTCAAATTCATTCGATTTATTTGTCTCGGTTTACAATCGATTAGTTCAGAAAGCAAACGGGTGGGGATGGTTGATCAATGATAAAAAGCTAACCAAACTAAAATAAACGAGCCATCAGAACAGTCGGAGCGTTTGCTGCGACTGAGCCCCGTACAAACCCGTATATCTATTGCGTATGTGACCCTAGTGCGTCTGTCACCCTACTTTGACCGTAAGCCTATTGCGCCGGTTAATGTAGTTAAAGTAAAATTATTATGTAATGTGTACATGTACATCTTAAAAATTGCGCATAGCGCAATTACGAAGCCCCGTACGACGTTCCTTTCAAATGAAACAAAAATTTCAAATCGCCCTAAAATTTTAATTTTTTGTGTATAAATACACATAGGGCCTAGTATCGGCCTGTCCGAGGACCCAAATTTTATTTTTTTTTTCAACTACATTCTATTCGGCCTTTGATTACCTTCCAAATGAAACCAAAATTACGAAAAACGGATGAAATTTGCTCGAGTTATATGTAAAATACACATAGGGCCCTAGTAGCGGCTTAGTCCAAGGACCCAATTTTTTTTTTCAACAACATTCTATTCGGCCTTTGATTACCTTCCAAATGGAACAAAAATTACGAAAAATGGATGAAATTTACTAGAGTTCTATGAAAAATACACATAGGGCCCTAGTAGCATTTCACTTTTAAGGCCCTAACTCACGGTCCACTCACCCGATTTTAAAAAACGTTTTTTTCCTGGATTGGTATTGACAATACCTATCATTTGTCGTGTCATTTACATTTCCATCGTTTATTTTGCCATAAATATCACCAAAAGACCTTAAATCACTTAGGTGGCCCTAACTCACGAAAGACCGACCCGAATATGCCCATCTTCGAACTTAGCCTCACTATTTCGACTATCTTTCAGGGAAAAAAAAAATTTTTGAAATCGGATTTGATTTACTCAAGATATCGACGTGACAGACGGACAGACGGACAGACAAAATTTTTATTGCGGATTCGTCATCTATGAACATAGGCAAACACTTTGCCCTTACCGTCTGCTTCGAATTCCATCAATTACACACGGCATCGTAATCCTATAAGCCCCTTTGTACTTCGTACGGGGCTAAAAAGGTTTTACCAAATGGAACATAGATGCAGAAGGAGATAGACATTATAAATGTAGGTACGTATGTATTATAAACCCCACCAATGATTGCGCTAATTTTATTGTTCATTTCAAATGGAATGAATGGCAACGGTTCGTATGCGAATTATAATATTAAAGGATTGATTGTATCGGTCCAGAAACTAAACTGTATCTCGGCCAACTTTACCATGAACTGAAGTTTTGGTATTCTCGGCACAGGCTTCCCACCGTGTTAAAGAAAAAAAATTTATGGATACCTAATTTGTGGAGACACCTACAGAAGCTAGAAGTTTCTAAATTCGGTTTTCAAGAATGTGAATTTTACTTAGGTCAAACGAATAAATCATTTTTAATATTTGACACACATTTTATTTATTCAACGACAAACAACCGACACAATGTGTTCGCAGCTGAAAAACCGTGTGAGGATCCTTTTGAAAAAGAGAATCCCGAAATCAGATCCAAGTGAGTCATTATACTTATGCCTACCACAGATCAAAATTCAATGTTTGTGTTTTCAACTGTACCGAACGCTCGAGACTGTGAACTGAAACTTTTTTTTCCGTTTAGCGAATAATTAGCTGTTTACCCTTAATCCACGTGATTTCCATTATCAAAACGATTGTGCTAACAATCAATCCGTACACAATGAAAATTAGAAAACTGATTTTTTCAACGTTCGCTGCTGGTTGACCTTGTAGCATTTTGTGATTGAGTAATACCATTTTTTCAGTTTCAGCACGATCCTCGTATAAGCCATCGTAATAATAATCCACTAATTGCATCCACTGAATAACTTCGTTTAATTTATCGAGAAACAGAACTGGACTCTTAAATTTGACAACTTCATAGTAGATGAATACCATTTTATGTGTTCCCGCATATCTAATAAAATACCAATCTGTGTGATCTAGGTTAGACAGATGAAATTGCCACTTACTTTACACGTGTATTTGTGAACTAACCACTATTTGACACTGATCTATTCAACAAACCCTTTTTACTCAACAATTTGATACTTAGCCTTAGCCCATGTTATTTCCACTATTAACACAATTGTGCTGGCAAACCAGCCATAAACAATAAACATTGGGAAATCGATTTTTTCAACATTCGCTGCTGGTTGACTTCCGAGCGTGAGTTGGCTGAACGATAGAATTATTTTTTCCGCATGAGCAAAACTTTCTTCTAACCATCGAAGAATCAATCCTGAGCTGTGTGTCCAGTGAACAATTTCGTTCAACTTATCCAAAAACAGAACTGCTTCTGATACTCGAAACGTTACAAGGAAGCTAGCCATTGTAACGCCAGTGTCGTAAAAACCCCTTATGTTCAGTCGTCTTTGAACTTTTGACAGTGAATGATAATCCATTGAATTCATGATATACGCCGTTGAAGTATTAAACTTGAACATTTCAGTATGTGAGACTCTATGGTCAGTTGGTACAATTTTTTTGGTCCAATCTTTACCAGTTGATCGATGAATTATCGTTGCAACCTCATCCCAACCCGGAGAGACTGTGATAATTAAGGGTGAGTTGTAAATATCGTTGAGAGTCTTAAGTTGGGGCTGTAGAAATGGTTTTGTGAAGTAGCTTTGCAAATTAGAGAGATATCCGTTCACGACAACAAATCCGACAAAAGTTAGTGGTCCAATCAGAAAGGCCTCCGCACGGGAGAGTCGTTGGTATTTTATACCGCTGTTGTCGTTGAGCAGGAGGTTTAAAACGTCTGTCATACTATGAAACAGTAAAATTTGTTTATGTTTGATGTATCGACAGGCAACTAACAACGTTACAAACGCAACCATTGTTCCTGCCGAATATCCAAAAAATTCATGAGTCGTTAACATTCGCAGATAAGTGTAAAAGCCGGAATAAGGCACTGCTTCGGGAACAATAATGTTTGAATGGAGAGACATTACAGGATAAACCGGAAAGGTAGACGAATTTTCTTTGAACGCTGAGACTATTGTAGCAATGTCAATTCCATTCCGGAAGTACTCCGTCGATGTTTTGTAATTACGAAATTTTACTAATGAAAACGTCGCATTCATTACTTGAAACACTGAGAGCCAGATTCCCTCGTAAAGAGCACTTGCAAACGGTGTTACTCGGAATTCGTGTCGATGATAGTTAAAATCTAGGCTTGGAAAAACATCCTCGCATGTGGTGCCCCCTTTCGCGTTGATAACCTTAAATTCTCCGAAAGAGTGGAACGTAAACAAATTTAAAGTGTGGCCGTTGTGTGGATTAGCTGCCGCAAACACGTAAGGAATGGATTGATTTCTGAACCACAAAAAATGAGCTCGTAAATCGTTCATCGAAGCCATATTTTCAAAGAATATTCCAATCTTTATATTTTTGTGGTGCAGGCGATGAATGCTCTTGATATTTTTCAACAATTCCATATTTCCGACAAATGCTGAACTCTTCGGAACAACAATCATGAAAGGGTTTTTACTCCTAACGTCTCGGAGACCTTTCAAGCCAGTGATGCTTCCATTAGCCGTCTTGAAAATGAATATACTTCTGGGTTGATTTCCATTTCTCATAAACCGATTAATATCTGCCGATGAGTCTGCCAAGAAGATGTTGTGATCAAACTTGAACCAGTTGTTTAAATCCTCAATTAGTCTGACTTCTTGAGAAATCAGTGTCAGAACGCTCATTGCTACTTGAAATGCCATAGCACTTGAACAAAGTTTCACGTGCCACTAACTCGACATAGTAATTTTACAATCGGATTAATCGTTTGTGCTACGGAATGAATATAAATTTAATTAGATACTCTGTTGTCATCAGACAGTCGAATTAAATACGATTTTCAATTTCAAATAGTCAAATCCTAGAGCTGTGCATGTCGCCCAAATATTCCGGGTCGACCAAAATTTGTCTCGTACGCCAAGCAGTTTGTGTACTGCACCTTGAGTGATGCGAAACACCATTCGACCGTTTTTTCTGACAACAGAACCGATGTAATACGAGGCTTTTGTGTCTTCTGAAGTAGCCTACCATTATCAAGGCTGTGAACTTGGGGAGGTCACTCAGATCGCCATTTTATTAGATACGTGGGAACACACCATTTCAACTGTGGTGTGTCACCGGCGTATCTGTATCTGCGTGACCTGCCCACAGTTTACAACCTTGACCATTCTATCGAGTTGTTCAACGCTCTGCCTGTTGCTGATTCGGCTTCCGGTGGCGTTCAAATTGAAAGTAAACACAAGAATTTCTTCTCAAACTTCGTTCATTGAATCGATGAAGTTTTAATCAACTTCAATTTCCGGGTGTAAATATAAACGCAAACATTAGGAAATAACTTAAACTACAGTCGAAGAAATTTTGTTTTCGGGTTTTCCCACAACAATGAAATCCACAAATTTAAATTTAGTTAACACAGCGGTCACAATGACGCTGCAGTCACGATTTCAAAATGTGATATAGGGTGGATAAACTAAATTTTGGTTTTAGCTACATTTTCGCTTGGTTTTTAATTATTACATTAGGCTTCTAAATTAAGAGTATTTTTGTGTAAATTAAACCGTTTGAATTTAAAAAAAGATGTTTTGTATCAGTGAACAATATAGGAAAACGTTCAGTACGTCTCAACAAACAAAAGAATGTAAAACATATTTGTACATTTAGCCACCCTACGTCCGTAATCGCTTCTATTGTCTTAAAAAAACATATTGTGCGATTGTCATGATATGTATCAGAAGTTTGTTTATTTATGTGTCTCATCTAAAATGCTCGCCAGTAAAGTGCGGAGCACCATTAAAAAAAACTTGTCGCTTAAGAATGATCAAAAAGTTGCTGGACGCAGTAGCTACTAGTAATGCTTTGCAGGATATAGAATAAAAATTAGAGAAACACCAAGAGCCGTCTATTTGAAATCTTCATCATCATTCACAATAATATTGACAAAATGACACATTTTCTACAAGGATAATGTCACTTTGTGGGTTATTATGAATGACGCGGCGCGAAACTCCATCAACACCGTGTGGACTTACAATTTGCTTCAATTGTTATGTTTTTCGACAATTACTGATGGGGGTTTAAGTAAACAATCCTTTTCCTAGTTTGTGAACACTCTTTATTTAACAACATTTATTTAAATAATTATTGATTCTTAGTTCATATCTTTTACATCCAGTCCATAAACTTTTGATTTGATGTTAATGGCATGCGGTATGTATGATGCTTAACGATACTAGATTATTGAGATGTGAGGAGAAGCATCAAGCCTCGCCGAGATTTTCCCTCATGTGTCAATACGTTTTTTTAAAGGCAACTGTCAAACGCTTCGACAAAAGAATTTCTCTTTCATTTGACACTTTTCGTAGGTTCGAACAAAAGAAGATAATCTTTTTCATAACAGTCTCTAGGTCTGATCCAAGGTCGTTGAAAATAGCAGTCGTGTCATCTGTCAAAATTTTCAGCTCGTGTGAAAAAAATGCATGAGAATTTCATTTCACCGACTGGTTGCATATTGACAAGGGGATACGTTTTACACTAGTGATACAATTGGTGCATGACAAAGTGGACCTTTTTCAACGAAATGACATTCAAAAAGAGAACTAAAACCAAATTCTAAGATCGGATATGCTAAAATAAACATGTCCTGCAGCATAAACCGGACCGTTTTGTCGTAATGTATAGTAAAAGTCGGCTCGATATCGTCCAGCTTGCATCAATGGTATAACTATTTTGCTCACGTTAAGGCTGCGAATTGTACGGAATCTTATGTCACCAGAAATTGGACAATGAAGGTCAAAATTAATATAATAATATTCGCGTAACGAGAAAAAATTGTCTAAAATCACCCGTACGATGGGATGATTTTTCGGATCGACTATGGAACGACAATATTCCACCCATATATCAATCAAATACTTTTGGTATTGTCTGTACTTGTAATAGAGCACGGAATGGACCCAGATTTCGTTGAGCGGTTCCGTTATGGTCATGCTTGCATTGAATGTGAGGGTATTGTATGCAACCTTTTTCCACTTGACAACTCCATCTTTGATCAATGTTTTGTTCAATATTTGGTATTCCATTTTCTCGAAGATAACATTCATTGTTGGGAATATTTTCGTAAAGTTGGTTCGCCTCTACAGCCGAACGAAAAATAGTAACAATTGTTACCAACGTTAATTTCATCTCTATCGTTAAATATTTGCGACCGCCCGAAAAATTGATATGAAGTGGGTCGAGATTATTATAGAACTAATTTTTACAAAACTTATGTTGATACATCCGCTGATTTAGTTATTATGTTTGGAAAATATAATATTGATGTTTGCGCAATTTGGGATAATTGGTATAAAATGTTTTTGCATGAATTACGAACGAATATTAAACATTGACTACTAAACCATTTTAACAACAATAAATTTTATTTTTAATTGTTGTTTTGTTTGGTCTGCAATCAGGGCCAGTTTATCGATTTCAGCGCCCCGGGCGAGGCCCCGGGCTATTCGAAATCAAAGTCAAAATTTTGCATTTTTACGGAAAACAGCTGTTTACCAACGCTCGTTATTCTGTTAATGCAGCGCCCTTACCTGCTCCAGCGCACTGGGCCAAGCCCATTTACTGTCTGTAATATCTAAATTACTAAAATATTAATGGAATTCACAAAGCTGGAAATATACAGAAGTTTAGTCTTTGTATCTCGTATGTCCTGTATATCTCGTATATGTGAGTGTATATCGCTGATTTTGACAACAGTCAACACTGTTGACTCAACAGTAAAATAAATAGATTTCAACTCGACGGATTTTGGTCGACCAAAATGCCAATGTGTAGCGCGCGATCACAGGACTCTGGTAATGTAATTAGTTTTTCGATCAGATCAATATCATCAATATCTACCGAGCACAATTTGTGTTTAATATAAGTGACTGGTTGTCACTGTTGCGTATCGGAGCTTTGAGCTTCACCTATTATGATAGGGATCCGAGAATTTGGCACACGTGAAGGGGGTGCCAAATTCTGTACATGAAGTGGAATCTAGCACATGTGCCAGATTACCTTTTTTCCTAGGTTTTTGAGAATTTGGCACACGCAACGAAGCTTGTGTGCCAGTTTTGTTCTAACTCATTTTAATCTGGAAGTTATGATTGAGTCTGTGAGTCAATAAATTTGTCATTTTACGAGTTTTCGCAGTCAAAACTATTAAATTTGTCTTTTTACAAAATGACGCAAAAAAGCTATGGCTTTGAAGGCATCGAGATAAATTCAATAATTTGTCTCCAAACTAGAAAATTCGTCCTTTTACGAAATCTTGCATAAAAGTTGCGATGTCTTGGAGGAATTGAGTTACAAACATTGTGCCAAATTACTCTTCAGATGGTGAATCTGGCACTGTGCTAAATTCACATTACAGTGGAAACTGGCACGCATCAAACTTGCATGGTGCCAATTTACCCTACCCCTTATGATATCAGAACTTTTGTAAGTAAAGAGGACTTGCGTCACTCTTCCTCTTCTCAAAGGTTTTTGTCTGACATGAGAAATACACTGATTTGTAAATTCACATATTACTTCGATTTAGATCAAATTTGTAAAAAAAAAAATTCAGCGAAAATTGAAACGTTTAATCCGTTTACATTTAAAATAAACGAATTACAAGAATGAAAATGCTGGTTTCACGATAACAACACAAAAAGTTCCAATACAACTTTCAACCTGGTCAAGGTTTTCGTTGATGGATGATAAAAAGTCACCCAAACGGCGATAATTGCTATTCATTTCAAATGGACTGAATGAAAATAGGTTTGGATGCCAATTAAAACACAGAAATATGTGTTTATGTGAATTTCAAATGAAATGTCCCAGCCTCCATATCGTCTTCATGTGTTTTCAACATAGAGTATAACAATAAGTTGCATGGTGGCGCTGTCGGCGAAAGGAAACCACAAAAATATAAAAGTGTTATGATGAAAGAGAAGAAGATATTTTGACAAGTACCCCAAGGCAAGTTAAAATAAACTGGCCTTCTGTCCTCTCGCTATCAACGTACCCCAAGGCAAGTTATAATAACTAGTCTTCGGTTTTCTCGCTCTGATCATAACAGTCTGAGAAACCAGATTATGGTCAAATAATGACAGCGCCACCTTGCGGTGCAATTTTATGGTTTTCAGAATGTGAATTTTACATAAATCATACGAATAAATCATTTTTAGTATTTGACAAACATTTTCTTTATTCAATGACAAAAAACATACATGAATGTGCTATATAGTGCTAAAAAACGTTGCCTGGTGACTGGTGACAGAAATATTTTCTAAATTGGAACTAGCCTGCTCTCATGAGCTTTAGGCAACCTATAAAGGGACCAGTCTAGAATAGTTTTTCATCTTAGTTGAATTCTTGACGTCAAAGATACTAAGTGATTCTTTTGAAAAGCGGTCCGACGAAATTGATTGGTCTTTACAGTGGACAGGTATTGAACCCTAGCATCCAAAACGACTTTCATTTTTTTCGATTCATGGGCCAGTGAGAGCTGATCGAACACTAAAAAAATTAAATTTTCTTTCCAGACGAGAGACATGACCGACCATGAAATCATTGGATAGCGGAGATCATGTAGATACTTGCCAAGTAGAATCTCATTGCGTTTTAGTTTCAACTACACTGAGATATGAGTCATTGCAACCGCACTTCCAGCATCAGAGGTACTCTAAATATGGTACCGAAACTCGACAGTCTATCGAACAAGTCTTTGCACTGTAGACAAATTTAGAACACATTTTCATACAAAATAGTACCCTGTTTGGCAGCTGTCATTCACGCACTTTTGCTTGAAATGCGTTGGTCATTGAAAAAGGGATTGGTGAATTTCTAGGGAGTCCCTGCCGTCACCACCTAATTGAAACTGAAATGATAACACTCAAAAATTCTGTCCGGTTTCGGTTTGCTATGTTTGTTCTCAGGTGTAACAAATTTTATTACATCGAAAACCAGAGGAGAATTTTCTTAAATCTAATGATTAAGGATACTCAATCCGAACCAATAAGAATCACGAATAGGTTACTGGACCAAACATTAAACTTTAAACGGCAAGTCACGGCTGAATCATTGGGTAATAACTCTAAAAAAAAACTCTGAAGTTCCCCAAGATTTTATTCTATGTGTTATGCTCAGAAGAACACCTGTGGATCTTATTAAATTACTTGGAAAATTTTCCACTTTTTTATCGCTTTGATTTGAAACTTATTTCGAAAACTCATTCTCCTCTTACCAGCCCACATAATTTCTGTTATTAGTACAATTGTACTGACAATCCAACCATAAACAATAAACACCGGAAATTCGAATTCATCGGCCGTCCGTTGATTTCCCAATCTATTACGATTGTAATCGATAACCGATTTTTCGGTTTCAGCCGTACCTTCCACGAACCATCGGTGAAGTAATCCTGAGCTGTGTGTCCAGTGAATAATTTCGTTCAATCTATCGAAAAACACAAGCGCTTCTGATATCGGAAACATTGTGAATGAACTAATCACTGTAACGCCAGTATCGTAAAAACCTCGCATATTAAACTGTCGTTGAATCCTAACGACCATTTCGATATCCCGATCACCCATCACATACGATGCTGACGTATTGAACCGGTAGATTTCGGTTTTGAAATTTGCATAATGTTTAACTGCAACAATTTTACTGCTCCATTCTCTATGTGTTGATCGTGGTGACCGATGAGTTACTGTTTCAACAATAAAATCCTCCCATTCTGTTGGGACTATGAGAGTTAACGGTGAATTGTAAATATCCGTTAGCGTTCTAAGCTGGGGCTGTAGAAACGGTTTTGTGAAGTAGCTTTGTAAATTAGAAAGATATCCATTCACGACAACAAATCCTATGAACGTCAGTGGTCCAATTAGAAATATCTCGGCACGAGAGAGCCGTTGATACTTTATGGAACCGTTGTCGTTTATCAGAAGGTTCAAAACGTCCACTAAACTTTGAAAGATGGAAAATATGTTCTGTTTGATATACCGACAAACAGTCAGCAATAAAACAGTTGCTAGTACCGCGCCTACAGAATAAGCGAAAACCTCATTTGTCGTTAACATTTTCAGGTAAGAGTAGAAGCCAGAATATGGCTCTGCTTCAGGTACAACAATATTTACGTGTTGCGTCCCAAGCGGATACATCATAAATTTAGTAGATACTGCATGAAACGACACTAGTGTTGGAACAATATCGATTCCATTTTCGAAATACTCCAAGATTGTTTTGTAATTAACGGTTTGTATTTGGAATGTGGCGTTCATTACTTGAAACACTGACAGCCAGAATCGCTCGTTAACAGTACTCATAAAAGGAGCCACTAGAAGTGTATGCTGATGATAGTTAAAGTCGAGACTCGGAAACAATTCCTGGTACGAGTTCCTAGTTGTCGCATTGATTACTTCAAATTTTCCAAACGAATGAAATGTGAAAAAATTTAACGAACGTGTCGTGTGTGGGTAGCCAGCCGCAAATATGTTAGGTATTGCCTGACCTCTGAACCACAGAAAATAAGTTCGTAGATAGTTCATGGAAGTGATATCTTCAAAGAAAATTCCAAATTTTACATTCCTGTCCAGTTCATAAATATTCGCAATCTGTTTCAGTAAATTCAAATTTACAGCGAACGTCGAACTCCCCGGAACAACAATCACAAAAGTATTTTTGCTTATTATTTCCTGTACACCTTGAAGAACCTGAAAACCTGTGTCGGTTCCATTTGCCGTCTTATATATGAATAAACTTTTGGGTTGGCTTCCATTTCTCACATACTGAGTTATATCAGTGGATGAGTCTACCAGAAAGATATTGTGGTCGAATTTAAACCAATTGTTTAAGTCATCGATAAGTCTGATTTCTTGAGAAATAAGCGCCAGACTGCTTAAGGTCAGTTGAATTTCCATATTATAACCAACGACGTTTCACTTGCCACTGATTCATTTTACATCAGTCGAATTAAACGTTTTTATGTCAAAATTGAAATTATCGACCACTAAAATTGGTCTATTTTGTGAATCCATTGTAGAGCGGGTGTTAACGGCCAAAAGGTACACTTTTGGTTAATCTCAAATCTCAAAAGTGTATAACTTTGAAATTACGATTTCTAACCTGTACTTACGAAGAAGATTGTCATTAGCTGATGTTCATAAATTAGAAACAAAAATTATATTCTCTCCCTGACTCTTTTAAATACTTGGAATACTTTGACAACAAAGTCGGCTAAATCGTAAATTTTAAAGATTTTGTAGTGTACGAGTCTTGGAACATTTACGAAGTACTCTGTGGGTGTTTTGTAGTTACAGTTTTCGATTTTGCATATGGCATTTATCATTTATTGCCTGAGAGCCAAAATTTTTCATAAGCAGGGCAGGGCTTTCAAACAGAGCACTCGAACCTCGTGTTAATGATAGTTAGAATTCTACGATCGAAAAGTGCAATTTTTCTGTACTTCTCAGAGAGAGGTATTTGCGGCCAAGGAAGTACTTTCCGGACGCTCTCTCCGGCCGAAAATGGATTTTCATATTTTTTTTCCGGCTGCGATCAAGTGTGCATGCTTTGTTGTTGAAATGGCTGTTGTGGTTTCGTCTCATTTCAGCGTCTCATTTCGTCGTTTGTGACTCGTGATGAAAGCTGATTTTTTCGGTACACATCGTAAGCTCGGCTCCGCCTCGTTAGGACAAGCTAACGACTAGTACCGAAAAATTCAACTTTTCATCACTCGTAACAAAATGTACTATTTTGGTACGCTCGCTCATTTGTCGCGTTGATAATTTCAAATTTGTCAAATGTGAGGAATGTAACAATGTTTGACAGACATTTACTGTGATCGGAGTATATACAGTGTTAAAAGAGCGTAAAAGAGAGAAACATGACCAGTTGTTTAACTGGTTTCAATGGGTGATACGTGAAAAATTGTATGTAAAAGTCCAGTTAACTAGGAACAAAACAGTAATTTAACTGGTGGGTGACCACTCTTTTTGACATTCTCTTTTAACACTACATTGCCGCTACGTTGGGAATCAGCGGTCTCTGAATAACAGAATATGTGATCGTATATCATACATCGCTGTGGTATTTTAAGAACATTCCAATCTTCATCGTTTTGTGGAGTCGTTGAATCTTCTTGACCTCTTTGAGTTTCTGATTAATGTCGAACACCCCGGAGCAACAATCATGAAATGATTTCTAATTTCTGTATCTTGAAGGCTCTACAAACCGGTGACCCTCCGATTAACACTCTCAAAAATGAATAAACTGTTGGGAACTTCTATTTCTTACAAACTGATTGGTGTCTGCTGATGAATCCACAAGAAAAACATTGTAGTTGAAATTGAAGTAACTGTTGACATCATCGATGAGTCTCACTTCTTAAGAAATAAGCATTAGAATTTATCGTGCCATTAGGATAGGACGATCAATTTACGATCGAGCGAATGAATCGTTTGAATTATATTTATAAATTTAATTAGACACTCTGTGTTCGCCAGTCAGTCAATTGCATACAAAACTCTATTCAATTTCAAATACCCCAAGTCTATAATAATGGTAATCGTCCTAACATAGGGACCATTACAATGCCTTTCATAAATTATACATTTTTGAATCAATTCTACCTTCGTTTAATCTATATCTGTTTGATAATAGATCTCAATGTTATTAGATATGCATAGTTTTTCGATACAACGAAGTTCACTAAAATCAAATCTGTATATCGAGGTGAACATTTTGATAAGGAAAGTACCTGCGTATCGTAATCGGCGTGACGACATTCAGCCTTGACCTGAACTATAGGAAAATGAACCAGGACAACTACATGATAGCAAGTAGCATTGGATCGGAGTGAAAGAAAACAACGTTTGCATAAAAAAAAGGTTTAGTTACGCACACGGAAGTTTGAAAACCGAAGTTTGTTTCTAATTCTATATTTCGGAAATCAACAACTTAACAGATCGATTGTTCATTTCTCGTATTTGACTGTATGAGACATCTCTGCTTTATTTGAAGTCTCAATTATTTCTCGACTCAACCATATTTTGTGCGTCTTCCGCCGTTTTAAACACAAAGAAATCAACATCAAATTCACCCAAAACCTCATTAGGGTCTTCAACCATATCATATATATACGCAGTGCCCATGTAATTCTCTGTATCACCTCCTTCTGTAAATCCACCTCCTTCTATACGATCACCCGGAACAACATCGACACCCCGCTTTGACCTCGTCTTCGGAGCGTTACTGTCGACGATATATGTTTTATTGTCAGTACTGTATTTGCATGAAATATATCTCCAAACTTTAACGTTTAGACGGCGATGTCCGATTGCTTGTTGGGATGGAAGGTCCAAGTCCTTATACGAAACTACTTCAACAGCGTTTCTTGTCCCATCGTATGCGTAAGTTGTCCATCCTGTATGTGGAGAATATCCGTGAGTGACAATGTCCTTCCCTTCCTGCAGTTTTATACTGTATGCAAATCCTCCATGGGTTTTAGTGTTAATGCGGATGCCGATTGCAGTGTCCTTTTCACACAGCACTACATTTTCAAAATCCATTTTTACGCCATGTTTGTCAGCCGGTCTTACATTTCTCATGACTATTGGTGCAAGTTTTGCTGGTGTAGCACTATCATTCCGAACGATTCTAAGTTCAATATCTCTATCTGACAGAAAATCCGCACCAACACCTACCAGATCGGGATTCTTCTTGCGCCTAATGTCGACCATACGCACGAGCTTGCTGCCAGATAAAAACATTTCAACCACCACATGTTCTTCAGCTTCAATTCCAATTATTGCTTCAGTCACATCTTTCAAATCTATTCCACTTGGTGACACGAACCGCCAAGCGCTCGTTTCCTCATCAGCGACGATGAATCTTCTATCAATCAAAAATTTACGCAAATCGGCAAGATTTTGACGAACATCGAATCTAAAGTTTTCAAAAAGTATCCCTCTGAACACCATAAGTACTTCATTGATATTGCCCACAGATATTTTGTTATTGTCGTAGATGTATTCGCCGATCGGAATGTATTTTTCCTCCTCCAGGTGGGCCATATCAATCACTTTACCATCCTTTACTCTTTGGAAACGCCAAGTGTCTCCGTCCGCGTCGATGATAATGTACTTTTGGTCGATCAAATATTTTCGGAAAACGCTCAACTTGGCACTGACATCGAACATTGTCAAAATACGTCGATCTTCAATAACAACGGTAAGTTGCTGTCCCATTTTTAATGGTTTATTAAACTTCAAATTTTACACAAACTTCAAAACCTTATAACACAAGAGAGGTTTACGTACTGAATGCACATCGCCAGTGTTCAGTACTCAAATATACATAAAATCCGTCTCGTTTATCTCTCATATCTAAGCAGTAACATTCATGTTTCGGACTTTGACTTGCTGGTCGGTTAGAGAAGACTCTACAGCCGCGCCGAAAAAATTGTTGAAACTGATATTGTCGACGCCATAGAATTAATTAGTATATACTCCGCCACCAGTCGACATAATTTGATTTCCGTTTATAGCAATGCACTCACGAACAAAGTGTACTGACATCTGAGAGTATTTTAGAGTCCAATCGTTGATCTCGAGCTAGTAATCGTATCTTGCCTCAGCCAAACTTACATGAAGAGGTTATGCCTATCACAAGGGGCCATTATCGCAAAAAACCATGGAACTTTGCTCTAACAAATTACAAAATTGTAGCGCAATTTTAGTTAACTTTAAATTTCGTACTAAGATGCAATCAAAGTTACCGATGGGTGTCATGTCATTTGCGTAATCTTGCTTATTTCAATTATTTTGAGCTCGTTAAGAAACAAAAGATCTTTCACTGAAATGCCATCTACTTTAAGAAATGCCATCCAGAATGAATGAACGAAACTTAAGTGAGGTTAAGTCTGAAAGTACATGCATTTTCATACATCGATTGCCGCTAGCATGCATCCCAATAAAATTAGCTTTTCTTCAAGATGTATTTTGGTCGTGAAGAAAGTGAGAATTGTCATGCAAGACGTTCGTATTATATTCTTTATGAAGTCAAGTTTACAACCAGTCGGTGAGATGAAATTTTGACAGAATGTGTATGGGCCATCTGTCAAAATGTTCAGCTTGTGTGGAAAATAGGTTTCTTCCAAGGCCATTCAAAATGTAAATCGTCATCCACAGAAAAGCCAACAAAACCTCACTTTGAAGTTTTACCGAACAAATTTTATTTAAGTTGCGGTTATGTTTGCTTCTGTGGATGACGGTCGGTTCTTTTCGGCCTGTCAAAATTCGTTTTTACCTTACGATGGAAGAAACCTATATAATGAGAGTTTCATATCACCGACTGGCTGTATACTTGACTTAAGAAACTTGATGTTGCGCAAATTTATGTGCGATGATTAAATCTACTGCAGACAAAAATGATTACCTAGATGGTGTCTTAGCAACCTCTAAACTATTGACCCATTGAGTACTTGTTTATATTTACTGGACTGAATGATTCTGCACGCCGGCAACATCAAAATTTTTGCGCCTCACGGGTCTAAGTGGAAGAGAGTGACCAACCAACATAATTAAAAAGAGATAATGTTATAGTCAATCGCATTTATGAAATCATTTAAAACTTCTTTTAGACATAAATTACAGTAAATTAAAGTTCATTACAGACTTTTTATTTACTTGAATTTGAGTTTCAATTTTACTTTGCAACAAATTTTAGCTTTGGCTGTGGGTTGCAGCATTTGCCTCATATCAAAAAAAATTCTGATGGACTATGACTGCCCTAATTTGCATAAGGGACTAAGTGACGGCATAGCTATGTGTAATTTAAATGAGACTTTGACGTTTATAAGTCTCCTATGCAAATTACGGCAGATGAGCCATGGTGCTAGTTGTATTTGAAGTACCTTACTTCAAGAATTTCTTGACAAGAAATGATCAGATTCAGCCACTAACACGAAAACGTCAACTTTGCTTCGTTTGACATCATGAGTCCCTTTATTTTTGAATTTAGGAGTCCCTTTTTACTGTCTGTACACGAAGCTGTCACACACACATTTAAATTTATGATTTTTCATTTTTATTTGTCAGTTTGTTCTATTGAGAAGGCCCTTAATACACTTAAGTTCAATGATATGTTGGGGTTAATGCTTAGTTTCCTCTTACCAAAAAAAGTACTCCGTGTGAGAGACAAAATTGAATTTTTTCAATTTTTCTTTGTTTATTTGACAGTTTGCTCTCTCACGGCGCTCTAACGGCTCTCTCACGGCGTACTTTTTTTAAGTGGAATGGGCACTTAAAGAAGAGGAAAAGGTTTCCAACGTAATTTTGGTTGACTGAATTACTTTTAGATTATGTTCATTGCATTCTTTTGAATGGTCATTATCACTATCTATTTGTAATCACTTGTTCAATATTTTGTTGAAATGAACAAGTTCGAAGAAATGTGAACCCTAAAGATGTGTGTTATCTTGCCAACAACAAATCATTTCCTCTTCAGATTTTTTAACTGAAATTTATTTTTGAACACAAAATGCTCTTTAGCCTTAGTCCACATGATTTCCATTAATAATACGATTGTGCTGGCAATCCATCCATAAATAATGAACGTTGGAAAATTTATAATTTCAACATCCGCTGCTGGTCTTTGTAGCCTTAGTAGCCTTTTACGGTTGATCAATAGAATAAACTTTTCTCTTTTATTGAGAGTTTCTTCTATCCATCGAAGAATCAATCCTGAGCTATGCATCCACTGAATAACTTCGTTTAATTTATCGAAAAATAGAACTGCTTCTGACACTGGAAATATAGTAAGTGAGCTAACGACTGTAATACCAGTATCATAAAAACCCCTTATGCTCAACCGTTTTTGAATCTTCGACAGGAAACGGAAATCAATAGTGCTCATGACATACGCCGTTGAGGTGTTAAATGTCAATATGTGAATATCGAAAACTTCATCTTCAATTGGTACAATTTTTTTTGTCCAATCTTTATCAGATGATCGACGAATTAACGTTTCAGCAGTAATGTCTTGCGAGTCCAGTGAGACTACGATATTTAATGGAGAGTTGTAAGTGTCATTGAGCGTTCTAAGTTGAGGCTGAACAAATGGTTTTGTGAAGTAGCTTTGCAAATTTGAGAGGTACCCGTTCACGACAACAAATCCTATAAATGTTAGTGGTCCAATCAGAAACGCCTCCGCACGGGAGAGCTGTTGATATTTTATGCCGCTGTTGTCGTTGATCAGAAGGTATAGAACATCCGTCAAACTTTGGAAAAATGAAACCTGTTTTTTGTTAATATACCGACAGGCAGTCAACAGTAACACAACCGCAACCATTGTTCCTACTGAATAAGCAAAAAATTCGTTCGTCGTTAACATTTGAAGGTAAGTGTAGAAGCCGGAATAAGTAGGGTTGCCATTCGTCCTCTTTTTAGAGGACATGTCCTCTTTTTTCGTCTAATTCTTCTTTTTTGTAAAAATTCTAAGAACATCACTTTTTTCACACAACGTCCTCTTTTTTCTAAAATATTGTTAAATTTTAGCAAAACTTAACAGATGTGGTCAAATTTTACGGAAAAGATTTCGCTGCGCAGCTATTTCTAAAGCTACATAGTTTCTACAGCATTCGAATGATATAGTTGACTAGTCCTCGCAAAAATTCGACTCCATATTTAGGAATTAAGGAAGCTTTAGCATTATGATTGGGAATTTTTATGTTTTTATATGCATAAAATAAGGAGTAAAGTAAACCAGGAGTATTAAAAAAAACGAAATTAAGTTGAAATCGAGTCATATTCTAGCAGCAATTTAAAAATGCAATTAAATTGGTGTGAAATAGGAAGATTGTAGGAAATTCGTGAGAAACGGAAAGGTTTTAGAAAATTTTCCTACATTGGTCAGAAACAGTCAGATTTGTAAATTATTAAGAAACACGTTTCTTATTTTGTAGATTTTTACTTCGAAACAAAAATGGAGTATCGAAAAAAACTTATGAATTTCTTCTGAGATAAGTGCATGTTTGTAGCTTACAGTTCAAGAACTCCAAGTAAAGTTAGCAAAAAAGTAAAAGAATCACTTTTCTGGAAAATAAGGAAGAATGTGAAGGTTTTTATAAAAAAAGGAAAAAAAAGGTCATGTTTACAAATGGTAGGTACCTGAAACCTCGTATTCGCCTCAAACCAAATGAAATTTTAATTTTAACTTTTCTCACTAATTATTTGAATATCTATTGGTCCACATAGAATAATAAAAGAGCTAAGACTCTATATTTGTCCTCTTTTCGTCCTCTTTTTCGAATTAAAAGGCGTCCTCTTTTTGTCCTCTTTTTTCGTAAAAAATGTCCTCTTTTCGAATTTTCAAAAATGGCAACCCTAGGAATAAGGCTCTGTTTCGGGAACAATGATGTTTTCGTGTGTACACATTACAGGATATACAGGAAATTCAGACGAACTTTCTTTTAACGCTAATAGCAGAGGAATGACGTCAATTCCATTCCTGAAGTACTGCCATGATGTTTTGTAATTTGGACCATTTACTACTGAAAATGTCGCATTCATTACATGAAACACTGAATCCCAGATTTGTTTGTAAATAGTGCTTGAAAACGGGGCCACTCGGAATTTGTATCGATGAAAGTTAAAATCTAGGCTTGGAAAAACTTCCTGACATATTCTGCTCCCTGTCGCGTTGATAACCTCAAATTCTCCAAAAGAGTGGAACGTAAACAAATTTAGTGAATGTCTAATGTGCGTGTAGATCGTCGCAAATACGTAAGGGATCGACTGATTCCTGAACCACATAAAGTGAAGCCGTAACTCATCCATCGTAGTGATACCTTGAAAGAACATTCCAATCTTCATATTTGTGTCCAGTTGTTGAATGTTTTTGATCTCTTCCAATAATTTCATATTTCCGACAAACGTTGAACTCTCCGGAACAACGATCAATAAAGTATTTTTGCTTCTAATTTCCTGGAGACCTTCCAAACCGGTGATGCTTCCATTAGCAGTTTTGAAAATGAATACACTTTTGGGTTGATTTCCGATTCTCCGAAAGAGATTGCTTTCTACTGATGATTCCACCAAGAAGATATTGTGGTCGAACTTGAACAAGTGGTTTAAATCGTCAATGAATCTGATCTCCTGAGAAATCAGGGTCAAAACGCTTACAGCTGCTTGAATTGCCATACTTATTGAACGAAGTTTTACGTATCAATAACTCGACATTGTCATTTCGTCAATACAATCGAAGTATTGAATGAATATACATTTAATTAGGTACTCTGTGGTCACCAAGTAGTCAATTAAATACAAACTTCTCTTCAATTTCAAATGACTACTCAAGTTTATAATCATCAGAGTAATCGTCCATATTATAATTGATATTGTCCGGACCCGGATATAGTGCTTGGGCAGATGGTGATGGTGAACAAAAATTTGGAAGGTTGCTTTATCAGCTTTATCATGCAAGCACCCTGATTATGTATACTTATATTGTTTTGTAAATTGAGGCGGGTCTTTGCCCAAAATTTACGAATTTAAGAGTTTTTTTTGACTACTTCTTTCAGACTCGAGATATTGTTGTACGTACAGATATCCCAAAAAAGATAAATTCAACGACGATCGGCTTTGTATGAAAAGCTCAGATGCGGCTTCGGAAAATCTGTAGCGCAATTGCAGCGTAAATTTATCTTTTTTGTGATATCACTGCAATGCTTCAAACCCCATCATATCCTATGGGTTTGGATGACTGACGGGCTCAAAATTAGATGATTTATAACTAGGGGGACGCTGCTCGGGAAAGTCATGGTACTGCGCCCAGAAAAGTCACTATGTGAATACACGTAAAGTCAAAGTCATTGACTCAGCTTAACACTCAGCTCCATTCGAAGTCACAAAGTCAAGGAACAGCGTTTTTCAAAGTAGTTTCCTCTCGAGTTTTGAGCATTCATATGACGCATCTGTTTATCTGTGCTTTTTGAAATGGCTAACGGAGTACAACTGTAATGACCTGAACAAGAAAAGTTTTTACATAAATGAACTGAACACAGTAACTGAGTATCGGGAACCTATATTAGGGGTAAACCATTATGCTTCGTGAAGGTCGTAAGTCAATTTCGTTAATTTTTGACATTTCACCAATATATTTTATGGTAAAAATTACTGACGAACTTATTAGGGGTAAACCATAATGGTTCGTAAAATTCGTGAGTATGGCGATTTCGTAGATTTTTGACATAAAATACATGGAAGAAGTGTCAAAAGTTTACGAAACTGAAAGCTGAAAACAAGTGCCGTTGCTTCCTCCATGCAATATTTTTTTAATGAATTTACATCGCCTCTGTGAAACCTTTTTATTGAGTTTTATGCTCAAAATTGAACTAAATCGTAAAGTCTGACATCGCAGCTTTCAAACGATACCACACAACGAGAATCTCCAGTGGAGCTGATCGTGAAAGGTATTTTATCTGTATGTGTTGCTCCTATTTCATGAAAGAGGATGTGTAGTATTCAAATACCATTCATATAACTGAACTATATTTGAATGGCTTCTGTAGACTTACACTGACTTAATTAAATCAAGATTAGAACGTAGATTGTTTTGAGGAAATTTGCTAGACTATCACGCAAACGATGTACGTCAAATTTAGTCCTATTTCTAGTTTTAATCGAGTTGTAGGACATAGGATGAAATTTGGTGTCATTTGGTCCACTTGTTGAAGTTAGACAATTTATTAAAAAAATGTATGGAAGAAGGATCTTACTTTTTTTATAAATATAAGTAGATTTTTATTATAAAATGCGAAAAAAAGACTGCTCACTAAGGCGCAGTCAGTAAAAAAACGATCTTTTCAAAAGAAAATATTACAAAAAATTAGTCTTTTTTTTTTAAATCAAATAAAAAACTTCTTCCAGAGAACTCGTTGATGGCAATGTATTTTCTGGGATTTTTTTTTAGAATAGCTGTAAAATCTTCAACGGTAAACAGAAGGAAGGAAACTGGCTGATAAGTCAATGGATTCGGTAAGAAACGTCGTGGGATGAATTATGTGATTGAAATGGGCCGCTGGGTTGTATAGTCGCATCCACCGATTTCCAGACCAGTACTTAGATCACCTGAACTATGGGACAATGAACAAGCGGAACATCGTGGCAACAAGTAGAATAAGATCGGAGAAAAATGGTTTTGTTAGTTAATTTTTTGGTCGCCTTTAACTTTAGTTTTATGCGCCACTTTTATTTGTCAATTTTTTCAAGCATTTCGTTCCATTTATGTAAACTTACTGTCAGGCCCATTTGTTGTTAAGTTTCTCGTAGTTGACGGTATGCTCTGCCTTATTCAAACTCTGGATCAATTCTCGACTCAACCATATTTTGTGCGTCTTCCGGCGTTTTGAATACAAAGAAATCAACGTCAAATTCACCCAAAACCTCATTAGGGTCTTCGACCATATCATATATATACGCAGTGCCCATGTAATTCTCTGTATCACCTCCTTCTGTAAATCCACCTCCTTCTATACGATCACCCGGAATAACATCAACACCCCGCTTTGACCTCGTCTTCGGCGCATTGCTGTCGACGATATATGTTTTATTGTCAGTACTGTATTTGCATGAAATATATCTCCAAACTTTAACGTTTAAGCGACGATGTCCGATTGCTTGTTGGGATGGAATGTCCAAGTCCTTATACGAAACTACTTTAATGGCGTTTCTTGTCCCATCATATGCATAAGTTGTCCATCCTGTATGTGGAGAATATCCGTGAGTGACAATGTCGTTCCCTTCCTGCAGTTTTATACTGTATGCAAATCCTCCGTGGGTTTTAGTGTTAATACGGATGCCGATTGCTGTTTCCTTTTCACATAGCACTACGTTTTCAAAATCCGTTCTTACTCCATGCTTGTTGGCCGGTCTTACATTTTTCATGACTATTGGTGCAAGTTTTGTCGGTGTATTACTATCATTCCGTACGATTCTAAGTTCAATATCTCTATCAACGAGAAAATCCACACCAACACCAACTAGATCGGGATTCTTCTTGCGCCTAATGTCGACCATACGGATTTTCTTGCTGCCGTAAAGAAATTTTTTGACTTCTATCTGCCCTTCAATTTCGATTCCAATTATTGCTTCAGTGATGTCTTTCAAATCTTTTCCACTTGGTGACACGAATCGCCAAGCGCTCGTTTCTTCATCAGCGTGGATGAATGGCTTCTCGATCAGAAATTTACGCAAATCGCCAAGATTTTGACTAACATCAAATCTGTAAAATTCATGAAGTGTGTCGGCGAACACTTCCAGTGATACCTTCGAATTGCCCACAGATATTTTGTTATTGTCGTAGATGTATTCGCTGACTGGAATGTATTTTTCCTCCTCCACGTGAGCCTTATCAGTCACTTTACCATCCTTCACTCTTTGGAAACACCAAGTGTCTCCGTCGGCGTCGATTATAATGTACTTTTGGCCGATTAAAAATTTTCGGAAATCGCTCAACTTGGAAGAGACATCGTACTTGATTAATATATTACGATCTTCAATAACGACGGTAATTTGCTGCTCTCCCATTTTCAGTGATTTGAACTTTCGAAAAAAATGTGAAATTGACTTTTCACACACTCTTCACTTGTATAATTTTACACAAACTGCAACCTTGTAACACAACCAGTGGTTTACGTACTGAATGACCATCGCCAGTGCTCAGTTCTTAAATATATATAAAGTGTATCCATCCCATCTATGTCCCCACTTATGTCTCATCATGTAAAATCTAAGCAATTTCGGATTTTGGTTTGTTGGTCGGTCAGAGAAGACTCTACAGCCGCGTCGAATAAAAATCTGAAACTACTCATATCGTCGCTGCCGAAAAATTAAAATATCCCTGGATTTCGATTTACATTTGATCGGACTCAATGTTAATAGAGAAAGTTAAATCGCGCCAAAAACTATTCTAAAATAGCTAAAATAGTAATAACTCTTTAATAGTCACAAAGAACAGAATACGTAGAAACACATATTTATGAAAATATCAGAAATTTCACTACATTCATTGATTAGCCAAGTGTTGCTTCTAAAAATCAAACTCGTCATTTCACAGAAAATAATTGGATTGGCGATTCTTCACTTTCTTTCAGCACCTAAAACACTTTTAGTAGTGACAACCCACTCAACAAAGTAAAAATGCAAAATATAAAAATTACTCACTTGAATTAGGCAATTTCGCGAGTTGTAGCCCGAACAAAGTGAGCAACTTTTGTGGGTCTAAATTTCGAGAGAAATTCTGAAATTTATGCCCAAGGCCAATTACATACACTCTCTAGCAAACAAACTCTCAGCTCTTTGTGTTAAATAGGTGTGTATTCTACAAATTATATTCTACATTTGATTCACTACGCTGTAATCTACATGTAAATTCCAACCACAAAAATTGCGCATAAATCTACAGCAGAGAAATGATTACGTCTTCGCCCGTCTTAGTATAATGTTTATCTGACATGTGACTCATAGCGTACGTCATATTGGACTGAAAATTATCGATTTGACCCGCCGACAACCTCAAAAGTTTTGAGACGCACAGGTCTAAGTCGAATATAATAAGCGACATAGTTAAGAAATGATAATCGTTTGGGTGGTCAAACATGAATTTAATGCATTTATGAAATCATTTGGAACCTGTAAATGAATTACAGTCAACGAAAATGCGTTATAGACTTTCTTTTTGGTTCACTGTTTTACCGTTTTGAACAAATTTTAGATTTTCGGCTTTAAACTCGATATGCACAATGCACTGCAGCGTTCCATGATGTTCCATGAAATTAATTATAGTCGAGGGATTATTTTCTGTTGGTCTACCAATACAATTTTGCTTTTACCAATAGGGTTTAAGGTCTCCGAGCTGCACACTTACGTCGTTTTGCTCATATCACCGTTTATGTTTTCAATAGAACAATTAACCGTTGAGTAAATGCAGTTAAGTGCGTGAAGCTACTCTAACAAACTGCTCGATTCTTACAGAACAATTTGAAGCCATAATTACATTGGGACGCGATGCGAGTATTCGTGTACATATAGGGAAATTCTCTTTGGAAACTAAAGATCAAATGTAATAGATTTTTGTATAATTCTAGTATCTTTCTAATACCTTTTGTCATAAAATTACTAAAGTGAGAGCTCTATTTTTTTGTGAGACTCTACAGGCTAGCTAGGTATACAGACAGACGGTGAAATGAAATTTTAACACAAAATGTATGGGCCATCTGTCAAAATTTTCAGCTCGCGTGGAAAAATGTATGAGAATTTCATTTCACCGACTGGTCGTGTACTTAACACTAGAAAAATAAAATCACTTGCTATGTAGCGCGCTAATATCCACATCACATCCCAATATAATTACTGCTTAATTACTGTCACTAATTGTTAAACAACGAAAACTCATTTCGTTTTCCACCGTAAAAATGTAATATTTCTCAAAGCTACTATAGTCGGTATGCATGTTGAAGTACTAGATTCGATATCCACCTAATCACATTTGCGGGTTAAAGCAGAGAAATGTTTCTAATGTAGATTTCGTTGGTTGTTATCTTAATCGCTTTTAGAATATTTTTAAATAGATGTTCGTTGCATTCTTTTGTGAATGGTCATTATCACTAACTATGTAACCGGTTATTCAATTTTTTTTTTTGAAATAGACATAGTTATTTATCACTCGTAGCCCTCAAGTTCGAAAAAATGTGAACCATACACGTTTTTCTTATCTTGGAAAAAAAAAACAGAAACTCGTTGCATTCACTCGTAGTTACGAGTGAAATATAAAGACATTCGATACTCTTATGCTATGTAGTACACGTGGAACGCATGCTTGGTTGTAAGTTGTAACAAATTGAATGAAAACGTAAAAACTTATTTTCTAGTGATCATACAATCGATTTGAATCTGTTTATTGAACATAAAAATAATTGATTACTAGGCATGTTCACTGAAAATTATCCTCAATCGATGATAAAATTTGCAAATAAAATCGATAAATATCGACTGATGATTTAATTTTGTTAAGCGTCTAAAATGACATTAGAATAGTGAACAATTTTGATCGAAGCAAATTCTTAAGACTTCGTCTGTTTTCAGCACTATGGAATTATCACAAAATTATGTCGTCGATTTATATGCATTTTTTGTCTTATATGAAAGTTGGTCGCACAAGTATAAACACCAAAATGGTTTTAAAGGTCCAAATATGGGTTCAATATATCGATTATTTTTGGTACATTACTTCGAAATTATCTCCCAATCTATGACTTCAATTGTATTAGATTGTAGTAGTCGAATCTATGTTGTGATCGAACTTAAACCATTCGTTCAAATTGTCAATGAATCTGGCTTCCTGAGAAATTATTGCCAGTACTCTCAGTGCTGCTCGAATTTCCATAGTTGCAGAATGTACTGCTAACATAAACTAGTGATTTCATTGCAATAGATCCTAACATTTTTGTTAAACGTAAAATTAATCGAGTTCATAATTATGGAAATCTGATAACATGAAGCTTTTACAGCGGCTAACAAGCATAAGTTTGTTCCTAGGCCATATAAATTGTCAAATTTCATCCACAGCACCATAACCTCAATAATAATTCTGTGGATGAAATTGTCGTTGTTTAAAGTTACTTGGAACAAACCTATAACCCAGCCACTATCGAGAATTTTAAATAATTCCAATCCATATTGCATTCCATAATTTTTGGCAGTTGTCAAACGTACTATAGCTGCATATATTAGCGACTATTTTTCAAATGCCGAATAAATTTGCTTCAATTCAAGTTCAATTTTTGCATTTTGCATTTTTGCCAGTTAGTTTCGGTGATCATTCTAGTAGTTATTACTGTTGAAGCAGTGAGAATGATGTTAATAGATTCAACTGTTCATATGACCACTAAGATCTAGTCTGACACTTTTATTACGCTTTCCAACTTATAAGCTGACTTATAAATCATACGTTATTTGCACAAACTGTATGTTGTCCGTAAACTTCGACATGTAAACCAGTCATACCCGACGTATACTATACATTACCGAAGTATATCATACATATACGAGGTACACCTCAAAAATCTTTTTTTATCAGTGTGTACACGCATACATGTATAAAAATTTGTAGGACGTGTATTCAGGGCTACGGAAAAAGGAACCTGTGACAAACATGTTCATATGTTTAACGTTTTTGTTTAACGTCATACATTCATGCATTTTCAACGATAGTGAACACTATGTGACAAACATTTTTGACTGACTTTCAGGTGTGCAGTATCAAGGGAATAAAACCGTGTTGTGAGTCAAGGGAGATATTTATAGTTATATGAACCTCATTGAATTACTTTGAGAATTTAACGAATTATTTCCATTTATTCCAAAAACATTGTTTGACCTTAGTCCACGTAATTTCAATTATTAGTACGATTGTGCTGATAATCCAACCATAAACAATGAACATTGGAAAATCGAAGTTGTCGACATCGGCTAACTGATGGTTTTCTAATCTGTTGCGATGAAAATTCTTTATCGTTTCTTCGGTTTGAGCGAGAGATACCCTCAACCATCGATCAAGCAGCCCTGAGCTGTGGGCCCAATGAACGATTTCGTTTAATCTGTCGAAAAACAGAAGAGCATCTGACATTGGAAACGCTAAGAGTGAGTTTAAAACGGTTACGCCGGTATCGTAAAATCCTCTTATGTTCAGTCGTCGTTGAATCCGTAACACCATTGTGAAATCAAGGTTACCCATCGTATACGACGTAGAAGCATTAAAAGTGAAGATTTCATTCTTGAATATTTTATATCGTACAATTGGAATAATCTTGCTGCGCCAACCTTTTTCTGTTGATCGACTAGTTATTGTTTCAACAATAACATCTGCCCATTCTGAAGGTACTGCGATGGTTAATGGTGAATTGTAAATATCCGTCAGCGTTTTAAGCTGGGGCTGTAGAAATGGTTTTGTGAAGTAGCTTTGTAAATTCGAGAAATATCCGTTAACGACAATAAATCCGATGAATGTTAGTGGTACAATCAAAACCGCTTCGGCCCGAGAGAGCCTTTGATATTTTATGCCGCTGTTGTCGTTGATCAGAAGATTGAGAACATCGATCAAACTTTGAAATAATAAAATATGTTTCTGTTTGATATACCGACAGACACTTAACAACAATACAGTTGCAACTATTGCACCTACAGAATACGCGAAAAGTTCGCTCGTCATTAACATTCGAATATAAGCGTAGAAACCAGAATATGGTTCTGCTTCGGGAACAATAATATTCACGTGTGTCATCAAAAGCGGATACAAAATGTACATAGAAGACTTCACAGCGAATGGTACGAGTACAGGAACAATATCAACTCCGTTCTGGATATACTCCTTCAAAGGTTTGTAATTACCATTCACTATCGAAAATGTCGCATTCATTACTTGGAACACTGACAGCCAGAATCGTTCGTAAACGGGATTAATAAAAGGAACCACTAGGAGTGTATGTTGATGATAGTTGAAGTCCAGACTCGGAAAAAAATCCTGGTACGAGTTCCTAGTTGTCACATTGATCACTTCAAACTCTCCAATTGAATGAAAAGTAAACACATTTAACGAATGTCCAATGTGTGGTTGTGTGGCTGCAAATACGTAAGGAATCGTATGATTCCTGAACCACAGAAAATGAACTAGCAAATCTTCCGTCGTAGTGATATCTTGAAAGAACATTCCAATCTTTAAATTTTTGCGAAGGCTGTGAATTTTCTTGATTTCTTTCAGCAATATCAAGTTTCCGGTAAACGTCGAACTCTCCGGAACAATAATCATGAAAGTGTTTTTACTTTTAATTTCCCGCATGCCTTCGAAACCTGTGACGTTTCCATGAGCACTCCCGAATTTGAATAAACTTTTGGGTTGGTCTTGGTTTATAATTGTCGCAAACTTAGTGATATCTGCCGATGAATCGGCAAGTATGACATTGTGGTCGAACTTGAAGTAACCGTTTAAATCAGCGATGAGGCTGCCTTCTTGAGAAACAAGCGTTAGAACGCTTAGACCAACTTGAATTTCCATAGTTTTTAAACGAATTTTTTTGTGTCACTAACTAAAACTAGTGATTTAACAATTGATTTAAACTTTTTTTTAATATTCAAAAAACATAAAATTAGTCGAATACATACCACGAGACAAACATCTCCACAATTACAAGAACACGAGACTATAATGATGTTAATTGTCGTTTTCACTAAAGGCTACCATCGTACTCATAAATTAAATTCCAACAATTTTCCATAAGAATATAGAGTTTTGAAATGACAAAAATTGTTGGTATGTCAGGAATCTCTTGTGGGAACTTGTAACTAGTAAAGTTTTTCTCACCAATCGCTCCCACCTGCAGAATTATAGGATTTTGACGACTTTTTCTGTTTTTTGGGTTCTATTCTAGACTTTTGTTTCCTACAATCGCTCCACATGGTCCACCGTCTTCCCACATATAGAACTTCGAGATTTTTATGTATGTTTAAGACTTCTTGCCTTCCGTTCTGGACTTATGCGATTGTTGAGGTGGTGGGAGTTAGTTGGTTCCTTCACAGCAGTTGACACAAATGGTAATACAACTTCTATCTAGCGTGCTTACATTGATACCATTAGAGCGAACAATGTGAGGAAAATCTTGGTTGGTTGGATGGATGTGAATAATATCAAACTTTTACGAAGAGGAATCAAATAATCCTTCCTGTTATTACTGTTATAATTTTAGGTAACGCATTCTGCGCCTTTTAACCTGGGAATTTTATCAACAAAGTATGTAGGAGCTCTGATCGACAGGCTCGACCCCTCATCATGTGAACGCGGGAAAATATACAGTTTTGCGTCCTCTCTCGCCTATAGCTAACTACCCGGGTAAAAAAAAAGTGAATGTGAGACCCCTTTTGAGACCGTTTTTTTTGTATGGAGGTGAGACGTCTCTTTTCGAACCTTTGAGACTGGTTTCTTCTCATATACTGATGAATTGATGATGATGATGATTGCGAAACCGATGAGAAGTCTCGTTTTAAATGTTTTGATAGACTGTATGAGACTGACTGAGTGGTCTCTTCTTCTGTATTTTACGAGACTGACCGAGTGGTCTCTTCTCCTGTATTTTACGAGACCGACCGAGTGGTCTTTTCTTCTGTATTTTACGAGACTGACCGAGTGGTCTCTACTCCTGTATTTTACGAGACCGACCGAGTGGTCTCTTCTTCTGTATTTTACGAGGCCGACCGAGTGGTCTCTTCTTCTGTATTTTACGAGACCGACCGAGTGGTCTCTTCTTCTTTATTTTACGAGACTGACCGAGTGGTCTCTTCTTCTGTATTTTACGAGACTGACTGAGTGGTCTCTTCTCCTGTATTTTACGAGACTGACCGAGTGGTCTCTTCTTCTCTATTTTACGAGACTGACCGAGTGGTCTCTTCTTCTGTATTTTACGAGACTGTCCGAGTAGTCTCTTCTTCTGTATTTTGCGAGACCGACCGAGTGGTCTCTTTTTTAATAATTTGCGAGACCGACTGAGTGGTCTCTTTTCAAAATAGTTTACGAGACCGACTGAGTGGTCTCTTTTTTAGATTTGACTATGTTTGAGACTCAAAATATTTTTGAGACTCTTTGAGAAGTCTCATTTCAGTTTTTTCTAGATCCTTTTAGAGGCCATCTGAGAACTCTCACTTTCTTTTCGACGTCTTTTGAGACTATCTGAGAACTCTCACTTTCTTTTCGATATTTCTTGAGGTTATTTGAGAAGTCTCATTTTAATTTTTTTTCGAGATCCTTTTGAGGCCATCTGAGAACTATCACTTTCTTTTTGACATTTTCTGAGACCATCTGAGAACTCTCATTTCCATTTTCCATCTGTGAGATATTTCATTGTCTTTAGGCTGTAGTTTCTTCCCGCATTCACAGATGGCACAGTTTTTTATTTTTTCTTATAATTCGCTGAAATGATAGAAATTTTAGTGATATTTGGTTTTTTTTTACCTTTTTTTATTTCGTAATGTATTTTCCGGTCACCACTCCAAGTACTAACCGCGCCGAATGATGCTTAACTTTAGGATTGGACTGCCAGCCACCTTACGCGTGTTGCTAAATTGGATATATCTTCGTATAGGTCTTATTTAGAACCGTTGTTACAAAAACTTTGAGGCCGACTGAGTGGTCTTTCTTGGATTATTTTTCATTGGACTTTGGGAGACTGACCGAGAAGTCTCGTTTTGAATATTTTACGAGAATGTAAGAGAGCGACCGAGTGGTCTTTCCTGGATTATTTTTCGTTGGACTTTGGGAGACTGACCGAGAACTCTCGTTTTGAATATTTTACGAGAATGTAAGAGACCGAACGAGTGGTCTTTCTTGGATTATTTTCGTTGGACTTGAGGAGACTGACCGAGAAGTCTCGTTTTGAATATTTTATGAGAATGTAAGAGACTGAACGAGTGGTCTTTCTCGGATTATTTTTCGTTGGACCTTGGGAGACTGACCGAGAAGTCTCGTTTTTGTACATTTACGAGAATATAAGAGACCGAACGAGTAGTCTTTTCGGATTATTTTTCATTGGACTTTATGAGACCAGCCGAGTAGTCTCGTTTTTGAACATTTTACGAGAATGTAAGAGACCGAACGAGTAGTCTTTTCGGATTATTTTTCATTGGACTTTATGAGACTGGCGGAGTAGTCTCGTTTTTGAATATTTTATGAGAATGTAATCGAACGACCGAATGGTCTCTCTTGGATTTTTTTTCGTTGGACTTTATGAGACTGACCGAGTGGTCTCATTTCAAGAACATATTTTTTCGAAATGCAGAGACCAACTGAGTGGTCTCATTTCAAGAACATATTTTTTTTAAATGCAGAGGCCAACTGTTTCAATTTTTGACATACTTTGACTCTGATCCACTGTAGAGACCTTTGAGAGTTCTCTTTAGAACTAAACTTTTGTTTTACCTAATTATTTAAATTATTTGTGAGACTAATGATACAGTAATGATGTGAGTAATAAAGTTTTTTAGAAAATAGTTACGAAACCAATACCAGCTGATCAAAACAAATTCGCCGTCGAAATGGCTACTTGTTCACAGAACTCGATGCAAACACAGCAGCAAAACTTGATAGAAACAAAATTGCGTTTATAATTAAAAGTTAAGTTCAAAATAGAACTCTCATAGGTCTCTGCAGTCGGTCAGAGTCAAAGTATGTCAAATATTGAAAAAGAGACCGCTCAGTTGTTTTCTATTTCAAAAAAATGAGACTGCTGATTTGGTCTCTGTATTTCAAAAAAATATTTTCTTGAAGTGAGACCACTCGGTCAGTCTCCCAAAGTCCAACGAAAAATAATCCAGGAAAGACCACTCGGTCGGTCTCTTTCATTCGCGTAAAATTTTCAAAAACGAGACTTCTCGGTCAGTCTCCTAAAGTCCAACGGAAAATAATCCAAGAAAGACCACTCGGTCGGTCTCTTACATTCTCGTAAAATATTCAAAACGAGACCACTCGGTCAGTCTCCCAAAGTCCAACGAAAAATAATCCAGGAAAGACCACTCGGTCGGTCTCTTTCATTCTCGTAAAATATTCAAAACGAGACTTCTCGGTCAGTCTCCTCAAGTCCAACGAAAATAATCCAAGAAAGACCACTCGGTCGGTCTCTTACATTCTCGTAAAATGTTCATAAACGAGACTTCTCGGTCAGTCTCCTAAAGTCCTACGAAAAATAATCCAAGAAAGACCACTCGGTCGGTCTCTTACATTCTCGTAAAATATTCAAAACGAGACTTCTCGGTCAGTCTCCCAAAGTCCAAGGAAAAATAATCCAGGAAAGACCACTCGGTCGGTCTCTTACATTCTCGTAAAATATTCAAAACGAGACTTCTCGGTCAGTCTCCCAAAGTCCAACGAAAAATAATCCAGGAAAGACCACTCGTTTGGTCTCTTACATTCTCGTAAAATATTCAAAACGAGACTTCTCGGTCAGTCTCCCAAAGTCCAACGAAAAATAATCCAGGAAAGACCACTCGTTTGGTCTCTTACATTCTCGTAAAATATTCAAAACGAGACTTCTCGGTCAGTCTCCCAAAGTCCAACGAAAAATAATCCAGGAAAGACCACTCGGTCGGTCTCTTACATTCTCGTAAAATATTCAAAACGAGACTTCTCGGTCAGTCTCCCAAAGTCCAACGAAAAATAATCCAGGAAAGACCACTCGTTTGGTCTCTTACATTCTCGTAAAATATTCAAAACGAGACCACTCGGTCAGTCTCCCAAAGTCCAACGAAAAATAATCCAGGAAAGACCACTCGGTCGGTCTCTTACATTCTCGTAAAATATTCAAAACGAGACTTCTCGGTCAGTCTCCTCAAGTCCAACGAAAATAATCCAAGAAAGACCACTCGGTCGGTCTCTTAGATTCTCGTAAAATATTCAAAACGAGACTTCTCGGTCAGTCTCCTCAAGTCCAACGAAAATAATCCAAGAAAGACCACTCGGTCGGTCTCTTACATTCTCGTAAAATATTCAAAACGAGACTTCTCGGTCAGTCTCCCAAAGTCCAAGGAAAAATAATCCAGGAAAGACCACTCGGTCGGTCTCTTACATTCTCGTAAAATATTCAAAACGAGACTTCTCGGTCAGTCTCCCAAAGTCCAACGAAAAATAATCCAGGAAAGACCACTCGTTTGGTCTCTTACATTCTCGTAAAATATTCAAAACGAGACTTCTCGGTCAGTCTCCCAAAGTCCAACGAAAAATAATCCAGGAAAGACCACTCGGTCGGTCTCTTACATTCTCGTAAAATATTCAAAACGAGACTTCTCGGTCAGTCTCCCAAAGTCCAACGAAAAATAATCCAGGAAAGACCACTCGTTTGGTCTCTTACATTCTCGTAAAATATTCAAAACGAGACCACTCGGTCAGTCTCCCAAAGTCCAACGAAAAATAATCCAGGAAAGACCACTCGGTCGGTCTCTTACATTCTCGTAAAATATTCAAAACGAGACTTCTCGGTCAGTCTCCTCAAGTCCAACGAAAATAATCCAAGAAAGACCACTCGGTCGGTCTCTTAGATTCTCGTAAAATATTCAAAACGAGACTTCTCGGTCAGTCTCCTCAAGTCCAACGAAAATAATCCAAGAAAGACCACTCGGTCGGTCTCTTAGATTCTCGTAAAATATTCAAAACGAGACCACTCGGTCAGTCTCCCAAAGTCCAACGAAAAATAATCCAGGAAAGACCACTCGGTCGGTCTCTTACATTCTCGTAAAATATTCAAAACGAGACTTCTCGGTCAGTCTCCTAAAGTCCTACGAAAAATAATCCAAGGAAGACCACTCGGTCGGTCTCAAAAATCTCATAAAATATTGAAAAAGAGACCACTCGGTCAGTCTCGTTCAGCCAAAGTTCAACAATCATCAAAGAAATAAAATATTGAGAATGAAATGAGACTGAAAACGTAATGAGACTGAAATGAGACCGTTGATCATGCTCATTTACAGTCTCACTGAGACCTTAATTTTCACCCGGGATACTGTTGTACAAAACCCGATTTTCCGTTTAGTGTCGTCAATAACTTTCGTTTGCTTAATCGGACAGCATTTTTGAGCGAAAACATCCAGAGATATGCTTGAAAAAATAGGGAAAAACAGGCAAAACACTGTTTCGGGAACTTGATTCCAAACTTCCGTCGCTGTTTTGAAGCACTTCCCGTTGAGTCGCAACAACGTGATTACGCTAGAAAGTTAGGTTGGCTTGGCTGACAAGACAGATGTATCGACGAGAAGAAACAGAACGTTTAATTTTTAAGAAAATCGGATTTGTCGATCAATTAGTGAGAAACCAGACGAAACAGCTTGTTTTGCCTGTTTTTTAGCAGTTTTTCAAGCATATCTCTGGATGTTTTCGCTCAAAAATGGTGGGCGATATGTCAAACGAAAGGTATTGACGAGACGAAACAGAGCGTTTAATTTTTAAGAAAACCGAGTTTGTACAACATTAGCCATAGGCTAGAAAGCAAACAAAACTGCACATTTTCCTACTTTTACTGTTTTCCTGCACCTCACAGACGATGAATCATGTTTTGAATGAGTGACGTCTTTGTCGCTTCTCAGGGGCTTTAAAAATGTCATTGACGAAAAGTGAATTAAAGTTTCAGATTTTAACGAAATGAATTAGTAAGAATTTTATGTGGTGAACTTTATGGCTAAATTAAACCAAGGTAATTACAGGAGATAATGACACATCACCGGGTGATGATAAAAGTTACATGGGGTTTTCTAACCTATCATTATTTAAGAAACACGCATAAATCATTTAATTTGATGATAATTTCTAATATTAGGTGTCAATCACAAATAATGTTTAAATCTAAAAGTGCAAACTTCTCACACGTCGATGCTGCAGTTCGTGAAAAATGTCTGAAAAATGCTTGCAAAATAGACCACTGAATTTTAAAGATTTGTTGACAGAAAATGTATGAGCCATCTATCACATCACGTAAATCTGATGTAAACACTCATTTTTCACTTGCATCGTATCACGAACTGTGTTCTAGCCTCTAGTATAAGCAAAGGGTGGGTACAAACAAATTCTTCAAAATTAAATCTTTCATTGCAGCTAACTCTCTACATCTCTTATAAAGTGATTTACATTCGAAACGAACAAAAGAGATCTGTGACGGATAACGTGTCTCCTGGCCACTTTTTTCTTGTATGGAAACACGGCAGAGTAAAAGTAACCCAGGCAGGAGCGCTTGTTTGACTAGGGACCTGAATTATCTAGTAGCCTTAATTATTTTTCGAATTAAATTTTTCAACTTATGTCAGCGTTCAATTGAGTTCATTTTCATACATTGTATTAGGTCCCTCATTTGACTTTTCAATAATGAACCGCTCCTGCCAGGTTTACTTTTATTCTGCCGGAAATGATGGAAATGTTTATAAAGAAAAAAGATACCTGCAGACGAGTTACCGGTCACAGGTAATCTTCTGAAATGTTTTGTGAGATTGACACTTTGCCAAAGTGACTTTGGTGAAATCTATTTCATCACTTCTGTGTTTGATGTTTTACCCAAACTTGATTTTGGTCCGATCTGAGGCCTGAACCACGGCAGAGTAAAATAAACCAGGCAGGAGCGGTTCATTTTCGAAACGTCAAATAAGGGACCTAATACACTGGATGAAAATGAACTCAAATGAACACTGACATAAATTGAAAAATTTTGTTCGCAAAAAATATAGGGCTACTAGATTATTCAGGTCCCTAGCGCTCCTGCCTGGTTAACTTTACTCTGTCGTGCCTGAACCCATTTCAGTCACAAAACTTTACTTACATTTTGTGTCAGGGGTTTCTATCAAATTTTCAAAGGGGTCAAATAGAAAACGTTTCGTGACATCACGCTTCGAATATTCAAGGTCAATAATTATCATATTCCGGTGAATGCAAATGTTTTAGAGAACTTCGGATGTTGGCTGAGAATTTTGGGGAACCTTCTTTCTTAAGCTATTATTTAATTGAATGACTTATGTAATTCAACGAATCATTTCCAATTTCTCAGCTTTGACCTTATTACGTTGTGTAATCTTGGACCACACAATTTCAATGATCAGAACAATTGTGCTTGCGATCCAACCATAAACAATGAACATCAGAAATTCAAAGTCTTGATCATCAGTTGCAGGTCCATTTTCTAATCTGTGGCGGTGGTAGAGTAGCACCAATTTTTCTTTTTCATCGACCGATTCTCTTATCCATCGATAAAGCAATCCTGAGCTGTATGTCCACTGAATAATTTCGTTTAATCTATCGAAAAACAAAAACCTTTCTGATACGGGAAACATTGCGAGTGTGCTGAGAACCGTTACGCCAGCATCATAGAACCCTCTTATGTTCAGCCGTCGTTGTACACTAGAGACTATATCGAAATCAAAGTCAGTCATCAAGTAAGATGCGGAAGTGTTGATCTTGTAAATTTTGTCCATTAACATCTCACCGTCAACAGCAACAATTTTTTGGCTCCAATCATCATAAGTTGATCTGTAAGATACCCTTTCCAGCACTAAATCCACCCATCCGTCAGGTACTGTGATGGTTAATGGTGATTTGTAAATATCAGCAAGCGTCTTATCCTGAGGCTGTAGGAACGGTTTTGTGAAGGCTCTGCAAATCTGAGAAATATCCGTTCACGATAACAAATCCTACGAATGTTAGTGGTCCAATTAGAAACGCCTCGGCACGAGAAAGTCGTCGATAATTTATGCAGCTGTTGTCGTTAATCAGAAGGTTCAGAACATCCACCAAACTATGAAAAAACAAAATTTTCCTTTGTTTGACGTACCGACAGGCACTCAGTATTAATACAAGCGAAGCCAATGCACCCGCACAATAACCAAAAAATGCATGGGTCGTTAACATTCGAAGATATGAGTAGAAGCCGGAATAAGGTTCTGCTTCGGGAACAGCAATGTTTAATTTTGACAACCATAACGGGTACATATAGGACTCTGTCGTGAACGTTGCGAATAATGGAACAATGTCAATTCCGTTCCAGGGGTACTCTGTGAGGTTGATGTAATTATAGTTTTCTATTGAAAATGTTGCGTTCATTTCTTTAAACACTGCGAGCCAGAAACGTTTGTAGAGAGTACTTAAAAACGGTGTTACTCGAAATGTGTGGTGATGATAGTTGAAATCTAGATTGGGAAATAATTCCTCATAGGCGTTCCTACTTGTCACGTTTCTGACTTCAAATTTTCGAAACGAATGAAAAGTAAAGAAATTTAAAGAACGTCCAATGTGTGGATAGGCAGCTGCAAATACGTAAGGAATCGATTGATTTCTGAACCACAAAAAATGAGCTCGTAAATTGTCCATGGAAATGGCACTTTGAAAGAACATTCCAATTTTCATATTTCTGTCCAATAGTTGAATGTTCTTCATATCTTCCAATAACATTATATTTCCGACAAACGTTGAACTCTCGGGAACAACAATCATTAAAGTATTTTTGCTTCCAATTTCCCGTCGTTTATTCAAAGCCTTAACCCTTTCATAACCGCTATTAAAAATGAATAAACTTTTAGGGTGGTTTCCATTTCTCAAGAACTGTTCGACATCTGCTGATGAGTCAACCAAGAAGATGTTGTGGTCGAACTTAAACCAGTTGTTTAAATCGTCAATGAATCGGGCTTCCTGAGAAATTATTGTGAGTACGCTCAGTGCTGCTTGAATTTCCATAGTTTTATAACGAACTGTTAACTCAAACTAGTTTCATTACAATCAATTTCAACATTTTTGTTTCAAACGTAAAATTTATGGAGTGCTCGAGTTCATAATTATGGCAATCCGATAACATGAAGGTTTTAGTATATTAAGTGCCTGTTTTTAAATGTTTTTGTTTTAACTATTGACGCCGTAAGTTCGGTCGAAATTCCAAATGGAAAGTGCGTAATACTTTCTAACGTAGCGTCATTTTCATACAAGGAAGCGGTGAAAGTTACTTTTCGGTTCACTTTTTCATTGAATCGTTCACTTGAAATTCAAATTTTAGGCACACTTACGACGTGAATTGGGAAGTTAACAATATAACGCAAAGAAAAGCTCGGGCTGTAATAATCCCACGTCACTTTACTGAGGGTTAGCTACAGGATCTACATACGGTTTACCTAGATTTCTAATGTATTAGATACTCAGAATGATCGGTTACACCGACAGTAAGGAAACAAGGCATCAGAACAGTCGGAGCGTTTGCTGCGACTGAGCCCCGTACAATCCCGTTAACCTATTGCGTCCGTAACCATAATACGTCCGTAGCCCTAATACGCCTGTAACCCTAATACGTCTTCAACCCTCTTATGCGTCTGTGGTTGCTAGGAATCTCGCGCCGCGTCATTCACAATTATTCACATTTTGACACATTTTGTATAAGGAAGATGTCACTTTGTGAATTATTGTGAATGACGCGGCGCGAGATTCCTTAACACCGCGTCTGTTACCAAAATGCTTCCGCAACCCGACTGCGTCCTTGACATTATTGCCCACCTAGCCAAAGTTGGGCATGGTCAAATTTACTGAAAGTGTTCATTTTTAAAATTGCGCAATTACGAAAGGCCGTACGAAGTACCTCTCAAATAAAACCAACAATTTACGACTTTATTTTAGAAACCCAAAATTTTTTGCTAACTTTCCATTCGATATTCAATTATCTCTCAAATGAAACAAAAACTAGCAAAATCGGCAAAAAACACTTAGGGCCGAGTAGCGGCCTCAGTCCAAGGACCTAATTCTAGAAATTTTTCCACAACACGCTATTTAGTGAGCAAGTACATCTCAGATTTTACAAAAATTGGCGAAAACGGATGAATTTCACTTCATTTTTACCGATTTATATCGATTTTAATAAATTCCAATATGGCCGTCGGCAGCCATTTTGTTAGGAAACCGGAAATAGTACTAACGCTTTGCATTCGTCAATACCAATCAAACAAAAAAAAATCATGAAATTCGGTCAAAATTTACTCGAGATATTGTCAAAATACACCACGTTCACTGCACTGCCGAGTAGCCGGATATGAGCTCACTCCAAGGGACCTAGCTCACGCTCTGGTCAACCAAATTTCATAAACTTTTTTTTTCCTGATTGGTACGTCACATCATGGGCTCACGAGTCGGTTATCCAATTTCCATGAGATTTTTTTTTGTCGATCAGCGTTGTTAATACCTTTCATTTAAAGCATCAACAACAACTTTAGCGTTTAAATTTCCGGATATATCATCGAAAAACCTTAATTCGCTTATGGGGCCCCAGCTCGGGAGGGGTAGATCCAAAATCGCCCATCTTCGAACTTAGCCTTTCTTTTTACATAACTAAATGGGGAAAAAAAGAATTTTCAAAAAAAGTTGTGATTTACTCAAGCTAGAGGGGTCACGGACAGACGGACAGACGGACATTTTTTTTATTGCGGATTCGTTATCTATGAACATAGACAAATGCTTTGCCGTAACCGTCTGCTTCTAATTCGACATGTTACAAACGGCATATTAAACCTATAAGCCCCCAGTACTTCGTACGGGGCTAAAAACCTAGGCATGGAATGCTATACACCACTTCGTATTGATCAACTGCCGCAGTCTTTTGTTCCAGTTTTGAAAATATGTAACGGTTCGTGACAATCGGCTTATAGCACAGTTTTACATCGTCGATACCTTTTGCATAGTATGTTGTCAATGTTGATCAATCATCGTTCGTTGAATTTTGGATTTTAAGTTAGATTGTGAGCTGGACTTTTAGCTGGTCTTTTTTCAATGTCCAGTACCTTCTGATTTTACGACTAATTAACATTTCAGTATAGCCGCTGTCCGTCGGCATGTTTTTGGAGCAATAAGCTGCGAAACGTCTCGCAATAATATAAATTTTCATGTGTCGGGGCCGAAAATGAGGGAGTTTCGAGATTTTTCTCGGGTTTTCGACCTCTTACATGAAAAATTTTTTGAGTATCTGTTTTGGACGTTTGATTTTAGGCACTTTCGCATGTAGCCCTCACTTCGTTCGGGCTACAACTCGAAATTGTCTAAAATCAAACGTCCAAAACAGATACACAAATAACTATTATATACTACCTCACAATGAAATTCTACTTCGACAATAACACAGCACACGCAATTGATACAAAATATTTGTTTTGAATTTCCATATTGCGAGCAGATGTGTCTAATTAGATGAATTGTAAGCGTGCTCATGCTAAATGTGTTATTGTCGAATGTTATTCAACTCTTTCAAATGATGCTGAAAGAGTCATTTTCAACACTGCTCCTTAATAGGTTTCTTCCAAGTAACTGTAAACACGAATTGTGAATTGGCCGAACGAACACGATTTCGGTGTGTTTGGGACTAAACCTGCCTTGCCTTGTCTCTTCCAAGGCCGTTCAAAATGTCAATCGTCATCCACAGAGAAGCCAACACAACCTCACTTTGAAGTTTTAATGAACAAATTTGTTTAAGTTGCGGTTATGTTTGCTTCTATGGATGACGGTCGGTTGTTTTCGGCCTGTCAAAATTCGTTTTTACCGTACGATGGAAGAAACCTATCCACTAAGGTCGGTTCACATATAAAAATTGATTAGGTTATGTCGCTATGGATGAAATTTGACAGTAATTTGACAGAACGGAACAGACCTAAATGTTCCGACTCATTTCGTCGCAGCTTCAATCGACTTTTTTCGATATGCACTGCACATATATAAGTGTTTAATTGTAGAGGCATTTTGGTATGAAAGAAGTACTGATACAAATGAATGAATGAATTTCAACTGGATTTAGGTCCCTTCATGCATTTGAGTGAACCGCTACTCCATGGATTTATTCTGCCGTGGTATTCTTCAACTTAAGGTCAACTGTCAAAATTAGCATTAGCAATGACCATAAGAATTTTATTACCCTGCTAAGGCTAGATTTCCACTTACAAAAAACTACTCCATTTTGCCTACGTTTAGCTAAACCACGTCTCTTTTCTAATGTTTGAAGTGTAAACGGAGAGAAAACGGAGTGCTTGTTTTGTAAGTGGAAATCAAGACTGAAGACTTCCTATGTTCATTGAAATAGGAGGTTCGATGGAGAAAAAAATCATTCGACAAATGATACCAAGATGGTTTTGCTGCCGATATCATTCCGCTGCTCTCGTCGAACCAGCCACTACTTCCTTCAATCTAATCACTTTCTCGCTATTGCAGATATACTTCAATTCGTTGGTGGGACCTGCATCACGGCAGCCACTAAACTTTGATCCAGTTTCGCTTTAGTCACAAAGTGTTATTGTAAAATGGCGCTTGTTTATCGACAAATATATCTATATTTTTTAAATTATTTCATTTTGTGCAAATACCGAGGGGTAATCACTTAGCAATTGTTGGGACAGGCCAGTGGAATTTTTTGAATTAAACGCAATTGATTGTTATCATAATTTTTTTCATATTTTTTTCGATGCAGAGTAAAAAAGTGTTCTATGACAAGCCTCGAAAATGGTTCGTTTTTTAATAAATGACATGGGCAGCTCAGATTTTAAATTCTCAATGAGTCTTGTAAAATCAGAAGTACACTTTTCAGTGGGGCTGTAGAACACTTTTTTACTCGGAATAAACATCACTATCGATTAAAAATAGGAATCCATCAAATAGTCTCAAAAAAGTACTATCACACCTGTTATTTATAGATCTAATTTATGGCCTCTATCGACGCACTTCAAGCAAAAGTGCTATTAATGACAGCTGCCAAATAGAGTTCTATTTTGTATGGAATTTTATCCCCACTCTTTTTACAGTGTAAAATTTTGTATGGAGCACTGTCAAGTTTCAGTACCCTATTTAGAGTACCACTTTTGCTTGAAGTGCGTTGCCTCTATAAAAAAATGGTAGATTTTTGAGGGATCTTGTAGAACAATTTTTTATCAGAATCAAATTCTGCATTGATAAAAAATATTAAAAAAATTGATGTTACGGTCAATTAGAATGTTTGGAATTGAATTGTGGAATTGGAATTGTTGGGACAAATGTTTTGAGTAGTTACCCCCTCGTCAATGGACTGCTGCATAGCAAAATTTCGTCTTTTTAAATATCTATAAAAGGCGATGTAATGCGTAGACATCAATAAAAGTACCTGACAATGCATCGTGTATGGATAATAGTTGTTTTGATCAATGGACTAATCGTTTGTTGCCAAGCTGTGAGAGAATTCCATTGTCAATATACAAGTGATGGAATATTCGAGAATAAAGTTGAGCAAAGTCTTTCAAGCCTAAAGGATTTTCAATTGATCTATTTCGATGACTGTGAAGACGCGCTGAACAAAGGAAACACAATTGATGGCGTGTATCGTATCAAACCTGCAACATCGGCAAGACCATTCTCAGTCTGGTGTGACATGAATGCAGAAGATGGTGGATGGATTGTTATTCAAACTAGATTTGACGGGTTGGTTGATTTTGAAAGAACTTGGAAGGAATACCGAAATGGATTTGGGAACGTGAACAGTGAACACTGGCTTGGTAATAACTTTATTCACCAAATTACACAAACCAACGAACTGAAAATTGATATGACTGGATTCATGACCGACGAGTATGCTACCGTTAAATATTCACCCTTTCGAATCGGTTCTGAAGATGAGAAATATAAACTTTTCATTGGTGCTCCTTCGTACGGTGGTGGAGAAGTAATTCCTGAAAGAATGACGATTCACAATGGTTCTATTTTCTCAGCGAAAGACAGTGAGACCGGAGGCTGTGCGAATGTCTGCAGGGGTGCATGGTGGTATCTGGCATGTTATCATTCCAATTTGAATGGAGTGTGGATGAGCGATGGACAGTCAGCAGCTACCCAAGGACCGCAGACAGATGATAATGTGATTGGTATAGTTTGGACAGATCTGTTTGGCAAACAGTTTTACAGTTTGAAGAGCGTTGAAATGAAAGTGAGGAAAATAAAATAAATTTTCGAATCAACTGCCACATTGATATGTTTGGATTACATTATTTGAAATCAACAAAAATGTTAAAATGTTAAAAAACTGAGTATATGATATTTTTAAATTAAATAACTTTTTTTCTCAATTTTATTACGTTTTTCATTTTTATGACTGATCTAAAATGGAATCCCTTTCTGATCCGCTGAGGTTTGCATTACCTTCTGCTGCTTCTCTTGGCGAACGTATTCTTTTGTTGCAAACTGTAACAATCGTATCTTTGTTCGCCGTGAATGTGTGAGCATGGATAGACTTTCACTTTTTGCCTGTACTTTTAGGAAATAAACTGCCAGTTTCCAACAGAGTGCAAAAGTACATTACGCAACTGTGTAAAAATTCGGTTTTCTATACGAAGATATACAACCAGAAACCACGAAGGATATGATGCCCCGAGATGATAAACAAATTTAATTTTCCCACAGAAATCAAGGTTCTGAAAGAACAGGTTAAGACACCTCTGAGTTGATAACGATTGGCGGTGGCACCAATATTTCTCTGTGGAAATCGCAGTCTACGTTTATGAAAATTTATATGACGACTTCAACTTAACAAGGTTCTGAAAGAACAGGTTAAGACACTTACGAGGGCGGGTGAAACAGAAATTTTGACAATTTAGACATGTTTTGTTAAACGCACTCATTATAGATTGTATGACAATAAAACTTGAAAAAAAAAAATTATCAACTTGACATTTCACACAATCTACAATGAGTGTGTTAACAAAACCAATGAAAGTAAATAGATAGGTATGGCCAAACGTTCAAATTTGTTCTAGCCGGAGCACATACGGATTTGCATGGCGCCACCTCAAACGAACTCATTTCTAGTGCAAATTTCCACTACAAATGAGTTCGTTTGAGGTGGCGCTATGCAAATCCGTATGTTCTCCGACTTGTATGGACTAAACAGCCTCGATGAAGCGGGTAACAGTGGCAGAGACGGAAATTTGCGACATGAGAAAATGCGACAAAGTGGTTCTGTCGTAAAATTTGGATTTTTTTTAGCGCAGCATTTTTGAATGTGAAGTTTTTAGAATTGGATTTAATTGATTGAATGCAAAAAATAATCAAAATATTCCTAAGTAATGCTCACTACAGCTCAAACCTTGTCTGAAACGATAAAATCTAATTTAAATCAGGTTGGTTTGAGGTTTTAAATTAGCTTGGGTTGAGGTTTTTGTGCAAAATAATATTCAAAATGTTCCTAGCTAACGCCCGTAATTGTTCATAGCTAATGCTCGCAACAGCACAAACCTGAACTGAGAAAATCTTATTTAAATCAATCACAGGACATTTTTGGAGAACATTTAGCCTTGGATGTTTATGTTTATGAGAACATTGAACACGGATTTTAATTTTTTGGAGAACACTATACACGAACTTTACTACATAGTATATTGAAAGCTTATTGTTGATAATGAAATCACAAATTTTCATACTTTTGTACGAAAGAAAACGAAAAATCATCACAACAACCACATCAAAACAAAAAATCTAATTTAGAATTTTCTCAACTGTCACTTTATCGTTGAACCACTTTGTCGCAAAATGACGCAACGACAAAACGACTCTGCCACTGTTACCCGCTTCATCGAGGCTGTTTAGTATGGACTGGCCATACCTACTTATCTACTTTCATTGAACAAAACCCGTCTATATTGTCAGTATTTGTGTTTCACCGCCTTCGTGATCAACTTAGAAATGTCTTAACTTGCTTCTTTCAGAACATTGATCAAATCGACTGCTCTTGCCTGGTTTACTTTACTCTGCCGTGCTTCGATCATATAAAATTCGGATTTAAATACATGGGTTAAGTACTTCATTATTTCGACAATTTTTATTGCCAGATAACAAAAAGTGGGAAACAATTTTCAACACACAAAATAACTGAAAAAAAAACGTTCTCTAATGCAGTAGCCATGCGACGAAGTGACACACATCATAGAAAGTCGAGTAAAACTCTATCGGCAGAACAAAATTAGGAAAAGAGCCAAAAATTTGTAGTCTTTACGGTTAGACTACGTGGGAGTTTTTTTTTTCGTTTGCTTCCTAAATAGAGCGTCCTGTCCCCATAACCACCATTGTTAAATTACTTGGTGAACACAATAGGCAATTGTCCCCTTTTTTATTGTTTCAGCTAAAACTTATTTAGAAAACGATCCCTCGCCTTGTACCACGTGATTTCGACTATTAGTACAATTGTGCTGGCAATCCAACCATAAACAATGAACATCGGAAATTCGAATTTATCAACGCCAGTTGCCTGATGAATTTTTATTCTACTGCGGATGAAAGCCGTGATCAATTTTTCTTTTTCAGCATAACCTTCTAACAACCAATGGCGAAGTAATCCTGAGCTGTCGGTACTGTGAATAATATCGTTGAATTTATCGAAAAATAGAAGCCTTTTTGATACCGGAAATGTTAAGGGTGTGTGCAGCACTGTAACGCCGGTATCGTAAAAGCCTCTTATGTTCAACTGTCTTTGAACCCTTGAGATAACATCGAAATCGTTCATCAGATACCCAGTTGACTTATTAAATGTGCACATATGATTAAAGTACTTTCGACTTTCTATTGCAACAATTTTACTGATCCAATCTCTATGTGTTGATCGATGAGTTAATGTTTCAACAATAAAATTCTCCCATTCTTCTGGGACTGTAATAGTTAACGGTGAGTTGTAAATATCAGCAAGCGTTCTAAGTTGGGGCCGTAGAAACGGTTTTGTGAAGTAGCTTTGCAAATTAGAAAGATATCCATTCACGACAACAAACCCTACGAACGTCAGTGGTCCAATTAGAAATATCTCGGCACGAGAGAGCCGTTGATACTTTATTGAACCGTTGTCGTTGATCAGAAGGTTCAGAACGTCCGTTAAACTATGAAGAAGTAAAACTTGTTTCTGTTTCATGTATCGACAGGCACTTAACAGTAATACTGTGGCAGCTAACGTACAAGCACAATAGCCAAAAAATTCGTTCGTCGTTAGCATTTGCAGATAAGCGTAGAAGCCCGAATACGGCTCTGCTTCTGGGACAATGATATTCACGTGTTGGATCAGAATCGGATACATAGTAAATTCAGAAGGTTTGATCTTCGATGCAAGTCCACTAACGATGTCAATTCCATTCAGGAGTTCATTTCCTGTTAAAGGTTCGATTGAATATGTCGCATTCATTACTTGAAACACTGCAAGCCAAAATCGTTGGTACGCGATGTTTAAAAATGGGGAGACCCGTATTGTGTGTTGGTGATAGTTGGAATCTAGACTCGGAAAAAACTCTAGGTACGAGTTCTTACTTGTCACATTCATCACTTCAAATTCTCCGAACGAATGAAACGTAAAGATGTTCAATGAACTTCCAATGTGTGGATAAGCTGCTGCAAATACGTAAGGAATTGACTGGTTTCTGAACCACAGAAAATGTGATCTTATGTCGTTTAACGAAGTGATATTTTGAAAGAACATTCCAATTTTCAAATTTCTGTCCATTTGTTGAATGTTCTTGACATTTTTCAACAACTTCAAGTTTCTGGTAAACTTCGAACTCTCCGGAACAACAATAAGGAAAGTATTTTTGCTTCTAATTTCCCGCATACCTTCCAAACCTGTGACGTTTCTGTGAACACTCTTCAAATTGAATAAACTTCTGGGTGGATTTCCATTTCTCAAAAACTGATTAAAATCTGCCGATGGGCTCACAAGAAAGACATTGTGGTCGAACTTGAAGTGACTGTTCAAATCAGCGATGAGGCTGGCTTCTTGAGAAACAAGCGTCAGAACGCTTAGAGCTACTTGAATTTCCATAGTTTTTGAACGAAATTTAGCGTACCACTAACACGAGATGGTCATGTTACAATTGGATCGTTTCCGTTTTTGAATATAAAGAATAATTAGAGACTCTGTGTTCACCTGCCAGTCAATTAAATACGAACCTGTATTCAATTTCAAATACTCGAGTTTATAATCATGATAATCGTTCTTTCGACTAGGGGCCATTCATGAACAACAGGCTGCTCTTTCCTTCGGTCAATCTAAAAAATTTGGATTCAATCTATTAGTTCTAGCTCAGTACCTAGTACCATCAAATGTTCTGCCGCACTCATCGTGTGGAAAGGGTTTCAGCAGATCAATCAACAGTTTCAACAGTTGTCATCATTCTCGTCGAACTTAATTTCCCCTCATACGGTCGCAGATTAGTGTAATAATGAGAGATTTTACATGGTCAACGACATATGTTGTTATACGACTTTTGCTTTGAGCACTAAAACTCGGTGGACGGTGGTTCTAAACAAGAAAATAAAAAAGATAGAAAATTACCAAAAAACCGGTCTAAAAATCCTATGCGAAACCATGGAATTTTTTCATGAAAAATTAATATGGCACCTACATTTTGTAAAATACAATTTTACTTTCTTCGGCAAAATTGTAGCAAATGATATACAGAACAATATTACCAAATTTTTTTTACTTCGGAACATATTTAAGAAATTATTTAACTTTAGCCTTTAAATTTATAAAACATCAATTTGAAGAAAAGTCGGAAAAGTCTTAAACGATTTGGAAAATTCGGAAAATCTAACTGCGCTAAAAAAACTTTGAACCTTTACCTTTAAAATGAGCTATCACACGTGTCTCTCCGTTTCACACAGCCCTGTCAATAATTCGACAAAGACACCTCTGCATTTAAACTTTGAAGGGGTGGGGAGGGGAAGGACGAGGAGGAATTCTTTGTCTCTTCTTCAGAAAATTATTTCTTCGATGTACCCAACAACCTGCAATCACTCGTTTGTCGGAACTCGCTCGGTAAACGTTCATTGCGTTATCGACTACACTAAAACGAATAGTTTCAATGAATTCTGGGCGTCTACAGGAAGCGACCACAACGAAATTTAATCGAACCATCGAAAATCGACCACGTTTTCACTGAGTTTTGCTTCTAGGTCTAACGGGAAGGCCAGTAAACGAATCGCAATGAAAATTACCCGTTCAACCAATCCATCTGGTATGGATATTGATGCATACGACACACACGAACGATTTCAACGAATCCGGAGCGAATAGCTGACTGTGATTTAAATCCAAGGACACCAAGATCATCGAATTACTTACTTACTAAAAAAAAATTGGATCCAGTAAACGAACGTACAATGACAAGAAAATCTATCTGTTACGGATCATCAAACAAAGCGACACAACCACACGACAGCGAACAACCATCCGAACTTGAAATTTTTGCGCATTTGACGTAAACTCACCACCCTTTATATAAACTTTCATTGTATCAATTCTCTCCGTTCTGGTCGGTGTATCGCGTCAGTCGACATTCACAATAAGTTAGAATACAAGAACTTCTGCATTTCATTTGTTATTTCGCATAGTGTTCGTTCGTTGGCGTTCTTCGACGAGTTGTTTCTTATGAAGATTACAGTAGTTATACAAGGTTCCATGTAAATGCGAATTCGTTTAACGTTAAAACCAAAAGTGCAATGGTCCACATTTTCAACATCATCACCACACAATATCACTCGTAGTGAGAAAATTGACAAAACAAAATTAGGAATAGAAAAATTTTAACTTTAGGGTCAGATTGACCGGATTTTTTTTTGTTTGATACTCTTTCCCAAACATCCTGATAGCCACCAATGTTAAATTACTTGGTGAATCCAACAAAGATTTTCCATTTTTTTATCGTTATGTATTGATTTCGAAAACGTTCCTCGGTCCCAGTCCACATGATCTCGGCTATTAGAACAATTATGCTGGCAATCCATCCATAAACAATGAACACCGGAAATTCAAATTTATCAACGCCAGTTGCCTGTTGACTTTTTTGTCGGCTGCATATGAAATCCATGATCAATATTTCTCTTTCAGCATTTCCTTCCAATAACCAACGGTAGAGCAATCCTGAGCTGTAGGTCCAGTGAATGATTTCGTTCAATCGATCGAAAAATAGAAGTGTGTCGGATACTGGAAATGTTAAGAGTGTGTGCAGCACTGTAACGCCGGTATCGTAAAGGCCTCTTATGTGCAACTGTCTTTGAACACTTGAGATCACATCGAAATCGTTAATCACATACCCTGTTGACTTGTTAAATGTGACCAAATGATTGAGGAACTTTTGACTTTCTATTGCACCAATTTTACTGGTCCAATCTCTATGTGTTGATCGATGAGTTATTGCTTCAATAACAAAATCCTCCCATTCTACTGGGACTATGATAGTTAACGGTGAATTGTAAATATCCATTAGCGTTCTAAGCTGAGGCTGTAGAAACGGTTTTGTGAAGTAGCTTTGTAAAATTGAAAGATATCCGTTAACGACAACAAATCCTACGAACGTCAGCGGTCCAATTAGAAACATCTCGGCACGAGAGAGTCGTTGATACTTTATGGAACCGTTGTCGTTTATCAGAAGATTTAAAACATCAATCAAGCTTTGAAGAAATAAAATTTGTTTCTGTTTGATGTATCGACAGGCACTTAACAGTAATACTGTGGCAGCTAATGTACAAGCACAATAACCAAAAAATTCGTTCGTCGTTAGCATTTGCAGATAGGCGTAGAAGTCGGAATAAGGCTCTGCTTCGGGAACAACGATGTTCGTGTGTTGGATCTCAATCGGATACAAAGTAAATTCAGAAGGTTTGGCCCTCGCCGCAAGTATATTAAAGATGTCAATTGTATTCAGAGATTCCTTTCCGGATAAAGTTTCTATTGAATATGTCGCATTCATTACTTGAAACACTGCAAGCCAAAATCGTTGGTACGCGATGTTTATAAATGGGGAGACCCGTATTGTGTGTTGGTGATAGTTGGAATCTAGACTCGGAAAAAACTCTAGGTACGAGTTCTTACTTGTCACATTGATCACTTCAAATTTTCCGAACGAATGAAACGTAAAGATGTTCAATGAACTTCCAATGTGTGGATAAGCTGCTGCAAATACGTAAGGAATTGACTGGTTTCTGAACCATAGAAAATGTGATCTTATATCGTTTATCGAAGTGATATTTTGAAAGAACATTCCAATTTTCATATTTCTGTCCATTTGTTGAATGTTCCTGACATTTTTCAACAATTTCAAGTTTCTGGTAAACTTCGAACTCTCCGGAACAACAATAAGGAAAGCATGTTTGCTTCTTATTTCCCGCATACCTTCCAAGCCTGTGACGTTTCCGTGAACGTTCCCAAAATTGAATAAACTTTTGGGCTGATTTCCATTTCTAACAAACTGATTGATATCTGCCAATGGGTTCACAAGAAAGACATTGTGGTCGAACTTGAAGTAACTATTTAAATCAGCTATGAGGCTGGCTTCTTGAGAAATAAGCGTCACAACGCTTAGAGCTACTTGAATTTTCATAGTTTTTGAACGAAATTTAACGTGTCACTAACACAAGATGGTCGTTTTACAATAGAATTGTTCGTTTGTGTTACTGAATATCAAAATAATTAGAGACTATGTGTTCACCAGCCAGTCAATTAAATAGTTACCTGTCTTCAATTTCAAATACTCGTGTTGATAGTCATGATAATCGTTCTTTATTCTAGGGGCTATTCATGAACTGCAGGCTAGGACCAGTTCTGCTCTTTCCTTCAGTCAATCTAAAAAATTTGGATTCAATCTACTAGTTCTAGCTCTGTAACATAAAATGGTTTCTATCAATTTTTACGCTCTTGAGCATAAGATTATACCGCACAAATCGTGTGGAAAGGGTTTCAACAGATCAATCAACAATTTTCCTGTTTCAACAGTTTTCGTCATTTTGGTCGAACTTAATTGCCCTTCATCGGGTCGCGGTTAGAGGATTAGTGTAACAATGATAAATTTTACATGGATCGTCAAAGACGTATGTTGTTATACGACTTTGAGGACTAACACGGGTTTAGCCCTAGTGTTTGACTGACTCAGATGTCGGGAAATATCCAAATTGATTTAAAATGAAAAATGGAAATGGATAGGAGGGATTCTTCTGAAAAACAGAAGACCAAAATCGGCCGCATTTTATATTGGAATTTTTTATATGTGCCCAGTAAGGTATTCGAACCCAGAAGCCAAAACCACTTTCAAAAAAATTCTTCGAAGCTTGTGTGGCTGGTGATGAGAGGTCATCAAAAACCGAAAACATGCACGTTTCTTACAAAAATTTCTCCAGTTACACGAGCCGTACAGGGTCGTGTGGGGTGTCATTAGAAAGGTAATTTCATGCACTCTTCGCAAGTGCATTAACGATATCATTTCTATTCAGGAATTCCTTTCCGGATAAAGTTTCTATTGAATAAGTCGCATTCATTACGTGAAACACTGCAAGCCAAAATCGTTGGTACGCGATGCTTAGGAATGGGACCCGTATTGTGTGTCGGTGATAGTTGGAATCTAGACTCGGAAAAAACTCCAGATACGAGTTCTTACTTGTCACATTAATCACTTCAAATTCTCCGAACGAATGAAAAGTAAAGACTTTTAATGAACTGCCAATGTGTGGATTAGCTGCTGCAAATACGTAAGGAATTGATTGGCTTCTAAACCACAGAAAATGTGATCGTATATCGTTTATCGAAGTGATATTTTGAAAGAACATTCCAATTTTCAAATTTCTGTCCACTTGTTGAATTTTCTTGACCTCTTTCAACAATTTCAAGTTTCTGGTAAACGACGAACTCTCCGGAACAACAATCAGGAAAGTATTTTTGCTTCTAATTTCCCGCATACGTTCCAAACCTGCGACGCTTCCGTGAACGTTCCCAAAATTGAATAAACTTTTGGGCTGACTTCCATTTCTCACAAACTGATTGATATCTGCCGATGGGTTCACAAGAACGACATTGTGGTCAAACTTGAAGTAACTATTTAAATCAGCTATGAGGCTAGCTTCTTGAGAAATAAGCGTCAGAACGTTTAGAGCTACTTGAATTTCCATAGTTTTTGAACAAAATTTAGCGTTTGACTAACACTAGAACTAGATGGTCATTTTAGAATCGAATAAATCGTTTGTGTTATTGAGTATAAAGAATAAAATTAGAGGCTCTGCGTTCACCGGCCAGCCAATTAAATGCAAATCACTCTTCAATTTCAAATACTCTATTTTATGATCATGATAATCGTTTTTGTACTAGGGGCTATTCATGCATCCCACATTGTCGCATCAGTTTACTACACTACACAGAGAAAAATCCTGGATTAGATTTAAATCTTTTTCGGATTACATATAGGACCAAATTTATTTTTGGGTTGAAATCTAATTTTTCGAAAGATTACTTGAATTTAATCTTTCGAAAATAATCTGTCGATGGATTAGATCGAAATCTTTCAAGAGATTTCAATTTTTTTTATTTTGAAATCAAAAATTTTTTTCAACATTTATTTGAATATTTTTATTCTGAAATTGTGAATTTTATTTGTTTAGTTGAAATTAAATATTTTTTTTCTTACTTTGATCAGGATTTGAACTCTTTCACCTCGCTACCTCCGTATCTCCAGTCCTGTACTTTACCACTAAGCTATTGGGTTCTTAATCTTGGCAAGATTTATTTTCGAACCGTTGTTGCGGATATTTTAATCTTTCAATGATTAAAAAATAATCTTCTATACGAAACCTTTGTACCAACTGAGGTAACCATCATAGTAAACGAGTTCAAATCCTAATCGAAAGCAACATTTTTTTTTTGATTTTTCAATAAACGTTTATTATATTTCATAAATCTGGATGAGTAACGAAAAGGAAGTTGATCCTGGCAAAATGTTTTATATTTTACTTCACTTCTCATTGCTACTATCAATTTTAGCCATTTTAATCCGAAACGCAATCTATCGAAAGATTTAATTTTTGTAATCTTTGAAAAAAGATTGAAAATAAATCTTTCGAAATATTTAAAATGTTCGTAATCTTTCCGTAGATTAAACACTTAATCCGACTTTTTTCTCTGTGTACAGTAGTAATGTATCAATGGTCTGACTATATTCATTTCACATTCAAATACTGCGACATTCCATCTATTTCCTTCCTTTAATCTTTTTCTCTTCTTTAAGTATTCTTTCATAGGAAATAGTTGCGAACAATGCACCAGTTAAACGTACTTTCTTCCCTTTCTTTAAACAACCTTAGAATGCAGTTTTGAATAGTGTCCAATTGCTGCAAGCCACTTTCTTGTCTTGAGCTTAAGCCATCCAACCTCGTTTCCTTATCATATTCCATTGAAAATGTTTAAGTTAACTTGGCAGCAAATCGAAACCGTCTCTTCCGCGTCAAACTTGCGAAATTAAATTCTTGACTCTTCATATCTCTCAAAATTTAATTCTCATCGGAATTTAATCCAGCAACTTTGCCCCTCTCTAACGCTTCGAATTTGAATTCTACGCTTCACCACTTCAGACATTACGAAATTCAATTCCAAATTTACTTTGCATTGTTTTTAAATTAACATTCAATGCTGAATATGTCGCATTCATTGCTTGAAACCATGCGACGAAGTGACACACATCATAGAAATGATCTCGAAAAGAGTACATTACGTCCCTATTCGGAACTTTATATTTTTCGAAGTGGGAGGGCTGCAATCCATTTTCCAAGGTGCCAGTAAGTAAATGTGACTGTTTGGGCTTGTGATACGAAGAATTTTTTATTATGAAAGGGAGTGTCGGTAGCAGTTTGGTTTTTTTTGGGTAGAAATATCTTTGAAAAAGAAAGTCATTTTAAACGATAACAGTTGTTTTGGAAGTTTGCACAGGGACCTGCGTCACATTTCACTCTCAAAAGAGTTTTTGACTGATCGGATCGAGATGTATCAGGTCAATCGCATAGACCTTGCTCACAAAAAATAAAGGGTGGGATGTCGGTCAGCGTATCTCGTCAGGACATTATTTACAAGAAAACGACAGCATTCTAGCACCTCTATACATCTAATATAAATTCTACATAATGTTAGTTTGATTCTTAAATTAAAACTTACTCCGAAAACGTTGCCTTAATTTAGTCCATCCAATTTCACCGATCAATACAATTGTGCTAGCAATCCACCCATAAACAATAAACTTCAGAAACCCGGTTCCTCCTGCATCGCCTGCCTGTTGACTTTCAATACTTTTGCGGTGCTTAACTAAGACAAATTTCTCTGTTTCAGCACGAGCTTCAACTAACCATCGATGAAACAATCCTGAGCTATGTGTCCAGTAAACAATTTCGTTTAATCTATCGAAAAACAGAAGAGCTTCTGATACTGGATAAACTACGAGCGTGTTCAGCACTGTTACGCCAGTATCGTAAAAACCCCTTATGTTCAACCGTCGTTGGATCCTTGCAAACATTTGGAAATCAAAATCGTCCATCACATACGATATGGAAGTATTAAACTTTAACATTTACATTTCGTGTTTGAACCTGCTACGTCCCAGTGCAATGATTTTGTTGGTCCAATCTTTTTGCGGTGACCGATAAGCTACAGTTTTAATAAATAAATTCGTCCCTTCCGCTGGGACTGTGATAATTAATGATGAATTGTAAATATCACTAAGAGTCTTGAGCTGGGCCTGTAGAAACGGTTTTGTGAAGTAGCTTTGCAAAATTGAAAGATATCCGTTCACGACAACAAATCCTACAAATGTCAGTGGTACAATTAAAAACGCCTCGGCACGAGAGAGACGTTGATACTTTATGGAACTGTTGTCGTTAATCAAAAGGTTCAGAACGTCCGACAAACTATGAAAAAACAAAATTTTCTTCTCCTTGATGTACCGACAGACAACTAACAGTAATAATATCGCAGCTAGTGCACCCGCACAATAACCAAAAAATTCGTTCGTCATTAGCATTTGAAGATATGAGTACAGGCCGGAATACGGTTCTGCTTCCGGGACAATAATGTTTTCGCGTGTAGCCATAACCGGGTACATAGAAAACCTTAATGCATTTGAAGTGAACGTCGCGAATCTGGGAACAATATCAATCCCTTTCTGGAAGTACTCCGCTGGGGTCTTGTAATTTTTATTCTCTATTGTAAATGTCGCATTCATTGCTTGAAACACTGCGAGCCAGAATTTTACGTGAACATAACTTGTTGATGATGCCATTCGAAGTTTGTGTTGATGATAGTTACAATCTAGGCTCGGAAAAAATTCCTCGTACGAGTTCCTAGATGTCACATTGATCACTTCAAATTTTCCGAACGAATGAAACGTAAAGATGTTCAATGAACTTCCAATGTGTGGATAAGCTGCTGCAAATACGTAGGGGATTGATTGGTTTCTGAACCACAGAAAATGAGCTCGTAAATCGTTCATCGAAGTGATATCTTCAAAGAACATTCCAATCTTCATATTTCTGTCCACTTTTTGAATGTTCTTCACATTTTTCAGCAATATTAGGTTTCTGGCAAACGTCGAACTCTCCGGAACAATAATCATGAAAGTATTTTTGCTTTTAATTTCCCGCATACCTTCCAAACCTGTGAAATCGTGAGCAGTCCCGACAATGAATAAACTTTTGGGTTGATTTCCATTTCTCACAAACTTAGTGATATCTGTGGATGGGTTTACAATACAGACATTGTGGTCGAACTTAAAGTAACTGCTTAAATTATAGATGAGGCTGGCTTCTTGAGAAATAAGCGTCAGAGCGCTTAGAGCTACTTGAATTTCCATAGTTTTTGAACGAAATTTAACGTGTCACTAACACAAGATGGTCATTTTAGAATTGAATAAATCGTTTGTGTTATTGAATAAAGAATAATTAGAGACTCTGTGTTCACCAGCCAGCCAATTAAATAGAAAATTCACTTCAATTTCAAACAGCTCGAGTTTATAATCATGTTAATTAGCCTTCCTACTAGCGGCTATTCTTGAATTACTACATTTTTCACTTGATTGGAACAGTTCTGTTGTTTGGCCTTCATTCAACTAGTTGTATCCCGTAGCCTCAAAGGGGCTATCATTTAATCCTACACCGATCAAACACTTCTACACAGTTTTTTACCCTGCAGGGATTTTCTATTTGAAATACCGAGCCTTTTCCTTCCATTCTCGTGTTTCTTCTTCTAGTAACGCTGCTTTCCAAATAAAGTCGTTTTTTCTCCCGTGATGAATGATGAACGAACAAAGATGCTTTTTCATTAACTAAACAATCAATGCACAACTGAAAAACGTCCTCTGCCGTCAGTACGCGATTATGCTTCGCTACTATATCAATCGATTTCAGTTCTAACGACATTGTCGTTTCTGTACACATAGCGTTCAGACTGAACCGTCGACAAAACGATCACTAAGAACTTCTTAGGAAGAAGCTTGGCGATTACATAACATTTGCATCACGACGCAGAATTACATTGCCATCAGTCGCTCGACAAATTTTCCTTACTTGACGGTAAGCCGATCAATGCGAATCGTGCTGACAATCTCAGTTCGCAAACCTAAACCTAAATAAATCGACGAAAAAACTCTTTGATCAAACGTAAATTAACAATTTATTTTTCAACAACAACGAAGAACACAAAATTCTTAAAATAAGTAAATAAACAAAGTATCCTGTGTAGTACACCCTCAGCGGATCAGAGAAAATACGGATCCTGACTTTCAGGTGAAATAATATTAAATATTCAAGGTCAATATTATCATAAAATAATCTAAATTCCGGTGCATGCAAATGGTTTCGAGGACTTCGGATGTCGGCTGAGAATTTCGGGGAGCCTTCTTCGTTGAACAATCTGTGAAACCATAGCACTGCTACTGTAGCAGAGCTGTGGTGAGACTCATTTCACTGAACGACTTATGTAATTTAACGAATCATTTCCAATTTCTCGGCTTTGACCATATTGCGTTGTGTAATCTTGGACCACACAATATACAGTACAATTGTGCTTGCAATCCAACCATAAACAATGAACATCAGAAATTCAAAGTTTTGAGCATCAGTTGCCGGCTCATTTTCTAATCTGTAGTGGTAAAGTAGAATCAATGTTTCTCTTTTAACAACAGATTCTCGTAACCATCGATAAAGCAGTCCTGAGCTGCATGTCCAGTGAATAATTTCGTTTAATCTGTCGAAAAACAGAAACCCTTCCGATATGGGAAACATTGGAGGTTTGCTGAAAGCCGTTGCACCAGTAGCATAAAACCCTTTTATGTTCAATTGTCGTTGTACACTTAAGATTATATGGAGATCAAATTCAGTAATCAAGTAAGATGTCGAAGTATTGATCATGAAAATTTGTTCCATCAACCTTCATGAATTTAGCATGAATTTAGTGTGCGAGATCTCGATTCAGCGTATGAAGTTTTCGTCCAGACAGTGACCAAAACATACCAACGCCGATTAGAGTGAAAACATACAGCAACAAACCGAAATGGTGGACATCCGAACTTCAGCATTTGAAAAACAGGCGCGACAAATTGTTTAAAAGAAAATGTAACGGTGCATTAACCTTGGAGTATAAAAGAGCGCTTATGGATTTCAATGAACTAAACGATCGATTGCACCATGACCACCTCGAACGACGAACGAAATTGTGGGTTTGTTTGCGAAGTATTTCGAATCTATTTATGTCATTGATGAAGAATTGACCCAAATTTTTCCATCAAGTCATTCGAATCGAGAATTGATTCCCACCACCGTTCCTGTCCACAAACAAAATTGGCAACTCTCAACTCATGGCACAATCGAGAAAAGGCTGACATCACAACAAATCGATGCAACCACAAACAGAATCAAGAAACATCCATTACCCAACATATTCGAGCTGAACGTCTCAATCTTTCGCAAGGGGGAAGTATCTGTGGTGATCGCAGTATGTCAATCATTTGAATCGCATCGAGTAGCTTGTAAACCGCCTTTATATACCGTGCATTTGTTCTCAATAAATCATAATATTCCCGGCCGTGGCCGAAGACACATCTACTGAGTTTCATTAGTAGATCTTGTATTAGTTGACTGTAGACATTCTATATGGTCGAGATTAGCTCCCATATAATTGTTTTTTAGCCCCGTACGAAGTACGAAGGGGCTTATAGGATTACGATGCCGTGTGTAATTGATGGAATTCGAAGCAGACGGTAAGGGCAAAGTGTTTGCCTATGTTCATAGATGACGAATCCGCAATAAAAATTTGGGCCGTCTGTCCGTCTGTCTGTCACGTCGATATCTTGAGTTAATCAAATCCGGTTTCAAAAATTTTTTTTCCCTGAAAGATAGTCAAAATAGTGAGGCTAAGTTCGAAGATGGGCATATTCGGGTCGGCCCTTCGTGAGTTAGGGCCACCTAAGTGATTTAAGGTCTTTTGGTGATATTTATGGCAAAATAAACGATGGAAATGTAAATGACACGGCAAATGATAGGTATTGTCAATACCAATCCAGGAAAAAAAAGTTTTTTAAAATCGGGTGAGTGGACCGTGAATTAGGGCCTTAGAAGTGAAAAGCTACTAGGGCCCTATGTGTATTTTACATAGAACTCGAGCAAATTTAATCCGTTTTTCGTAATTTTTGTTTCATTTGGAAGGTAATCGAACGCCGAATAGAAAGTTGTTGAAAAAAAAATTAAATTTGGGTCTTTGGACTAAGGCCACTACTAGGGCCCTATGTGTATTTTACATTGAACTCGAGTAAATTTCATTCGTTTTTCGTAATTTTTGTGTAATTTGGAAGGTAATCAAAGGCCGAATAGAATGTTGTTGAAAAAAAATTAAATTTTGGTCCTTGGACTAAGGCCGTTACTAGGGCCCTATGTGTATTTTACATATAACTCGAGCAAATTTCATCCGTTTTTCGTAATTTTTGTTTCATTTGGAAGGTAATCAAAGGCCGAATAGAATGTTGTTGAAAAAAAATTAAATTTGGGTCCTCGGACTAAGGCCGCTACTAGGGCCCTATCTGTATTTTACATATAACTCGAGCAAATTTCATCCGTTTTTCTTATTTTTTGTTTCATTTGGAAGGTAATCAAAGGCCGAATAGAATGTAGTTGAAAAAAAAAAATTGGATCCTCGGACTGAGGCCGATACTAGGCCCTATGTGTATTTATACTCAATAAATTAAAATTTTAGGGCTATTTGAAATTTTTGTTTTATTTGAAAGGAACGTCGTACGGGGCTTCGTAATTGCGCTATGCGCAATTTCTAAGATGTACACATTACATAATAATTTTACTTTAACCGGCGCATAGGCTTACGGTCAAAGTAGGGTGACAGACGCACTAGGGTCACGTACGCAATAGATATACGGGTTTGTACGGGGCTCAGTCGCAGCAAACGCTCCGACTGTTCTGATGGCTCGTTTTTTTTGTGTTCTCGGCCGAAGCCGAATATCGAATGAATTTATTTAAAGCAAATACACGGTATATATAGGCAAATGCACGGTCTACAAGATTCAATCCAATTCGTTGGCATACTGTGATCACCACAGCTTCAAGCGATTCGGTTGATATTGAAGTATCTTTGTTTGATGTAGAGAATGCAATAGAGTGTTTAAGTGAGAGAGATGGCGAAACGACAACCTATTGTTCCATCTCGGGGTCTGCTGTCAGATTCTTTTGTATTATCGATGACAGCAGACCCCGAGTTGATTTTCCATCTCGCTCTACTTAAACACCGTATGCAATCGTTGAAGTGGAGCAGTGGAGCTGGGCCAGATGAAATTAAACCGTTGGTAGTGAAAAAGTTGGCCTATTTGGTTGTTGTAGCTTTGATCATTACGAGATGAATTTCAAATGTCGATACAAATGTCGCTGTTAACCATCCAAATCGAAGTTACTCGCAAAACCAATCGTTGAGTTTTGGTCGTAGATTGAAGATCCTGCGCAGATACAAATCGGTAATTCTGCAAATTTGTTATAGTTTGAGGTGTCATCATAAGAATCGCCTTATGAAACTATACAACAATAACTAGCTTCCTTTTACGAATTGTGTTTGCGACATTGAGCCCTTAAATAATAGATTTTATATAACGGACAAATAATTTTCATGAACGCGTTTATCGATCCTAGGGATTTCATCCTTTTACGAATGTAATGTAGAGACATTTAGCTCGATCCTAGGGACTTCATCCTTTTACGAAATGCTATATGAAGGCATTTTGCGCCATACTAGTGGATTCATCATTTTACGAAATGAAATATAGAGGCGTTTGGTCGATCGTAATGTTCATGCTTTTACGAAATGAAACAGAAATGCGTTTTCCTTTTACGAAATGTGACGTAAAGGCGTTTTGCTCGATACTAGAGATTTTATACTTTTACGAAATGTAATATAGAGGCCTTTTACGAATGTAATGTAGAGACATTTAGCTCGATTCTAGGGAATTCATCCTTTTACGAAATGAAACATAAAGGCGTTTTTTCGATCCTAGGGAATTCATCCTTTTACTAAATGTAATATAGATGCGTTTTGCGCCATCCCAGAGAATTCATCCTAGTTTAAATATACTCGGTTGTATAAATAGCTATTTCGGTTGACACACGCATTCTAGCTGTTGCTAAGAATCAGCGTCAGATTTTTATAATTTTTCTGACAGCTCCGCTCCACGGTGTTAAGACGTGTTAAGACTAGTTTCATAACGTCACTCTCTAAGCGAATTCACTTTAGAAATTCACTTTCGTTTTGTAAAATTGTTTTCAATGCTATTATGTAATCCACTTCTGCTTTTATAAATTTATGCCGATGATTTCCGCGATGTTGAGTATTACAATAAAAGATACAAATAGAAGCCAAAATTGTCTTTTATTTATTCGAAATAACAAAAATATCACGCTTCACGCAGATTAAGATATGTGGGGTGGTAGGCATGCTCTGTTTCACAGGGGGGTCCAAAGTTCAGCTGGAGATGGGTTTTCCTGGTCCGGAAGGCTAAAATATTGGACCCGTATTTTTTTTTAGAATTATAAAAATTAATCGGGTTGGGTGATGATACTCTGTCAGATATTCATACAAACAACTACCTACTATGTGTAACATGCAAATATGGTCATGATGGTCATGATCGTAGTTAATTTATTTAACACAGATACCAAATGTCATGTGGAATGCGTGGAACGCGAGTGCTCGAGTAGATAAGTAGTCAAAACACATTTTAAATGAGAACGAATTAAAAACAGTATCGAACAAGCGAAGAACAATTTATATAAGTTCTTTAACTGTTTCTGATCAATAAATCTAAGTTTTATTAAAAAAAATCGATATCCGACACTTGCGGAGCATAACTTTTCTGAAAATAACTCCAAGAATAAAAAACATTGTTTTTTGTTTTCGATTTGTTGATTTTAAGAGCACTTTCCTTATTCGAAATGAAACAATTTCGGAAATATTGAGAGCTCTGGTTTAATAGGTAGGCAAAAAACATTTTCACAAAAAAATGTAATGAGACAATGAAAACCGTTTGACGTTTTTTGATTGCGGATGTGAATGCGGACGAGCAGTGTATTTTAAGATTGACGAATTTTCAGGATTGAATTATGAATTAAAAGTTGTGACGAATTAATGGAAAATTATCAATTTAGATACTTTGCCTACTGTATTATCAAATTAATTAACAGAATGAGTTCTGTACGGAAACAAATCACTCAAACACAAAGCAAAATTCACGATTTAACGGCCTAATTAGGGCTTATTATATACGAACACATCTGAAACCTATAAAATTTAGAAGACTTTGAAACAATTTTAACACAAAACTAGAAGCTGTTTCAGTCCTTGTTACACCAAAGCGAAAGAAAATGTTAAAAATGAAAAGCACTCGACAAAACCAACAAATCAACAAAAAAAACAATCAGATGAAACAATCAGATGTCAATTGCGTAGCAGTCGCTGTTTCTCCAAGCACTCGCGTTCCACGCATTCCACATGACATTTGGTATCTGTGTTAAATAAATTAACTACGATCATGACCATATTTGCATGTTACACATAGTATCGTGATGACTTGCCTATCATCGCGTTGAAGATGTGATGAATTTGTTTCTACGTAAAATCATCAGATGTAAAATAACGTTCAGTGTGACCTCCCCGCTCCTATATACACTCCTATAATTTCCATAAGAAACGAATGTTGGCACAAGAAACAACCAAAAGTGCAACACGGACACAAGGTTACGTAATAGTTAGAACCATAGAGTTACACTCGGAGTTATGGCATGGTGGAGCTGTAGTTTTTAAAGATTCCTGGGTGTGGGTACCCATGTATTTTTTTTGGTAGCATCAGCGTCACCATGTCACCTCTCGAGTATAACTCTATCGGCAGAACAAAATTAGGAAAAGAGCCAAAAATTTGTAGTCTTTACGGTTAGACTAGGTGGGAGTTTTATTTTCGTTTGCTTCCTAAATAGAGCGTCCTGTCCTCATAACCACCATTGTTAAATTACTTGGTGAACACAATAGGCAATTGTCCTTTTTTATTGTTTCAGCTAAAACTTATTTAGAAAACGATCCCTCGCCTTGTACCACGTGGTTTCGACTATTAGTACAATTGTGCTGGCAATCCAACCATAAACAATGAACATCGGAAATTCGAATTTATCAACGTCGGTCATCTGATGAATTTTTATTCTACTGCGAATGAAAGCCGTGATCAATTTTTCTTTTTCAGCATAACCTTCTACCAACCAATGGTGAAGTAATCCTGAGCTATCGGTACAGTGAATGATTTCGTTCAATCGATCGAAAAATAGAAGTGTGTCGGATACTGGAAATGTTAAGAGTGTGTGCAGCACTGTAACGCCGGTATCGTAAAAGCCTCTTATGTTTAACTGTTTTTGAACCCTTAAGATCACATCGAAATCGTTAATCACATACCCTGTTGACTTGTTAAATGTGACCAAATGACTAAAAAACTTTCGACTTTCTATTGCAACAATTTTACTGCTCCAATCTCTATGTGTTGATCGATGAGATACTGTCGCAACAATAAAATCTACCCATTCTGCTGGGACTATAATAGTTAACGGTGAATTGTAAATATCAGCAAGCGTTCTGAGTTGGGGCTGTAGAAACGGTTTCGTGAAGTAGCTTTGCAAATTAGAAAGATATCCATTCACGACAACAAATCCTACGAATGTCAATGGTCCAATTATAAATATCTCGGCACGAGAAAGCCGTTGATACTTTATGGAACCGTTGTCGTTTATCAGAAGGTTCAAAACGTCCACTAAACTATGAAACAGTAAAATGTGTTTTTGTTTCATGTATCGACAGGCACTTAACAGTAATACTGTGGCAGCTAACGTACAAGCACAATAGCCAAAAAATTCGTTAGTCGTTAGCATTTGCAGATAAGCGTAGAAGCCCGTATACGGCTCTGCTTCTGGAACAATTATAGTCACGTGTTGAATCAGAATCGGATACATAGTAAATTCAGAAGGTCTGGTCTTCGTCGCAAGTGCACTAACGATGTCAATTCCATTCTGGAATTCTTTTCCGGTTAGAGTTTCTATTGAATATGTCGCATTCATTACTTGAAACACTGCAAGCCAAAATCGTTGGTATGCGGTGCTTAGAAATGGGGAGACTCGTATTGTGTGTCGGTGATAGTTGGAATCTAGACTCGGAAAAAACGCCAGGTACGAGTTCTTACTTGTCACATTGATCACTTCAAATTCTCCGAACGAATGAAAAGTAAAGACGTTTAATGAACTTCCAATGCGTGGATAAGCTGCTGCAAATACGTAAGGAATCGACTGGTTTCTCAACCACAGAAAATGTGATCGTATATCGTTTATCGAAGTGATATTTTGAAAGAACATTCCAATTTTCAAATTTCTGTCCATTTTTTGAATGTTTTTGATCTCTTTCAGCAATTTCAAATTTCCATCCAGCGTCGAACTCTCCGGAACAACAATCAGGAAAGTATTTTTGCTTCTAATTTCCCGTATACCTTCCAAGCCTGTGACGTTTCCGTGAACGTTCTCAAAATTGAATAAACTTTTGGGCTGATTTCCATTTCTGACAAACTGATTGATATTTGCCGATGGGTTCACAAGAAAGACATTGTAGTCGAACTTGAAGTAACTGTTTAGATCAGCTATGAGGCTGGCTTCTTGAGAAATAAGCGTCACAACGCTTAGAGCTACTTGAATATCCATAGTTTTTGAACTATATTTAACGTGCCACTAACACTAGAACTAGATGGTCATTTTAGAATCGAATAAATCGTTTGTGTTATTGAATATAAAGAATAATTAAAGACTCTGTGTTCACCTGCCAGTCAATTAAATACGAACCTGCCTTTAATTTCAAATACTCGAGTTTATAATCATGATAATCGTTCTTTCAAAGGTTAATCTAAAAAATTTGGATTCAATGTATTAGTTCTAGCTCGCTCAGCTCAGTAACATAAAATGTATGCCGCACTCATCGCGTGGAAAGGGTTTCAGCAGATCAATCAACAGTTTCAACAGTTGTCATCATTCTCGTCGAACTTAATTTCCCCTCATACGGTCGCGGATTAGTGTAATAATGAGAGGTTTTACATGGTCAACGACATATGTTGTTATACGACTTTTGCTTTGAGCACTAAAACTCGGTGGACGGTGGTTCTAAACAAGAAAATAAAAAAGATAGAAAATTACCAAAAAACCGGTCTAAAAATCCTATGCGAAACCATGGAATTTTTTCATGAAAAATTAATATGGCACCTACATTTTGTAAAATACAATTTTGGTTCGGAAACCGTTGCGAACATTCAAATAGATAAGTGTTATACTAACGAGAACTAACTGATAGGAGAGCCATCTGACATTAACTTTGTGTAACTTTCTGAACGTACATATGAGCGCGAATGACTATTATGTATAGTGTTATGTATATAGGTTACAACGGAGGTTCAATTAGTTTTAAGATTCATTCTGTTATAGCATCCAGTAGATGTAAGATAGAAACGAATAAATATTGTAACTATAGTCGAAGGAGTTGCATTTTATTTCATGGTCCTTCGTTCGCCATCAAAAAGTAATCAGCGAGACGAAGTGATATACAGTCCACAAATCAATTATAACAAGTTCAAGTGCGACAGTTTCAATCGGTGCGACAAACTGTTCTAAAAGTACGGGTGCCTGAGAATTGGCCGGTTAAATTTGAAAATTCCGAGGAGTGGAAATAGTTTGGTTCATGGAAATTAAAATCGTCAAATCCACTAATTCAAAGAAAAAACCGAAAATCGTTGGACAATAGCCGTCGAAGAAAAGTTGTTGTGCGCAGAGTGGTACAAGGTCACTGAGTTGGTGGGAATTTCCAGTTGAAATTCGTTCGACGAAGATATTACGGCAAAGCAAGATCAGCGAGTTGGTGGGAATTTCCAGTTGAAATTCGTTCGACGAAGATATTACGGCAAAGCAAGATCAGCGAGTTGGTGGGAATTTCCAGTTGAAATTCGTCGAAGAAAAGTTGCTGTGCGCAGAGTGGTACAAGGTCACCGAGTTGGTGGGAATTTCCAGTTGAAATTCGTCGAAGAAAAGTTGCTGTGCGCAGAGTGGTACAAGGTCACCGAGTTGGTGGGAATTTCCAGTTGAAATTCGTCGAAGAAAAGTTACTGTGCGCAGAGTGGTACAAGGTCACTGAGTTGGTGGGAATTTCCAGTTGAAATTCGTTCGACGAAGATATTACGGCAAAGCAAGATCAGCGAGTTGGTGGGAATTTCCAGTTGAAATTCGTCGAAGAAAAGTTGCTGTGCGCAGAGTGGTACAAGGTCACCGAGTTGGTCGAAGAAAAATTGTTGTGTGCAGAGTGGTACAAGGTCACCGAGTTGGTGGAAGAAAAGTTGTTGTGCGCAGAGTGGTACAAGGTCACCGAGTTGGTGAAAGAAAAGTTGTTGTGCGCAGAGTGGTACAAGGTCACCGAGTTGGTGAAAGAAAAGTTGTTGTGCGCGGAGTGGTACAAGGTCACCGAGTTGGTGGAAACCAGTGGTTTATATCGAACTTGAGAATCAACGGCCAAAAACAGTCGATGGTCAGAGAATCAATCTAAGTTGGTATTAACACAATTGGCATCAAGGCAAGATTACCGAGTTGAAAGTCGTCGAAGAAAAGTAGTTGTACGTAAAGCGGTAGCAAGGTCATCGAGTTGGTGGAAAGTTCCAGTAGAATTTATCGTTGTTCGTTACATACCGTACGGAAGCAATCGTGGATCAACGTAAACCGTAAGCAGTGGAATTGGTACAATTGGCGAACAAAGCAAAGTCACCGAGTTGGTGGAAAGTTCCAGTAGAATTTATCGCTGTTTGTACCTACCGCACGAAGCAGTCAACGCAGGAAGCATTCGTAGTCATTGGGGATCAAACTAGGTTGGAATTGGTACAATTGGCAACCGAGGCAAGATTATCGAGTTGGTGGAAATTTCCAGTAGAAATTCGTTCGAAGCAGGGTCATCTGTTCCGAAGCAGTCTCGAAGTAATCTAATCGATTGGAGCCGTGAAAAGGGTCATCAAACGCTGTGCGTAGATTTGGTTCAAGCCGCAGTCTCATAATCCATTGGTCCAGAAGATCATCCATTTTTCCATAATCCATTGGTCCAGAAGATCATCCATTGGTCCAGAAGATCATCCATTTTTCCATAATCCATTGGTCCAGACGATTACCTATTGGTCCACGCCACATCCATTGTCGAACATGTCTGGGGAAACACAATCAACCAAAGAATCACATATCATCAAACCGTGTGGATTCACTTATCTGAAGCACAAGCGGACGAAACAATGTTCCAAATTTCAGCAATCGTCTCGACATAACCTCATTATGGTTACCACGGAAAAAAGTTTTTTTTTTATTTATCGCGGAATTTGATTACACACACGTTAACTAGCTTTGTCTTAACAAATTAACGTAATAACGCGCACTTAGAAATCAATTAAAGTTAGTATGCGCATTTGGTTTACCGATTAAAAAAAAAAAAATAATAATAATAATTTCACTTTCACATAATGACAACGACGCGTTGCAACAAAGTAAATTTCAGTTCGACAGCTGTTTCAAAACTAGGTCATTGACACGTACATTGTTTGAAAATTTAGGACGTTCGATTGGATGAACATTTGTAGTTGTGCGATTTTGTTGTCAAATTTTTTCTGTCATTGTAAGAACTTTAAATCACGATCGTTTCGGGCTGGTTTCAACCGGGGTAGACTCGGCCAGTTGTTGCGATGGTGATTTAAAACGTTCAAAAATTTTTATATCGTCATTCTTAATTTAAACATGAATGTTTCAAGTCGGGAAGTGGTTCGGAAACCGTTGCGAACATTCAAATAGATAAGTGTTATACTAACGAGAACTAACTGATAGGAGAGCCATCTGACATTAACTTTGTGTAACTTTCTGAACGTACATATGAGCGCGAATGACTATTATGTATAGTGTTATGTATATAGGTTACAACGGAGGTTCAATTAGTTTTAAGATTCATTCTGTTATAGCATCCAGTAGATGTAAGATAGAAACGAATAAATATTGTAACTATAGTCGAAGGAGTTGCATTTTATTTCAAATTTTACTTTCTTCGGCAAAATTGTAGCAAATGATATACAGAACAATATTACCAAATTTTTTTTACTTCGGAACATATTTAAGAAATTATTTAACTTTAGCCTTTAAATTTATAAAACATCAATTTGAAGAAAAGTCGGAAAAGTCTTAAACGATTTGGAAAATTCGGAAAATCTAACTGCGCTAAAAAAACTTTGAACCTTTACCTTTAAAATGAGCTATCACACGTGTCTCTCCGTTTCACACAGCCCTGTCAATAATTCGACAAAGACACCTCTGCATTTAAACTTTGAAGGGGTGGGGAGGGGAAGGACGAGGAGGAATTCTTTGTCTCTTCTTCAGAAAATTATTTCTTCGATGTACCCAACAACCTGCAATCACTCGTTTGTCGGAACTCGCTCGGTAAACGTTCATTGCGTTATCGACTACACTAAAACGAATAGTTTCAATGAATTCTGGGCGTCTACAGGAAGCGACCACAACGAAATTTAATCGAACCATCGAAAATCGACCACGTTTTCACTGAGTTTTGCTTCTAGGTCTAACGGGAAGGCCAGTAAACGAATCGCAATGAAAATTACCCGTTCAACCAATCCATCTGGTATGGATATTGATGCATACGACACACACGAACGATTTCAACGAATCCGGAGCGAATAGCTGACTGTGATTTAAATCCAAGGACACCAAGATCATCGAATTACTTACTTACTAAAAAAAAATTGGATCCAGTAAACGAACGTACAATGACAAGAAAATCTATCTGTTACGGATCATCAAACAAAGCGACACAACCACACGACAGCGAACAACCATCCGAACTTGAAATTTTTGCGCATTTGACGTAAACTCACCACCCTTTATATAAACTTTCATTGTATCAATTCTCTCCGTTCTGGTCGGTGTATCGCGTCAGTCGACATTCACAATAAGTTAGAATACAAGAACTTCTGCATTTCATTTGTTATTTCGCATAGTGTTCGTTCGTTGGCGTTCTTCGACGAGTTGTTTCTTATGAAGATTACAGTAGTTATACAAGGTTCCATGTAAATGCGAATTCGTTTAACGTTAAAACCAAAAGTGCAATGGTCCACATTTTCAACATCATCACCACACAATATCACTCGTAGTGAGAAAATTGACAAAACAAAATTAGGAATAGAAAAATTTTAACTTTAGGGTCAGATTGACCGGATTTTTTTTTGTTTGATACTCTTTCCCAAACATCCTGATAGCCACCAATGTTAAATTACTTGGTGAATCCAACAAAGATTTTCCATTTTTTTATCGTTATGTATTGATTTCGAAAACGTTCCTCGGTCCCAGTCCACATGATCTCGGCTATTAGAACAATTATGCTGGCAATCCATCCATAAACAATGAACACCGGAAATTCAAATTTATCAACGCCAGTTGCCTGTTGACTTTTTTGTCGGCTGCATATGAAATCCATGATCAATATTTCTCTTTCAGCATTTCCTTCCAATAACCAACGGTAGAGCAATCCTGAGCTGTAGGTCCAGTGAATGATTTCGTTCAATCGATCGAAAAATAGAAGTGTGTCGGATACTGGAAATGTTAAGAGTGTGTGCAGCACTGTAACACCGGTATCGTAAAGGCCTCTTATGTGCAACTGTCTTTGAACACTTGAGATCACATCGAAATCGTTAATCACATACCCTGTTGACTTGTTAAATGTGACCAAATGATTGAGGAACTTTTGACTTTCTATTGCACCAATTTTACTGGTCCAATCTCTATGTGTTGATCGATGAGTTATTGCTTCAATAACAAAATCCTCCCATTCTACTGGGACTATGATAGTTAACGGTGAATTGTAAATATCAGCAAGCGTTCTGAGTTGGGGCTGTAGAAACGGTTTCGTGAAGTAGCTTTGCAAATTAGAAAGATATCCATTCACGACAACAAATCCTACGAATGTCAATGGTCCAATTATAAATATCTCGGCACGAGAAAGCCGTTGATACTTTATGGAACCGTTGTCGTTTATCAGAAGATTTAAAACATCAATCAAGCTTTGAAGAAATAAAATTTGTTTCTGTTTGATGTATCGACAGGCACTTAACAGTAATACTGTGGCAGCTAATGTACAAGCACAATAACCAAAAAATTCGTTCGTCGTTAGCATTTGCAGATAGGCGTAGAAGTCGGAATAAGGCTCTGCTTCGGGAACAACGATGTTCGTGTGTTGGATCTCAATCGGATACAAAGTAAATTCAGAAGGTTTGGCCCTCGCCGCAAGTATATTAAAGATGTCAATTGTATTCAGAGATTCCTTTCCGGATAAAGTTTCTATTGAATATGTCGCATTCATTACTTGAAACACTGCAAGCCAAAATCGTTGGTACGCGATGTTTATAAATGGGGAGACCCGTATTGTGTGTTGGTGATAGTTGGAATCTAGACTCGGAAAAAACTCTAGGTACGAGTTCTTACTTGTCACATTGATCACTTCAAATTTTCCGAACGAATGAAACGTAAAGATGTTCAATGAACTTCCAATGTGTGGATAAGCTGCTGCAAATACGTAAGGAATTGACTGGTTTCTGAACCATAGAAAATGTGATCGTATATCGTTTAACGAAGTGATATTTTGAAAGAACATTCCAATTTTCATATTTCTGTCCATTTGTTGAATGTTCCTGACATTTTTCAACAATTTCAAGTTTCTGGTAAACTTCGAACTCTCCGGAACAACAATAAGGAAAGCATGTTTGCTTCTTATTTCCCGCATACCTTCCAAGCCTGTGACGTTTCCGTGAACGTTCCCAAAATTGAATAAACTTTTGGGCTGATTTCCATTTCTAACAAACTGATTGATATCTGCCAATGGGTTCACAAGAAAGACATTGTGGTCGAACTTGAAGTAACTATTTAAATCAGCTATGAGGCTGGCTTCTTGAGAAATAAGCGTCACAACGCTTAGAGCTACTTGAATTTTCATAGTTTTTGAACGAAATTTAACGTGTCACTAACACAAGATGGTCGTTTTACAATAGAATTATTCGTTTGGGTTACTGAATATCAAAATAATTAGAGACTATGTGTTCACCAGCCAGTCAATTAAATAGTTACCTGTCTTCAATTTCAAATACTCGTGTTGATAGTCATGATAATCGTTCTTTATTCTAGGGGCTATTCATGAACTGCAGGCTAGGACCAGTTCTGCTCTTTCCTTCAGTCAATCTAAAAAATTTGGATTCAATCTACTAGTTCTAGCTCTGTAACATAAAATGGTTTATATCAATTTTTACGCTCTTGAGCATAAGATTATACCGCACAAATCGTGTGGAAAGGGTTTCAACAGATCAATCAACAATTTTCCTGTTTCAACAGTTTTCGTCATTTTGGTCGAACTTAATTGCCCTTCATCGGGTCGCGGTTAGAGGATTAGTGTAACAATGATAAATTTTACATGGATCGTCAAAGACGTATGTTGTTATACGACTTTGAGGACTAACACGGGTTTAGCCCTAGTGTTTGACTGACTCAGATGTCGGGAAATATCCAAATTGATTTAAAATGAAAAATGGAAATGGATAGGAGGGATTCTTCTGAAAAACAGAAGACCAAAATCGGCCGCATTTTATATTGGAATTTTTTATATGTGCCCAGTAAGGTATTCGAACCCAGAAGCCAAAACCACTTTCAAAAAAATTCTTCGAAGCTTGTGTGGCTGGTGATGAGAGGTCATCAAAAACCGAAAACATGCACGTTTCTTACAAAAATTTCTCCAGTTACACGAGCCGTACAGGGTCGTGTGGGGTGTCATTAGAAAGGTAATTTCATGCACTCTTCGCAAGTGCATTAACGATATCATTTCTATTCAGGAATTCCTTTCCGGATAAAGTTTCTATTGAATAAGTCGCATTCATTACGTGAAACACTGCAAGCCAAAATCGTTGGTACGCGATGCTTAGGAATGGAGAGACCCGTATTGTGTGTCGGTGATAGTTGGAATCTAGACTCGGAAAAAACTCTAGGTACGAGTTCTTACTTGTCACATTAATCACTTCAAATTCTCCGAACGAATGAAAAGTAAAGACTTTTAATGAACTGCCAATGTGTGGATTAGCTGCTGCAAATACGTAAGGAATTGATTGGCTTCTAAACCACAGAAAATGTGATCGTATATCGTTTATCGAAGTGATATTTTGAAAGAACATTCCAATTTTCAAATTTCTGTCCACTTGTTGAATTTTCTTCACCTCTTTCAACAATTTCAAGTTTCTGGTAAACGTCGAACTCTCCGGAACAACAATCAGGAAAGTATTTTTGCTTCTAATTTCCCGCATACGTTCCAAGCCTGCGACGCTTCCGTGAACGTTCCCAAAATTGAATAAACTTTTCGGCTGACAAACTGATTGATATCTGCCGATGGGTTCACAAGAAAGACATTATGGTCAAACTTGAAGTAACTATTTAAATCAGCTATGAGGCTAGCTTCTTGAGAAATAAGCGTCAGAACGTTTAGAGCTACTTGAATTTCCATAGTTTTTGAACGAAATTTAGCGTTTGACTAACACTAGAACTAGATGGTCATTTTAGAATCGAACAAATTGTTTGTGTTATTGAGTATAACGAATAAAATTAGAGGCTCTGCGTTCACCTGCCAGCCAATTAAATGTAAATCACTCTTCAATTTCAAATACTCTATTTTATGATCATGATAATCGTTTTTGTGTTAGGGGCTATTCATGCATCCCACATAGTCGCATCAGTTTACTACACTACAGTAGTAATGTATAAATGGTCTGACTATATTCATTTCACATTCTAAATTCTGCGACATTCCATCTATTTCCTTCCTTTAATCTTTTTCTCTTCTTTAAGTATTCTTTCATAGGAAATAGTTGCGAACAATGCACCAGTTAAACGTACTTTCTTCTCCTTCTTTAACCAACCTTAGAATGCAGTTTTGAATAGTGTCCAATTGCTGCAAGCCACTTTCTTGTCTTGAGCTTAAGCCATCCAACCTCGTTTCCTTATCAGATTCCATTGAAAATGTTTAAGTTAACTTGGCAGCAAATCGAAACCGTCTCTTCCGCGTCAAACTTGCGAAATTAAATTCTTGACTCTTCATATCTCTCAAAATTTAATTCTCATCGGAATTTAATCCAGCAACTTTGCCCCTCTCTAACGCTTCGAATTTGAATTCTACGCTTCACCACTTCAGACATTACGAAATTCAATTCCAAATTTACTTTGCATTGTTTTTAAATTAACATTCAATGCTGAATATGTCGCATTCATTGCTTGAAACCATGCGACGAAGTGACACACATCATAGAAATGATCTCGAAAAGAGTACATTACGTCCCTATTCGGAACTTTATATTTTTCGAAGTGGGAGGGCTGCAATCCATTTTCCAAGGTGCCAGTAAGTAAATGTGACTGTTTGGGCTTGTGATACGAAGAATTTTTTATTATGAAAGGGAGTGTCGGTATTATTGAGATGGTAGCAGTTTGGTTTTTTTTGGGTAGAAATATCTTTGAAAAAGAAAGTCATTTTAAACGATAACAGTTGTTTTGGAAGTTTGCACAGGGACCTGCGTCACATTTCACTCTCAAAAGAGTTTTTGACTGATCGGATCGAGATGTATCAGGTCAATCGCATAGACCTTGCTCACAAAAAATAAAGGGTGGGATGTCGGTCAGCGTATCTCGTCAGGACATTATTTACAAGAAAACGACAGCATTCTAGCACCTCTATACATCTAATATAAATTCTACATAATGTTAGTTTGATTCTTAAATTAAAACTTACTCCGAAAACGTTGCCTTAATTTAGTCCATCCAATTTCACCGATCAATACAATTGTGCTAGCAATCCACCCATAAACAATAAACTTCAGAAACCCGGTTCCTCCTGCATCGCCTGCCTGTTGACTTTCAATACTTTTGCGGTGCTTAACTAAGACAAATTTCTCTGTTTCAGCACGAGCTTCAACTAACCATCGATGAAACAATCCTGAGCTATGTGTCCAGTAAACAATTTCGTTTAATCTATCGAAAAACAGAAGAGCTTCTGATACTGGATAAACTACGAGCGTGTTCAGCACTGTTACGCCAGTATCGTAAAAACCCCTTATGTTCAACCGTCGTTGGATCCTTGCAAACATTTGGAAATCAAAATCGTCCATCACATACGATATGGAAGTATTAAACTTTAACATTTACATTTCGTGTTTGAACCTGCTACGTCCCAGTGCAATGATTTTGTTGGTCCAATCTTTTTGCGGTGACCGATAAGCTACAGTTTTAATAAATAAATTCGTCCCTTCCGCTGGGACTGTGATAATTAATGATGAATTGTAAATATCACTAAGAGTCTTGAGCTGGGCCTGTAGAAACGGTTTTGTGAAGTAGCTTTGCAAAATTGAAAGATATCCGTTCACGACAACAAATCCTACAAATGTCAGTGGTACAATTAAAAACGCCTCGGCACGAGAGAGACGTTGATACTTTATGGAACTGTTGTCGTTAATCAAAAGGTTCAGAACGTCCGACAAACTATGAAAAAACAAAATTTTCTTCTCCTTGATGTACCGACAGACAACTAACAGTAATAATATCGCAGCTAGTGCACCCGCACAATAACCAAAAAATTCGTTCGTCATTAGCATTTGAAGATATGAGTACAGGCCGGAATACGGTTCTGCTTCCGGGACAATAATGTTTTCGCGTGTAGCCATAACCGGGTACATAGAAAACCTTAATGCATTTGAAGTGAACGTCGCGAATCTGGGAACAATATCAATCCCTTTCTGGAAGTACTCCGCTGGGGTCTTGTAATTTTTATTCTCTATTGTAAATGTCGCATTCATTGCTTGAAACACTGCGAGCCAGAATTTTACGTGAACATAACTTGTTGATGATGCCATTCGAAGTTTGTGTTGATGATAGTTACAATCTAGGCTCGGAAAAAATTCCTCGTACGAGTTCCTAGATGTCACATTGATCACTTCAAATTTTCCGAACGAATGAAACGTAAAGATGTTCAATGAACTTCCAATGTGTGGATAAGCTGCTGCAAATACGTAGGGGATTGATTGGTTTCTGAACCACAGAAAATGAGCTCGTAAATCGTTCATCGAAGTGATATCTTCAAAGAACATTCCAATCTTCATATTTCTGTCCACTTTTTGAATGTTCTTCACATTTTTCAGCAATATTAGGTTTCTGGCAAACGTCGAACTCTCCGGAACAATAATCATGAAAGTATTTTTGCTTTTAATTTCCCGCATACCTTCCAAACCTGTGAAATCGTGAGCAGTCCCGACAATGAATAAACTTTTGGGTTGATTTCCATTTCTCACAAACTTAGTGATATCTGTGGATGGGTTTACAATAAAGACATTGTGGTCGAACTTAAAGTAACTGCTTAAATTATAGATGAGGCTGGCTTCTTGAGAAATAAGCGTCAGAGCGCTTAGAGCTACTTGAATTTCCATAGTTTTTGAACGAAATTTAACGTGTCACTAACACTAGATGGTCATTTTAGAATTGAATAAATCGTTTGTGTTATTGAATATAAAGAATAATTAGAGACTCTGTGTTCACCAGCCAGCCAATTAAATAGAAAATTCACTTCAATTTCAAACAGCTCGAGTTTATAATCATGTTAATTAGCCTTCCTACTAGCGGCTATTCTTGAATTACTACATTTTTCACTTGATTGGAACAGTTCTGTTGTTTGGCCTTCATTCAACTCAGGTGCGGATCCACCTATGTGCGGTCGAGGCGGTCGCCGGGGGTCAGAAGAAGATTTTGAAATAGAAAAAAAAAATTTAAACTAAAAGCCGTCTGGGTCAGAAACTGTTTCTCTTCTATCCGCCTGGGTCAGAGCAAAAGCTGGATCCGCCCCTGATTCAACTAGTTGTATCCCGTAGCCCCCAATGGGCTATCATTTAATCCTACTCCGATCAAACACTTTCTACACAGTTTTTTACCCTGCAAGGATTTTCCATTCTCGTGTTTCTGCTCCTAGTAACGCTGCTTTCCAAATAAAGTCGTTTTTTCTCCCGTGATGAATGATGATACGCGATTATGCTTCGCTACTATATCAATCGATTTCAGTTCTAACGACATTGTCGTTTTTGTACACATATCGTTCAGACTGAACCGTCGACAAAACGATTACTAAGAACTTCTTAGGAAGAAGCTTGGCGATTACATAACATTTGCATCACGACGCAGAATTACATTCCCATCTTAGTTCGCAATCTAACATTTTCAGGAGTCCGCGGTCCTAAATAAATCGACGAAAAAACTCTTTGATCAAACGTAAATTAACAATTTATTTTTCAACAACAACGAAGAACACAAAATTCTTAAAATAAGTAAATAACCAAAGTATCCTGTGAGTACCCTCAGCGGATCAGAGAAAATACGGATCCTGACTTTCAGGTGAAATTATATTAAATATTCAAGGTCAATATTATCATAAAATAATCTAAATTCCGGTGCATGCAAATGGTTTCGAGGACTTCGGATGTTAGCTGAGAATTTTGGGGAACCTTCTTCGTTGAACAATCTGTGAAACCATAGCAATGCTACTGTAGCAGAGCTGTGGTGAGACTCATTTCACTGAACGACTTATGTAATTTAACGAATCATTTCCAATTTCTCGGCTTTGACCATATTGCGTTGTGTAATCTTGGACCACACAATATACAGTACAATTGTGCTTGCAATCCAACCATAAACAATGAACATCAGAAATTCAAAGTTTTGAGCATCAGTTGCCGGCCAATACCCTCTCTAGCAACCAAACTTCGTTTTGACGCAGTCAAAATACCACCTTATTTTGACAAATTTGACACTGACTTTTTTGTAATGGAGTTGCCGTGCCGCGCTTTTTTTTAAAGCAATATCGACGTCACACGAAAAAGACAAATTTTAAACTTTCTTTCATTTTTGCACACCAAACTGACGGATCACAATCACAAATTATTGACTTTCTAACACCAAAACGGTGACAGTAGACGTAATATTTTCAATACAAAAAAGGTCATCGCTGCTCATACTTCATTTAATTTATTTTTAAAAGTGTAAAATTTTCTGTGGCAGTGCACACTGTCAATGTTTACCACCTTATTTTTTATAGTTTGGTTGCTAGAGAGGGTATTGGTTGCCGGCTCATTTTCTAATATGTAGTGGTAAAGTAGAATCAGCGTTTCTCTTTTAACAACCGATTCTCTTATCCATCGATAAAGCGGTCCTAAGCTGTATGTCCAATGAATAATTTCGTTCAATCTATCGAAAAACAGAAACCCTTCCGATATGGGAAACATTGGAAGTTTGCTGAAAGCCGTTACACCAGTAGCATAAAAACCTTTCGTTGTACACTTAATATTATGGTGATCAAATTCAGTAATCAAGTAAGATGTCAAAGTATTGATCATGAAAATTTGTTCCATCAACCTTTAGTCTAGGGGCCACTGAGAACCCTGTGTCCAAAGTGAGGTCCAGAGCATGTTAAAGCGTTTTTCGGTAGAGTTTAGTACCCTGATGAAGAAAAGTTAGGGTGCCAGGCTGAGATCCTGGGCAATAACTTTTGGCGGCGGCTCAAATCCGTGTTTTTCCACGCTTTTCAGTGAATATCACGACAACCCGAAAAGATAAAAAATTAGTTTCTTCGGGAAAAATGTAGAGTTTTAAATTCTGAACAACATTGCCGAATACTAAAAATTTGTGGAAAATACTGGATGGGCCGAAAAAATCATCAAAGTCGAAATTTTTGAGTTATTGAAGAAAATGCTTAATTTTTGGGCCAATTTCTTCTCATTTGAAGTGGCTTACGAATATATATTAACTGAGGTCTGTAAATCTCTAAATTCTGAACACGAATGAAGAAAACAAAATGTTTTTGGAAAGTATAGGGTGGTCCGAAAAAATTAATCTTGGTCGAACAATCCTATTTTTACACAAAATATTCGATTTTGTGGTTTCCTTTCTCGTTTTTTCAACTTTTTTGTGTAAACTTATTAAACTTACTGAAACTAATTATTTGGTGGATATTTAGTAAATAATGTCATTCGAGTCTCTTCCCTTATTATACATCGCCCATGCTGTAAGAAATCAGATCCTTGTGATGAACAGTTCCCATTTCTGATATCAAATAGGGTTCACATTGGCTTACAGGGTTCTCAGGACGTGCATTCATAATTTTCCTATTAACATAACCTTTGTTCAGGACCACCCTGTAACCCTCAGCGTCTTTAGACATGATATATGTATAGCAAATTTTCCGGGCAACAATATTGTAGAACATTATCTAAACATAAAATCAATGTTTCCATGTAAAATATGATAAAAACAGTGAAAAATTAGATTTTTCAAAATATTTCTTTACTTTGACCACATTTTTGGACCAACCTATGTTGTACAAAAAATTTGAAAAAACTTCTAGGGTTTAGGAAATGTAATTCTCTATCGACATCATCCATAAAAATACGAAATATTTTGTTCGGATTGTTTGAAAATGGTCGAGAACTGAAATAGTGCACTCCAGACTTCCCCCCTCCTTTTCCGGAAAACTGACAGGATTTCAGCTTGGCACCCGAACTTTTGTTTTTCAGACTACCAAGGGCTATCCAAATCACTCAAGACATCCCGTGCACCTTTCATGGAGACGAGCACTTCCTTGACTGCTGTATTAATTCCTCATTGTCTACTTTTCGTTCATGGCGTCCTCTTTTTTATACCAAAATGTACTCAACATTCATGTTCAAAATTTAAAAAAGGGAGCATCTCTTGATACAGTGCATGTTATTAAATTACTTAGTGAATCCAACGAAAATTCTACCGTTTTTTATTGTTTTGTATTGAAACTTATTTTGAAAACGTTCCTTGGTCCTATACCACATGATTTCGGTTATCAGTACAATTATGCTGACAATCCAACCATACAAAATGAACACCGGAAATTCGAATTGATCAACATCCTCCGCCTGTTGATATTTTAGTTTTCTGCGGAATATATCCTTGATAGATTTTTCCTTTTCAGCATCACCTTCTAATAACCAACGATGGAGCAATCCTGAGCTGTAGGTCCAGTGAATGATTTCGTCCAATCTATCGAAAAATAGAAGCCTTTCTGATACCGGCAATGTTAAGAGTGTGTTCAGCACCGTAACGCCGGTATCGTAGAAACTTCTTATGGTCAACTCTCGTTGAACCCTTGCGAGCAAATCGAAATTGTTCATCACGTACGCTGTCGACTTATTAAATGTGACCAAATGATTGAGGAAATGTGAAATTTCTATCGGAGTCATTTTGTTATTCCAATCTTTATGTTTTGATTTGCGGGCTATAGTTTCAACAACTAAATTCATCCAATCAGCTGGTACTACAAGAGTCAATGGTGAAAGGTAAATATCAGCAAGCGTTCTGAATTGGGGCTGTAGAATCGGTTTTGTGAAGTAGCTCTGCAAATTAGAGAGGTACCCGTTCACGACAACTAATCCTACGAACGTCAGCGGTCCAATTAGAAACACCTCGGCACGGGACAGCCGTTGATACTTTATGGGACCGTTGTCGTTGACCAGAAGATTTAGAACATCAATCAAACTTTGAAGAAAAAAAATTTTCTTATGTTTGATGTATCGACAGACACTTAACAATAATACAACAGTAACCATTGTTCCTGTGAAATAAGCGAAAAATTCGTTCTTCGTGACCATTTGCAGGTAAGCGTAGAAGCCGGAATATGGCGCTGCTTCGGGAACAATAATATTCGTGCGTTCAAACACAATCGGGTATATAGTCTTGAATTGAGAAGGTTTTACATTCGTCGCAAGAGCATTAACAATGTCAATTCCGTTCTTAAGATTATTTCCAATGCTTTTAAAAACATCATACTTTACTACGCAATAAGTTGCATTCATTACTTGAAACACTGAAAGCCAAAATCGTTCAAAAGCAATGCTTGCGAATGAGGTCATTCGGAATTTGTGTTGATTATAGTTGGAATCTAGGCTTGGAAAAAATTCCTGGTACGATGTGCTAGTTGTCACATTGATCACTTCAAATTTTCCGAACGAATGAGAGGTGAAAACGTTCAACGAATGTCCAAGGTGTGGTTGAGTGGTTACAAATACGTAGGGAATTGAATTGTTTCTGAACCACAGAAAATGAGCTCCTACATCGTTCATCGAAGTAATATTTTGAAAGAACATTCCAATTTTCAAATTTCTGTCCATTTGTTGAATGTTCTTGACATTTTTCAACAATTTTAAGTTTCTTGTAAACTTCGAACTCTCCGGAACAACAATCATGAAAGTATTTTTGCTTCTAATTTTCCGCAAACCTTCCAAATCTGAGACATTTCCGTTAGCGTTCCCAAAATTTAATAAAGTTCTGGGTGGATTTCCATTTCCCACAAACTGACTGATATCTACCGACGAATCCATAAGAAAGGCATTGTATTCGAACTTGAAGTAACTGTTTAAATCAGCTATGAGTCTGGCTTCTTCAGAAACAAGCGTCAGAACGCTTAAAGCTACTTGAATATCCATAGTTTTTCAACGAAATTTATCGTGTGACTAACACTTGATGGTCATTTTATAATCAAATCGTTTTCGTTATTGAATATGAAGAATAATTATAGACTCTTCGCCTGTGTCCATCAGCCAGTTAATTAAATACAAACTTCTCTAGAATTTCAGAAACTCGAGTTTATAATCATGTTAATTGTCTGTTTCTACTGGAACTGGAGGCTATTCATAAAATGATACAAGGACAAAATATCTACAAAATTATTATTGGGCAAATTCCCGTCAGTGCTGTTAAATTTACTCGGGGTAAATTCACAGGAGCATCGGGACTAGTTTTTGACCGATTAAATTTAGCAGCCAATGGCTGGAATTGGGCCATTGAATTAGGAAAACAATGCTGAAAAACACCTTTAACGTTTTTTTTTTCGTATTGTGAGTTCAGTCCGGTATATAAGGTGGATCCAACATAACGTCTGTTTTGAATTGTCCTTGTCTAGTTTTTTTTTAGTTTTTGGTGACGGGTATTACTTGTATTAAATATTTCTTTTCTATGTCAAACTGATGACTAAATTCCTCAAATAAAATTGGTGTTTTTAATTTACAAAGTGTAAACGTTAGAACGTTTTCTAGATCCTAGGAAATTTAAACTTTTGCTAAAAGTAATGTAAAGGTGTAAGCCTTACACTGTATGGAAAAACTCTCTTGGAACGATCAAAAACTAAGGTGATAAATTTTCGTAGAAAGGATAATTTTATTTCAGAGACGAATTATTACTAGACAGGTATTTCGTACGGTAAAATGTGTCCCCAAGTTTGAAAAGATGTATATTTCGTACGGTTTTACGTAGAATTCTACACCAAAATACAATGTAGGCGATGACGTGGTTGGTAGTTGTCAGTTTAGTATTTGGAACAATGACATAATAGTGGGATAGACAAGAATTACGTAGATGAAATCGTGAAGCAAAAGTAAACTCTGTGTAATATACATTTGAGACACACACACTTACACATTTCACTTAATTTTGACAAGTTGGTGAAACTGTTGCAGACTTTTCGAAATTAACTTGAACGACTTTTAACAAAAATTCTTTGATTAGCTGCTACTATCAATTACACAGAAACTGGTCACTACCTCATTACACAATTTTCCAACACATTTTTTATTTTTTGAAAAGAAATGTCCCGAAATTTTAATACTGGCGATGCCGACAGTTTTATTATGACTACTCGTTTTTTTTCGAGTGTGGCCATTATTAATAGAAGACAGAAAAGAAAAGGTTTGAAATTGCAAGTGTTTTTTCATGAATTGTGTCAAAATTGTGTGAATTCGAAAATATATTTCCCATGAATTTTTGCGTATGTATTATGAATTCATTGGAATAATTTACTCTTCTTTAAGTACACTCCGGTCTCTAAAAGTTTCCAACTTCATCCCCAAGATAACCGTTCCAATATTTTGTAATTTTTTGAAGATTTGTGTAGCAAAAAATTTCGAATTCTTAGCGCTTATTTGCCCAAGGTAAATATATGGTCCGCCCATATATTTACCTTGACCAATTCTCACACTATCAAATATTTCGTTTTTCATGTCGGGGACACAATTTTTACGGAATTTTGTTCGTTATTTCCGGTCTATATATAATTCGTCGAAGCCAAAAACCACGACAGAGTAAAATAAACCAGGCAGGAGCGGTTCATTTTCGAAACGTCAAATAAGGGACCTAATACACTGGATGATAACGATTTCAAATGAACACTGACATAAATTGAAAAATTTTGTTCGCAAAAAATATAGGGCTACTAGATTCTACAGGTCCCTAGTCAAATCAGCGCTCCTGCCTGGTTAACTTTACTCTGCCGTGCAACCGATAATTTACAATGCAACGCTATTTTATTGGCGGCTACGTCAGCCCGGTTTGATTGACCAGCTTTAAACAATTTTATTTTCGGTGGAAACAGGCATTCTACATCTTGCTGAGAATCCGCGTCAAATTTTTATCATTTTTTTGATAGCTCCACGGTGTTAAGCTAAGTTACATGCCTAATGCTCAAAACAAACGAGGCATTGAAAACGTGTTTTGGTCCTAGTTTTCATAGACAGATGCAGCAGTCGCGATTTTGAATATAAAAAGTTCTAACTTCATTTGACAGTGTCGAAAATTTCGTCATGAAAAATAGGACCAAAACACGTTTTCAATGCCTCGTTTGTTTTGAGCATTGGAAATTCACGCCGTAAGTGCGGTCGAAATTCAAAATGGAAAGTGCGGAGTAGCGTCATTTTCATACAATACTTTTTCATCGAATCGTTCAGTTACAAATTCTAATTTTAGGCACACTTACGGCGTGAATTTATTTTCGTTTTGTGAAGTTGTTTTTAATGCTATTATGTAATGCACTTCTGTAATGTGTTTTATATAAATTATTAGTGCCGACGCTTTCCGCGATGTTGAGTATTACAATAAAAGATGCAAATTAGAAGCCAAAACTGTCTTTTATTCATTCGAAATAACCAAAATTTCACGCATTGAATGTGCATTCCAATACAAAAACTTCAGATTGACGAGCTTAACACGCAAAGTTTTCTCTTCACGCAGATTAAGATATGTGTAGTGGGTGCTACAAAATCCTTGATGATAAAATCTGACAGATATTCATACAAAAAATGCATCTATCGTGATGACTATCGTCGCCGTAAAGTAGGGTGTGTCGATTTCAATTTTATTCTTTATTTATTCCGGATTCCGACCTACTGCGATTCACTATCGCACTAGCAATAATAATCAGCATTTTTTTTTTGAAGCCAATATAGGCTCGCACCGCCACGTTTTCAAAAAATTTCGAGCTAAACGTGGTAGCTGGATTATGGGTCCGGACCAAAAAAAATCTACAGGTGTTTTTGCAGAGCTTCCACTCTGTGGGGCATCACCGAGGTGCAATTTTCCAAAAAAAATTTAATTGAAAAAGTCATCTCTTCTGGTTGAATTTTTTCAAGCTATTGTTGTGGTAGCTCATTTTGTAGGTATTTCAATAGCGCATCCAGCAAACGTACAATTACGATAAATAAATTAAAAAAATTTTTGGTTTCGCTTCAAACAGCCCAAAAATGGGGCATTTTTCGAGTATGGAAATAATTAACATGTAAATAAAAAGTTTTGACAGAAATTCAAAGATTATTCATGAACAGCCCGTTTAAAAGCTGAAAATAGTAAAAAAATTAGCTCGAACATTTTTGAGAAAGTGGCAGTGCAGACTTATATTGGCTTAAAAAAAAATACTTTTTGCTGATTATTATTGCTAGTGAATCGCGCTAGGTCGGAATCCGGAATAACTAAAAAATAAAATTGAAATCGACACACCATACCGTAAAGATGAACTTTTCTTTTACCTTAAATCATCAGATGTAAAATAACGATATGTGTGACCTCCCCACCCCTATATATACTTCTATAATTTCCATAAGAAACAAATATTGGCATAAGAACAAACAACAAAATGTAAAACAGATCATCTTTAAGGCCGTTTGATATGCCATATCAAGGCAGCTCTCTAGCAATATCACACTAACTGTTTACAAAATGAGGAGGCCAAAAATCGTAAATTTCATTTCACTGAATTCATACACTTCTAAAATAATGAAATTTATAAATGGAAACCGTACGATTTTTGGCCTCCTTACTTTATCACAATTAGTGTGATATTGCTAGAGAGCTGCCTTGGTCATATGGTCAAGAACTTCCATCCACATTAAAAATAATGTCATTTGAACGAGAGATTTTCAACCGCCGTCTATTGCTCGTTCCTTTTTTACACATGATTTTAAATTTAGTACTCGAGCAGCAGCTCCTTTTTGACATAAAAGTTTGTGTTACATAAAACACAGTCAAACTAATCTGAGGCTACGTTTGAAAGTACCGTATTTTGAAGATGATCTACACGGACACAAAGTATACGTAATAGGCAGAACCGTAGAGTTACACTCGGAGCGATGGCATGGTGACGCTGTCATTTTTAAGCATGCCGGGGGTACCAATGTATTTTTTGGGTACCGATTAACATCAGCGATACCATGTCACCTCTTGATTATAACTCAATGGGCAGAACAAAATTAGGAAAAGAGCCAAAAATTTGTAGTCCTTACGATTAGACTAGGTGGGAGTTTTTTTTCGTTTGATTCCCAAATAGAACGGCCTGTCCTGGCAACCACCATTGTTAAATTACTTAGTGAACCCACCACTTTTTTATCCTTTTGAGTTAAAACGTATTAAGAAAAAACGATCCCTCATCCTGTACCACGTGATTTCGGTTATTAGTACAATTGTACTGCCAATCCAACCATAAATAATGAGCATCGGAAATTCGAATTTATCAACTTCGGTCACCTGATGAATTTTTATTCTACTGCGGATGAAAGCCGTGATCAATTTTTCTTTTTCAGCATAACCTTCTAACAACCAATGGCGAAGTAATCCTGAGCTGTCGGTACTGTGAATAATATCGTTGAATTTATCGAAAAATAGAAGCCTTTTTGATACCGGAAATGTTAAGGGTGTGTGCAGCACTGTAACGCCGGTATCGTAAAAGCCTCTTATGTTCAACTGTCTTTGAACCCTTGAGATAACATCGAAATCGTTCATCAGATACCCTGTTGACTTATTAAATGTGCACATATGATTAAAGTACTTTCGACTTTCTATTGCAACAATTTTACTGATCCAATCTCTATGTGTTGATCGATGAGTTAATGTTTCAACAATAAAATTCTCCCATTCTTCTGGGACTGTAATAGTTAACGGTGAGTTGTAAATATCAGCAAGCGTTCTAAGTTGGGGCCGTAGAAACGGTTTTGTGAAGTAGCTTTGCAAATTAGAAAGATATCCATTCACGACAACAAATCCTACGAACGTCAGTGGTCCAATTAGAAATATCTCGGCACGAGAGAGCCGTTGATACTTTATTGAACCGTTGTCGTTGATCAGAAGGTTCAGAACGTCCGTTAAACTATGAAGAAGTAAAACTTGTTTCTGTTTCATGTATCGACAGGCACTTAACAGTAATACTGTGGCAGCTAACGTACAAGCACAATAGCCAAAAAGTTCGTTCGTCGTTAGCATTTGCAGATAAGCGTAGAAGCCCGAATACGGCTCTGCTTCTGGAACAATGATATTCACGTGTTGGATCAGAATCGGATACATAGTAAATTCAGAAGGTTTGATCTTCGATGCAAGTCCACTAACGATGTCAATTCCATTCAGGAGTTCATTTCCTGTTAAAGGTTCGATTGAATATGTCGCATTCATTACTTGAAACACTGCAAGCCAAAATCGTTGGTACGCGATGTTTAAAAATGGGGAGACCCGTATTGTGTGTTGGTGATAGTTGGAATCTAGACTCGGAAAAAACTCCAGGTACGAGTTCTTACTTGTCACATTGATCACTTCAAATTCTCCGAACGAATGAAACGTAAAGATGTTCAATGAACTTCCAATGTGTGGATAAGCTGCTGCAAATACGTAAGGAATTGACTGGTTTCTGAACCACAGAAAATGTGATCTTATGTCGTTTAACGAAGTGATATTTTGAAAGAACATTCCAATTTTCAAATTTCTGTCCATTTGTTGAATGTTCTTGACATTTTTCAACAACTTCAAGTTTCTGGTAAACTTCGAACTCTCCGGAACAACAATAAGGAAAGTATTTTTGCTTCTAATTTCCCGCATACCTTCCAAACCTGTGACGTTTCTGTGAACACTCTTCAAATTGAATAAACTTCTGGGTGGATTTCCATTTCTCAAAAACTGATTAAAATCTGCCGATGGGCTCACAAGACAGACATTGTGGTCGAACTTGAAGTAACTGTTCAAATCAGCGATGAGGCTGGCTTCTTGAGAAACAAGCGTCAGAACGCTTAGAGCTACTTGAATTTCCATAGTTTTTGAACGAAATTTAGCGTACCACTAACACGAGATGGTCATGTTACAATTGGATCGTTTCCGTTTTTGAATATAAAGAATAATTAGAGACTCTGTGTTCACCTGCCAGTCAATTAAATACGAACCTGTATTCAATTTCAAATACTCGAGTTTATAATCATGATAATCGTTCTTTCGACTAGGGGCCATTCATGAACAACAGGCTGCTCTTTCCTTCGGTCAATCTAAAAAATTTGGATTCAATCTATTAGTTCTAGCTCAGTACCATCAAATGTTCTGCCGCACTCATCGTGTGGAAAGGGTTTCAGCAGATCAATCAACAGTTTTAACAGTTGTTGTCATTTTCGTCGAACTTAATTGCCCCTTATCCGGTCGGGATTAGTGTAATAATGAGAGATTTTATATGGATGGTCAAAGATGTATGTTGTTATACGACTTTAGCTTTGAGGAGTAAAACTCGGTGGACGGTGGTAGTCCTATAAAATGGAAATGAAATAGAAAATCTTTGGTTGCAATGTCAGACTTGCCTGACAAGCTAAAACATTGCGAAGAACGAATGTATTCTGTCAACGGACAGAAAAGCCACATGTTCTTCCTTACTTTTGCATTCGATGCTTGAACTTTCTAGAGCTTTTGCTTAAGGTGTCTATCAGAGAAATGATAACGATGCTGCCGTCGAGTCGCATAGGACAGAGATGCTTACCCTATTTTATCTGCCAAGAACAGATAATATCGAGATAAACCAATTTTCCCGAGAGGGATAATATCGAGATGATCGTTCCAGGCAGATAAAAACACAAACGAACTACACTCTGTATATGACTATGAGACCATACTGTTTTCATGAACGTTTTTACATCATTAACATCAAAAAAACTCGTACAAAGCGGATAGATTGCCATTTGTTTTCAGCGACAGCGAACTGAAATCAACAATCGGATGCGAAAATCAGTGGCGGATTAACCTATGGAAATTCGGTACTGTTCGCATGACGCAGGAAAAACTTGGTGCTGGAGAAACTCGTGCACCATACAAATTCCTAATTATCTACCTGAAATATGTGCAATAAACTGCTAAAGCAAATGAAAATGGGCGCTGAATTTTTATTTGCCAGTGGCGCGGAAAACTTTAATCCGCCCCTGGCGAAAATTTAGATATTTAGAAACTAAACGACAACGAAAACCCACAATCTATAAAACCTATTGCCGACTGAAAAATCCTTCACTTGCTGGATGAATGGCACACAATACACACGAATAGTTTCAATGAATTCTGGGCGACTACAGGAAGCGACCAGAATTAAATTTAATCGAACCATCGAAAAACGACCACCTTTTCACTGAGTTTTGCATCTAGGTCGAAAATTACCCATCTGGTATGGATATTAATGCATACGACACATACAAACGATTTCAACGAATCTGGAGCGAACAGCCAGATTCAGCGAATCTGAACGCGATTCAACGTTCAGTTTTAAACAAACGATCAAACGAATTACGAAACGTCCCGCTTTGATTTAAATCCCAGGACACCAAGATCATCGAATTACTAAAAAAAAATTGGATCCAGTAAACGAACGTACAACCTACAACGACAAGAAAATCCATCTGTTACGGATCACAATACAAAGCGACAAAACCACACGACAGCGAACGAAATTTTTGCGAATTAGGCGTAAATTCACCACCTTTTATATAAACTTTCATTGTGTTGTGATTTTCGCCATTTTAAGAAGAAGAAGAATGACGTTTCAGTAAATACAAGGCTGTAAACCCGCGTATCTGTATCTGCGTGACCTCCCCAAAGTTTACAGCCTTGGCCTAACCAAGGCTGTATACTTTGGGGAGGTCACGCAGACCGCCATTTTATTAGATACGCGGGAACACACCACTTCTGATGATTTTACATGTAAAAAATTTCACCACATCATCAAGACGACGAGAATCATCAGAGTAGGTGAATTTTTGTATGAAATCGGCCATTTTATCATCAACTGTGGTGTGTAACCCGCGTATGTGTATCTGCGTGACCTCCCCAAAGTATACAGCCTTGGGCCTAACCCGTCCTTTACTTCTATATACTCAGTGAAGAGTATAACCTGAAGTGAATCACAGCGAGCTGGCGTTCCCCTTCTTCATCACACAGCTGAAATGCCTATCTAAATGAAGCTAAAAACAAAATAAAATAAAATAAATTAGAAACAAACAGAGTTTAAACACTCTTCCCTTACCCTGGACTCACGTTAAGTGAATGAATTGAGAAAAAGAAGGCTGTTTCGACCTCGAGAACTAGCGGCGGTTCAAAAGGCAAAGTTTACAGCCTTGCAGTAAATACACAATTTGTGAAACTATTTATGTTTCAGGCATTTAGTATACGTTGAATAAACTGGTCTATTGAGTATTTATCTCAATTTCAATAGATCATTGAAGTGAAAAATCAAAAAGAAAATGTTGACATTAACGCTGGCGATCAGTTTCGAAGGTCAAACCATGAACTTTCATCACTCCGTTCTGGTAGATAAGAGTCGATCGCGTCAGTCGACATTCACAGTAAATACATTTAGTAAGAATACATCAAAACTCCTGCATTTCATTTCTTATATTCCGCATAGTGTTCGTTTGCGTTCTTCGACGAGTGTTTCTTATGAGGATTACAGTAGTTATAGAAGATTGCATGTAAATGTGCGAATTCGTATAACGTTAAAACCAAAAGTGCAATGGACCACATTTTCAACATCATCACCACACAATGTCACTCGTAGTGAGAAAATTGACAAAATAAAATTAGGAAAAAATAGAAAAATTTTAACTTTAGGGTCAGATTGAGTGGCTTTTTTCGTTTGATACTCTTTCCCAAACATCCTGATAGCCACCAATGTTAAATTACTTGGTGAATCCAACGAAAATTTTCCACTTTTTGATCGTTTCGTATTGATCTCGAACACGTCCCTTGATCCCAGTCCACATGATTTCGGCTATAAGTACAATTATGCTGGCAATCCATCCATAAACAATAAACAGGGGAAATTCAAATTTATCAACATCGATTGCCAATAGACTTCTTTGTCGGCTGCGAATGAAATCCATGATCAATATTTTTCTTTCGGCATTTCCTTCTAATAACCAACGGTTGAACAACCCTGAGCTGTGGGTCCAGTGAATGATTTCGTTCAATCGATCGAAAAATAAAAGTGAGTCGGATACTGGAAATATTAGTAGTGTGTGCAGCACTGTAACGCCGGTATCGTAAAAACCTCTTATGTGCAACTGTCTTTGAACACTTGAGATCACATCGAAATCATTCATCACATACCCTGTTGACTTGCTAAATTGGGTCATATGGTTAAGGAACTCTTTATTTTCTATTGCAACAATTTTACTGCTCCAATCTCTATGTGTTGATCGATTAGTTACTATTTCAACAATAAAATCCTCCCATTCTGATGGGACTATGATAGTTAACGGTGAATTGTAAATATCCGTTAGCGTTCTAAGTTGGGGCTGTAGAAACGGTTTTGTGAAGTAGCTTTGCAAATTAGAAAGATATCCATTCACGACAACAAATCCTACGAATGTCAATGGTCCAATTAGAAACATCTCGGCACGAGAGAGCCGTTGGTATTTTATGGAACCGTTGTCGTTGAACAGAAGATTTAAAACATCAATCAAGCTCTGAATAAATGAAATTTGTTTCTGTTTGATGTATCGACAGGCACTTAACAGTAATACTGTCGCAGCTAACGTACAAGCAAAATAGCCAAAAAATTCGTTAGTCGTTAGCATTTGAAGATAAGCGTAGAAGTCGGAATAAGGCTCTGCTTCAGGAACAACGATATTCGTGTGTTGGATCAAAATCGGATACAAAGTAAATTCAGAAGGTTTGGCCCTCGCCGCAAGTATATTAAAGATGTCAATTGTATTCAGAGATTCCTTTACGGATAAAGTTTCTATTGAATATGTCGCATTCATTACTTGAAACACTGCAAGCCAAAATCGTTGGTACGCGATGTTTAGAAATGGGGAGACCCGTATTCTGTGTTGGTGATAGTTGGAATCTAGACTCGGAAAAAACTCTAGGTACGAGTTTTTACTTGTCACATTGATCACTTCAAATTTTCCGAACGAATGAAACGTAAAGATGTTCAATGAACTTCCAATGTGTGGATAAGCTGCTGCAAATACGTAAGGAATTGACTGGTCTCTGAACCATAGAAAATGTGATCGTATATCGTTTATCGAAGTGATATTTTGAAAGAACATTCCAATTTTCATATTTCTGTCCATTTGTTGAATGTTCCTGACATTTTTCAACAACTTCAAGTTTCTGGTAAACTTCGAACTCTCCGGAACAACAATAAGGAAAGTATTTTTGCTTCTAATTTCCCGCATACGTTCCAAACCTGCGACGCTTCCGTGAACGTTCTCAAAATTGAATAAACTTTTGAGCTGATTTCCATTTCTCACAAACTGATTGATATCTGCCGATGGGTTCACAAGAAAGACATTGTGGTCGAACTTGAAGTAACTATTTAAATCAGCTATGAGGCTGGCTTCTTGAGAAATAAGCGTCACAACGCTTAGAACTACTTGAATATCCATAGTTTTTCAACGAAATTTAACGTGTCACTAACACAAGATGGTCGTTTTACAATAGAATTGTTCGTTTGTGTTACTGAATATCAAAATAATTAGAGACTATGTGTTCACCAGCCAGTCAATTAAATACTTACGTGTCTTCAATTTCAAATACTCGTGTTGATAGTCATCATAATCGTTCTTTATTCTAGGGGCTATTCATGAACTGCAGGCTAGGACCAGTTCTGCTCTTTCCTTCAGTCAATCTAAAAAATTTGGATTCAATCTACTAGTTCTAGCTCTGTAACATAAAATGGTTTATATCAATTTTTACGCTCTTGAGCATAAGCTTATACCGCACAAATCGTGTGGAAAGGGTTTCAGCAGATCAATCAACAATTATCCTGTTTCAACAGTTTTCGTCATTTTGGTCGAACTTAATTGCCCTTCATCGGGTCGCGGTTAGAGGATTAGTGTAGCAATGATAAATTTTACATGGATCGTCAAAGACGTATGTTGTTATACGACTTTGCTTTGAGCACTAACACGGGTTTAGCCCTACCTAGTGTTTGACTGACTCAGACGTCACAAATCGTGAAATATCCAAATTGATTTAAAATGAAAAATGGAAATGGAGGGATTCTTCTGAAAAACAGAAGACCAAAATCGACCGAATTTTCTATTGGAATTTTTTATATGTGCCCAGTAAGGTATTCGAACCCAGAAGCCAAAACCACTTTCAAAAAAATTCTTCGAAGCGTGTGTGGCTGGTGATGAGAGGTCATCAAAAACCGAAAACATGCACGTTTCTTACAAAAATTTCTCCAGTTACACGAGCCGTACAGGGTTGTGTGGGGTGTCATTAGAAAGGTAATTGCATGTACTTCCGGGTCTTATTGGGTTTAAAATTCATCCATACTGATGGCTATAGTCACACAATTATACCGAACGTATTGTTGAAGCGTATATACTAAGCATTGACTACTCGATTTCATTCAACGCGTCTCTTTACATCACATTGCAATGTGTATTATAATGCAGCCTTCTTGATCGTTCAAATGAATTTCTGTATACACAAGAATTTTGGAACAAAATGTAGGACATGTTTTGCATTGGAAAGGTGATTATGGCCCGAAATTGCGAAAAACGTTGTATCTACCACGGTAGGTATGCCGGTATTTTTTCGCACACGACGTCTTGTCGACCTCGGCTTCGCCTTGGGTCGACAATCGACATCTAGTGCGAAAAAATACCTTCATACCTACCTTGGTAGATAAATAACTATTATATGACTGAGACCATACCGTTTTCAAGCACATTTTTACATGTTTAAAAAATTGCATAGGTTCATTACAGTCCACAAATTTTTCAAACATTTTTCAGAAATCTTTAAAGTCAAAAAACTCGTACAAAACGGATAGATTGCCATTTCGTTTCAGTAATAAATATTTGTAACACTTGCACCGGAATCATCAACAGCGAACTGAAATCAGCGATTCGAATGCGAAAATTTAGACTTTTAGAAACGAGACGACAACGAAAACCTACGACAATCTATCAAACATATTGCCGACTTAAAAATCCATCATACATGGCAAAATTTGCTTGAAATAGGCAAGGTTCTGAAAGAACAGGTTAAGACACCCACGAGGGCGGCTGACACACAAATTTTGACAAATAGATGCTATTTATTGAACATACTCATTACAGATTGTTTGAAATGTCAACTTGAAGAAAAAAAAAACGTTTTTATCAGGCTGACATTTCAAACAATCTGTATTGAGTATGTTCAATAAATAGCATCTATTTGTCAAAATTTGTGTGTCACCGCCTACGTGATCAACTCAGATGTGTCTTAACCTGTTCTTTCAGAACCTTGGAAATAGGGTCCCACCACATATCTCATATCACAAGTAATATTTCCTTTCATCAAACGGTGAAGTATGTGGTGTCGTTTAAAAGCTGAGAGTCCCAGCTTAGCGATAAAAGTAATCTATTGCCGTCTGAAACGTGTATAGGAGTTGTAGCGTTTGAAAAAGTTCGACGAGGGCGGAAAATTCGAAAATTTAGCAGATTACGGGTCCTCAATATTTTTTTAAAAATCGAAAAGTGTTTTTATTTGGTTGTTGTACCATTTTAAGCAAACTCAACCAAATTGCCGTTGGAATTCATGAAAAAAAAAAATTGACGGAAAACATTTGCCATGTAAAAGGGTCCATTTTCGATGAAAACTGAAACTACTTGCTAAAGTTACGGAAAACCAAAAAGCTTTTACTTGGTCAAAAGTTTGGAAACTAGATGCGAAACGATAATACCGAAGAAAAAAAAAGTTTTTGAACAAATTATAAAAAATATTTTATTTTAACCCCAAATTTAAAACTTAATTTTTAAGAAAAGTCGGAAAAACTATGAGGAAAACAGAAAATTGTTGTGCTCTTAATAAAACTTGGAACCTTTAGCTTTCATTTGAACCTGTAGAGAGAGATTGTATGTCTATCTAATAAAACACTAGATGTGTCTTCGGCCGAAGCCGGGAATGGAATGAATTGTATTTTGAATGAACTCTGTATATAAAGGGAATGCAAAGGCAACATGATGTAAATCAATTCAATGGCAATCTTTGATGAATGCATATTGTGGAATCACCACAATACTTCCCCCGTTGGAAAAACTTTGAACGGTCCGTTTTGATTCTGATGGTCTGGTTCAATTCATTCGTGAGCAGGAACATTTGTTTTGAGGGTTGAGCAGGATTTTCCATGGTATTGGGTTGCAGCAGCTTTTTGTCGTTTACTGTTCCAACGATTGATCTTGGATTGGCTGACCATACGTAGTAATGTGTGGAGGATTTGAGCATTTTCTTGAAGTTCGAATTCTTAACGTCTAATGCTGGCAGGCACCGCAGTAGGGTGGTTTGAGTGTTGAGTGCTCCAAATCGTATGGGTCCAAAACGATGCATGTGACGAATGTTTATTTGTTTATTCCCACAGACTCAAGAAGTTGCTTTAAGCAAGTTCAAGTTTGAAAGAGAATATATTTGAATTTTAAAGAAATTCCCCTTACGTTTTTAGCTAGTATTGATGTGTTGTCAGGACTAGGAAAATACATAATTTTAATCTTGATTAGTGAGTTGACTGTAATTTAAGAGTCTTCACGTAAATGGACTAAGATATTGGAATGTTAGTCGATTTGTAATCTAGTTTTTGATGAAAAGTAGGTTGACAAGAATTTAGGGTGTTTGAAATTTTGATTTTATTGGAAAATTAATTTGCAATACAGTTTGTGTAGAGTGATACGTAGTTCAGTCAGTTCAGTCTACGAATTGTTCTTGAGTTGTTGTTTAAAATGGTTTAACAGTTTTGATATAATTTGACTGATCTGCAATTTCGTCGAGGTTTTAGCCTCGATGCAGACTAGAGTGAATTGACTTAAAGGGTGAATCCACTGTAGGTTTTGGAATTTTTTTAGTTAGTGGAAAGAGATGTAAATGTTTCCAAGTTGTACTGCTCTGAGCAAGGCTCTGAGTTGCATAGAAGACACGTCTATGTGCGAAATAAAAGGCATGCAGTAAAATACATTTTATTTCGACTGATATCGTGATGTTGGATCCGGTGGTTGTGTGATATCAGATTCTTGTTGTTTGGCAACACTTTAGAGAATTTCTTCAGTGGTGACAAAGGTTTTTGTACAAGTTTGTGAGACTTGTAGAATGTTAAATCATTTCTGATTTAAATGAAGAATCGGATGGTAGGATTGTTGGTTGTCAAGTGTACGATTCCGTCCGTAACTTGAGTTCAAAAACTATTGGCTATTCCTTTGTAGCAGTTCTGTGTCGAAACTGGTAAGGATTAGTGAGCAATATTTTTGAATGGAACAAACATGTCTAGTCATACAGAATTCTTTTAAAAAAATCCTCTACAAAATTTATTGTCCTGCGCAACGTGACGGGATATAAGTTCTAACAGTACGTCGTTAGTGACTTTCCGAAATAATGTTTAACAGAGTGAAATTAAGTAGAGTAGCAGAGTGATCAAATGTTATGATAGCACCCGTTCTCGTTAGAAAACAATTGCCGACTAGTATTTGACTAGCGATTTTGACTAAAAGCTCTATACCTTAACTTTCCATGAATGACGCAAATGTTTGGTGATTCGAATTCGAAAGGTTGATTCGGTTGAGGTTTTGTTTGCTAAAGTAGTACTGAAATTTTGAAAAGGAACTACATAAAGTTCGTTTGAATAAATTTTCAAAATTTTACTGAAATGATCTGATTGAATTCCGAATGAATCGTTCCTACACAGCATTACCTGGAACTAGCGGAACTAGACAACCAATTTATTCAGTGAGTCGAATAAATTGGGGAAGGCAACCAAATACTTTAGTTTTAAAATTTTAAATACATTCTGAACGAAATGTAGTTGTAGAAAACAATGTGCAAGAATTTTGCAGATTTAAAATTTATATGAAGATTGACTTGTGGTCCAAACTTCAATTCCGAAATCATTTTTTGATTGGCAAGTAGCAATGAACTGTACGCGTGTAGTAAGGGTACTAGAGGCGCAGTGACAACTTTTGTGTTGGTCTGAATTGCTTAATCATAACTTAAAGATAAAACTTAAGTCTAAATTTACTTTCGTGCTTATCGTTAAGTTTTTTCTTAAAAAACGATTTAAATTTTGAGTTGTCAACAGTCAAGTGATCTACTTTGGGTTACAGCAAAGTGATTTGAGTGTAGAGTGAATGTGATGTACGTCATGTCTTAGACTAAGTGATTTGCACGTAGTCAGGTAGCGACGTTGAGATACTTCTGGTTAGACAAAATTCTTACAGCTAAGTGTACGTGTAAGTCTGGTTGCGAAGTATGTTTGGTGTTGAGAGTAAAAGTGTGAATGTGTTGAATCACTTTGCTTTTAGTCCATTAACATTTATTTGGTTGGTTCAGGGCAATATATTGATATTGTTGACCAAAAGTTGTAAATTTTATTTGTTTTTGCAAATAAAACTTAGTTGTGCCATGTGTGACGACTGTGGTTCTTTTTTTTTTTTTTTAAAGCGAATCCATGCAGTCCATGTTGAAACATGCAAATTATAACCTTGCTGATTAGCTAAAGTGTTTAATAATTTGGTCGTGGTATGGGCTTAATTTGTGTAAAGGAATGTTCATTTAAACAATACCAATAATTTTACCATGTTGGAATGTTCAAGATGGTTAAAATGTTAACAGACAAATGAAATTTATTTTGAGGCAATAAACCTGAAAATTAAAGTTCATGTTGGTTAAGTGATTGCCGGACTTGAAATTTGTTCAATGTCGGGGTCACCAATTTGTAGAGAGAGATTGTATGTCTATCTACAATAAAACACTAGATGTGTCTTCGGCCGAAGCCGGGAATGGAATGAATTGTATTTTGAATGAACTCTGTATATAAAGGGAATGCAAAGGCAACATGATGTAAATCAATTCAATGGCAATCTTTGATGAATGCATATTGTGGAATCACCACAAACCCAATAACACTTATGTAGCTAGGATGGATGCTTCACAGAAATTCATCAAAGTTACCTCTGCATCGAAAAATTCAACCGGATGTAGATGGCGCTAGTGGTCACTTTTTCAAAATCTCCTAATCGTTTTAGAATCCCCAAATGAATATTTATACATGGTAAAACCAAAAGTGCAACGGACCACATTTTCAACATCTTCACCACACAAGGTCACTCGTAGTGTGATAATTAGCAAAACAAAATTAGGAAAAGGATAAAAAAAAATTTAACTTTAATTAAATTACTTGGTGAATCTAACGAAACTTTTCCACTTTTTGATCGTTTCGTATTGATCTCGAAAACGTTCCTCGGTCCCAGTCCACATGATCTCGGCTATTAGAACAATTATGCTGGCAATCCATCCATAAACAATGAACACCGGAAATTCGAATTTATCAACGCCAGTTGCCTGTTGACTTTTTTGTCTGCTGCGAAGGAAATCCATGATCAATATTTCTCTTTCCGCATTTCCTTCCAATAACCAACGGTGGAGCAATCCTGAGCTGTAGGTCCAGTGAATGATTTCGTTCAATCGATCGAAAAATAGAAGTGCGCCGGATACTGGAAATATTAGGAATGTGTGCAGCACTGTAACGCCGGTATCGTAAAAACCTCTTATGTGCAACTGTCTTTGAACCCTTGAGATCACATCGAAACCGCCAATCACATACCCAGTTGACTTGTTAAATGTGACCAAATGGTTAAGGAACTTTCGACTTTCTATTGCAACAATTTTACTGCTCCAATCTCTATGTGTTGATCGATGAGTTACTGTTTCAATAACAAAATCCTCCAATTCTGCTGGGACTATGATAGTTAACGGTGAATTGTAAATATCCGTTAGCGTTCTAAGTTGGGGCTGTAGAAACGGTTTTGTGAAGTAGCTTTGCAAATTAGAAAGATATCCATTCACGACAACAAATCCTACGAATGTCAATGGTCCAATTATAAATATCTCGGCACGAGAGAGCCGTTGATACTTTATGGAACCGTTGTCGTTTATCAGAAGATTTAAAACATCAATCAAGCTCTGAATAAATGAAATTTGTTTCTGTTTGATGTATCGACAGGCACTTAACAGTAATACTGTGGCAACTAATGTGCAAGCACAATAACCAAAAAATTCGTTCGTCGTTAGCATTTGCAGATAGGCGTAGAAGTCGGAATAAGGCTCTGCTTCGGGAACAACGATATTCGTGTGTTGGATCACCATCGGATACAAAGTAAATTGAGAAGGTTTGGCACTCTTCGCAAGTGCATTAACGATATCATTTCTATTCAGGAATTCCTTTCCGGATAAAGTTTCTATTGAATAAGTCGCATTCATTACGTGAAACACTGCAAGCCAAAATCGTTGATACGCGATGCTTAGGAATGGAGAGACCCGTATTGTGTGTCGGTGATAGTTGGAATCTAGACTCGGAAAAAACTCCAGATACGAAACTTTTTGGTTTTTCTTTCATTTCGTTATACTTTTCTTAATTAGAGAACTCGAACATATAACTAACGAAGGGGCGCGAAATCACAGCACAATTACGGAATTCGGTACTTTTTGATTTTAACGAAAAACCGGGTCAATAAAACACTATGCTTTAAATTGTGCTAATTACTTTTATTTAACCTACCAAGGTTTCAACTGCCATGCAGTCATCATCAGGGTTCTTTATTGACTGAAATTAACTGAACTCCAGATACGAGTTCTTACTTGTCACATTAATCACTTCAAATTCTCCGAACGAATGAAAAGTAAAGACTTTTAATGAACTGCCAATGTGTGGATTAGCTGCTGCAAATACGTAAGGAATTGATTGGCTTCTAAACCACAGAAAAAGTGATCGTATATCGTTCATCGAAGTGATATTTTGAAAGAACATTCCAATTTTCAAATTTATGTCCACTTGTTGAATTTTCTTCACCTCTTTCAACAATTTCAAGTTTCTGGTAAACGTCGAACTCTCCGGAACAACAATCAGGAAAGTATTTTTGCTTCTAATTTCCCGCATACGTTCCAAACCTGCGACGCTTCCGTGAACGTTCCCAAAATTGAATAAACTTTTCGGCTGACTTCCATTTCTCACAAACTGATTGATATCTGCCGATGGGTTCACAAGAAAGACATTATGGTCAAACTTGAAGTAACTATTTAAATCAGCTATGAGGCTAGCTTCTTGAGAAATAAGCGTCAGAACGTTTAGAGCTACTTGAATTTCCATAGTTTTTGAACGAAATTTAGCGTTTGACTAACACTAGAACTAGATGGTCATTTTAGAATCGAACAAATTGTTTGTGTTATTGAGTATAACGAATAAAATTAGAGGCTCTGTGTTCACCTGCCAGCCAATTAAATGCAAATCACTCTTCAATTTCAAATACTCTATTTTATGATCATGATAATCGTTTTTGTGTTAGGGGCTATTCATGCATCCCACATAGTCGCATCAGTTTACTACACTACAGTAGTAATGTATCAATGGTCTGACTATATTCATTTCACATTCTAAATACTGCGACATTCCATCTACTTCCTTCTTTTAATCTTCTTCTCTTCTTTTAGTATTCTTTCATAGGAAATAGTTGCGAACAATGCATCAGTTATAAACGTACTTTCTTCTCCTTCTTTCAACAACTTTATAATGCAGTTTTGAATGGTGTCCAATTGCTGCAAGCCACTTTCTTTTCTTGAGCTTTAGCCATCCAACCTCGTTTCCTTATCATATTCCATTGAAAATGTTTAAGTTAACTTGGCAGCAAATCGAAACCGTCTCTTCCGCGTCAAACTTGCGAAATTAAATTCTTGACTCTTCATATCTCTCAAAATTTAATTCTCATCGGAATTTAATCCAGCAACTTTGCCCCTCTCTAACGCTTCGAATTTGAATTCTACGCTTCACCACTTCAGACATTACGAAATTCAATTCCAAATTTACTTTGCATTGTTTTTAAATTAACATTCAATGCTGAATATGTCGCATTGATTGCTTGAAACACTGATACCCAAAATCGTTCGTCAGCAATGGTCACAAACACGGCAGAGTAAAATAAACCAGGCAGGAGCGGTTCATTTTCGAAATGTCAAATAAGGGACCTAATACACTGGATGAAAATGAACTCAAATGAACACTGACATAAATCGAAAAATTTTGTTCGCAAAAAATATAAGGTTAACTTTACTCTGTCGTGTCACAAAAATGGTGATATTCGGATTAGTGTTGGAAAAAAATTCCTGGTACAATGTGCTAGTTGTCATATTAATCACTTCAAATTCTCCGAACGAATAAGAAGTAAAAACGTTCAACGAATGTCCAATGTGTGGGTGAGCGGTTACAAATACGAAGGGAATTGAATGGTTTCTGAACCACATAAAATGAGCTCGTAAATCCTTCATCGAAGTGATATTTTCAAAAAACATTCCAATCTTCATATTTCTGTCCACTTTTTGAATGTTCTCGACCTTTTTCAGCAATTTCGAGTTTCGGGTAAACCTCGAATTCTCCGGAACAACAATCATTAAAGTGTATTTGCTTCTAATTTCCCGCACAACTTCCAAACCAGCGATGTCGTGAGTACTCTCGAATAAACTTTTGCTTTAATTTTCATTTCTCACAAATATCTGCCAATGAGTTCACAAGAAAGGCATTGTATTCGAACTTGAAGTCAATGTATATAAACACTGAAGGTATCGCAGACCCTCAGGGAATAGCAAGAAATACGGATCCCGACTTTCGGGTGAATATAAGATTTATTATCTTTATTATGCTGCATCTCTGATGTTTGGCGTAATAATGTTGTCAGAACTGCGTTGCTCCGTATAAAATTTTCTATGTTGAGTATTGAGCTGCGTGAGATGCAACCTAACAAAGTGATTTTTTCTCGAATTCAGAGAAAGTAGAGATCCGCGTGTTTTTGCGGATCTGCGGTACTTTCAATGTTTACATACTTTGCTTGAAGTAACTGTTTAAATTAGCGATGAGATGGGCTTCTTGAGAAACAAGAATGAGAACGCTTAGATCTGCTTAAATTTTCATGTTTTTGAACGAAATTTATCGTGTGATCGTGCCAGTAACACTAGATGGTCATTTTAGAATCGAATAAATCGTTGTGTTATTGAATAGAAAGAATAATTAGAGACTATGTGTTGACCAACCAGCCAATTAAGCGCAAACCTCTTTTCAATTTTAAATGCCCGAGCTTATAATCATGGTAAATCGTCCTATGAACGATGACTGTATGGACTTACATAAACTACAAAAATGTTTTTGGGTTAAGGCATCTAGTGTTAGTTGGGAATATGATATTTCTATTGTTAAAACCGGTTTTAACCGATTTTAGATGATTTAAACAATAGAGATATCGTATTCCGGATTACACTAGGTGCTAATGTGTGTTGGCCTTTAGTCCTTCCGTCAAGTCGATATATTTTTCTGTTTCCAGAATGCGTCACCATTCAGTCTGAAAATCATAACTAGAAAAGGTAAACATCAATTCTTGTCATTCACTTAAGTAGTGTACACGCGTAATATTATGCATACACCTAAATGACTCACGCAAAATTCGTGTAGCAGACGACATGGCGCGACGTTGACGGTATTTTTAAATTATGATTATTTTCGTCTTGATGGCGTCACAAGTTTTCTTTACTTGTTATGACGGTACAATTAAATTGGAAAGCCGACTCATAAGTGCAACAGTAACAATTATTTGACGCCATTTACCATAATTTTTGTCATGTGTTTCTTCTTCAGTGCAAGTTACAAATTGAAACAGTAGATTATTGTACATGTCACCGAATATGTTTTCTTACAGACTGAACCCATTCACTTGGAATTACCATTAGTGTGAAGTCGTTAGAGCGTGTAGGATAGAAATGAAGAAGAAAATCTTTTCCGTCATAACAGTCCATAGAGTTATACTCGAGAGGTGACATGGTGACGCAGGGTTCCCAGACATGTTCAAAAATGACAGCACCACCATGCCATCTCTCCGAGTGTAACTCTATGTAACAGTCTATTACTCAACAAAAAGTACTCCGTGAGAGAGCAAGCTGTCAAATAAAGAAAACAAAAATTGAGAAAAGTCAATTTCGTCTCTCACACGGAGTATTTTTTTGATAAGAGGAAATTGAACATTACACGCCAAACATTTGGTTATCAGAGAAATTCACCCTTAAGAATTTTGGGGACCAAATGCGCTGTACGTTACTGATCCTACAAACAACGATGTGAAAAACACTTAAATATGAATTTGACGTCGTATTTCTTTTGTTCTGTGACAGTTTTACAAAAGAATGGTGGAATCTAAGAGTAATTTTACCTAGATAGGAAACTTCGAATAAAATTACGTAAAATATGTGGTACCAAAATGAAATACGAGATGTGTATGGTATGTTTGCCCTCTTAATTAAGAGGGCAAATTGAACTATCAAAAGCGTCAACGAATTCATGTAGTGTAAAATTATACAAACTGATGTTGGGACCACATTTCGTCGAACAAATTTCCTCTCTAGGTATAATTACTCTTGGGGTGGAATCATACATGAAGGAGTAATATTTATTTGAATATTCGTGGGACAAAACTACCTGTGTGTTGGGAACGCTGATTCAATTTTGACTTCGTTTAGTTGACAGTTCTCTCTCAAAAATTCATTTTTATTCACCGACTTTCGTTTAACTGTCATCCATTTAGAATTCAAAGCTCTTTCTAGCACCGAAGCAAACTATGAGACCTATTGTGATGAGAATGTTTTCGTTTTGTGATAAAGGAATCGGCTGGTTGTATTACAGCAAATTTCTTGAAAATATAGAGGTGACTTCATGTATGAAGAACAAATGATTATCTTCAGTTAACAATCCAGTTAATTTGAATCAATAACCGTTTTTCTATTCACAATTTTTGACACCCTACTTCACAGTTATTATCCTGAGAAACACTGAAATTTATCTACATCATCATACCTCAGAGCTATTTATGCAAAAGTATAGTATTTGTGTGATGATATGGGGGCATATTATAGAACCTATGTGATCATTACAGTAAAGAAATAGAAAACTCGATTACATTCTGTAAATCCAATTTAAATATAATTCAACGTCACAAAACGAAAAATGGACGAGCACGAAAAGTACGCCCTGTGGTGCTATTTTGAATAATGGTGCGAAAATATCGTTAATATACTACGACGACGGTATTTCTTTTTTTTTTTAAAAAAGAACATCGTCATTTGATTCACCTTTACAATAGAGTTCATTCGGTCTTATGCTGGTACTAAGTGAGTATATACAAAAAATAAATGTTTGAAAATGAGCCTAATCACCAGTTAACAATAAAAGAAATGATGAAATATGAGGGTTTTCACGTGGTCGACATGTTGTTATTGATACAAATTTGTCTCACACGTATGGATATAATTTCATTATTAACCTTTTACCGCAGGTATACTTGAACAATTTCTTTGTTCTGAATAATTTTTTTTACAAATGTCGCTACCACCATTCGGGCTTGAAATTGTTTGAAGTGCGGCTGAAGAATTGTGGAAGATTAATACTCAAGCCATCAGTGTTTGAAAGATTTTTGGTTTGACATCAATCAGCTTATTTCGTTGAAACTAGTTCACTTAGGACGAGATCAGACGAATAATTTTGCATTTGTGAGATCGACAATTATGTTGCGTTTTCCGTTGTGATCCGATTTGAAGGATACGTTAAGCAATGGAAAAAGCTGCGTATTGTTGATCTCAGCAACGCGAAATTGCTGGTGTGTAAAAATGTAAAGTGTATCGATATAGAACACTGCTCTATACCGTCAATGTAGTCACAAGTGACGACGGCTTCGCCTCGTTAGGACAAGCTTAAGACTAGTCCTGAAAAAATTCTGCTTTCGTCACGAGTCTCGAACTACGTTTTCTGTGGCGTAAGGATCATAATGAGACGAAAAACAAAACAAAAACATTACAACAATTTCAGCTTTTCTTAGCAATCACTTTTCGGTCGTAGGTGCAGTGACGAAATACGTCGAATTATGATTCTACGGCACAGAATAGTATTTTTCGTTACGAGTGACGAAAAGTTGAATTTTTCAGGACACGTCGTAAGCGTCCTAACAAGGCGAAGTCGAATTTCTACTTTCAACTTTTCATCACTCGTAACGAAAAATACTATTATCGTCGTATGGTAAATAACGGTGCAGTTGAATGAAGTTTTATTTATCACATACGCGCGGTGTTCGGATGTCAAAATTATTTAACTAGAAGAATAATTCAAAAAATACACTTCAGTTCATGTTGTTGTCTCGTTGTCGCGTTTGTGATAAAATAGAGTACACACTTGTCACTATCACTATCAATCTACTTCGTGACAAGTGTGTAATATATATAAGATTAGTGAATCGATATTTTTGGATATTTTTTATCAATGGTTCCGTAAATTTTTAATTAAACCGCACCATTCGGTGCACTGGAACCCAATAAACATCGTTGTATTCGTGAGTGCTCGAACAGAGCGTTTAACCGTTTTCTTCGAGTAGCAGACATGATTTGACAGCACCAATCAATTCTCCACCTTTCACTTCGTAGCCTAAGTGCCCCGGATTCTGACGCGGTGGGGTTTTATTTATTTTTTTTCTCATAATTCATACAAAAATTGCTACTATTGCGTAAGCTAAAAAACTATTTGAAGGAGTTACTTTGAAAATCATATTTTTTTGTGAATTTTTTTTTAAACAGCGAAAACCGTACATCATGAAGTTGACCACCAACTAAAACAATTCCGTATATACTACCGTAAACCATAGACAGGCCACGAATCAGCTAGTTTAGTGATTTCATTTCAACAATGATTCGCTAGTCTTGTTCATGTGCAATTTGGTATAGTGTTTTTACAGCATTGTATCAAGTACTATTGTCGTCATGGCTTGATGAGAAACTGCATATCAATGCAAAGCTTCGAAAGACGTACTTCGTTTTCTGAGGATCGAAACGATGGTTCAAAAATACAGGTGGCGCGGCCCTACCCATACCCACATTCGTGTAAGTAGGCCCCATTGCTACAGTGAATCACTGTTTTGTGTTAATCTGTGGTAGATTTTTCTAAAGGATTGAAACCGGAATAGATTTTAGAAATCGTAAAGTTTTCTTGTTTTTGCTGCCTCAACTCCCGATCAAGTTCCTTGTCAACCCTAATTTGTACGTATAGGTAAAGATTGTAAAATCAGTCTTGTTTTACAAATCAAACTCATACCCGACTAAATATCACATCGAAAGTTATAGTAGATCTAAAGAACAACGTTCAAAGAATAATTGAATAATAGGCAGGTAACACGTCTGTTATACGCATTTTCCAGTGCATTCACCGACAATCACACATCACCCTATTTTTTGATTTTCTTTTAAACCATATTTTGCTTTGTATACATGCAAGAATAAAGCACGTGCTGAGTAAGAGTCGCGTGCCGCATGGAAGGCGGAGCTTACGTTTTTACTATGCGCAAGCGTTTTTGCTTCTATTCATTGGTTTCATGCATGAATCGAGGGGTGAATAGCAACATAAATACGTAGTAAAAAGCGTAAACATTGTCATTTTCAATCTGACCGAGGTTGGATATTCTCCTGGGCTAGATACATAGTTTTGTGTTCAGTGTTTATTTTGAAAGTGCAATTTTTGTTCGTTTTTGTTTTGTTTGTTTTCCTTGGTTTTATTTGTTCGAAAGACTTTGGTGGAATTGAAAAAAGGAAACGGCTTCGGTCAGGATTAACAAGTGTGGTTCAGCTTTAACAGTGAAATATTGTGTTCGTGAAATGAGATGGCCACATCTCAGCGATTTCTTCCATTTCGGTCGACAGTGGGCCTTTTGACAACAGTGGCCGAACTACCGCATAATTACAAAATTCGTTATATAACACCTGAATCACCACTGGATCTGACTATTAAAACAACCGACTCATTAACACCACCCAGCACACCTTCACCGTTAAAGAAACGGTACCGTGCTGAAATCGATTGTCACACCGAGCAGCAAAATAAAATTCCTAAAATTGAAGACGAAGTCGTGCTACCGAAAAAAGAAACCACCCCACTCAAACCAACCAAATCGAATGCAGCATCGAAAACACTTAAGAACCATCCCGTTTCGACCAAGGAACGTAAGCACAAGGCGGTGAGAAAATTGAAATTCGACGAAAATAAATCATCGCCCGTGTCGGGCACGATAATCCGAACGTTGGATGAAATCGAGCAAGATAATTGCCATGAGTCGGGTGACATTGATCCACAGTACAATATTGTCGAGGTGACCGATGAGGCCAAAGCCGAAATTGCTGCCATACCCAACGTGATCGGTGGGTATGCGTGTAAATTGTGTCAAAATGAATTCGAGGACGCATTCGGATTGGCTAGGCATCGATGTTCGTGCATTGTTTTATTGGAGTATCGATGTCCGGAATGCGGAAAGCGTTTCAACTGTCCAGCGAATCTGGCATCACATCGACGATGGCACAAACCGAAGGACGAAGTGTTGAAGAAACAGGAAAACAACGAAAACGAACAACAGTTTCCGTGCAGTGAATGCGGTAAATTCTTCAAGCGTCAGGCGTATCTGCGGAAGCATTTGGCAACGCATAAAAATAAAATGGTCGCGAAGAAAGTCTCACGGAATTCGGAAAGTTCAAACAGTTTGCGAAGTGAGGATTCGAATTCGTGCGATTCTTTGCCAAAGCGGAATTTCGACGAGTACAACTATGCGAAACGAGAGCACACCGATTCGGAACTGTCGTCATCGTCGTTTTCGGCTGCTGCGGAAACCAATTTTCGGGCATATGGTGGTACGTTTACCGATGAGGAGAATATTGCTGCTGCAGCGTTAGCGAATTTACGAAATGGACCGTCCGTTATACGACATACCACTGCCTTAGCAGTATGAGCTTCTGGATAAAGATTCGGTCAATATCATCAGGTAAGAGTGTCACAGAGAAATTTATTTTAGTTTTTCGAATTTAGTTGTAAGGAAAAATTTTTTTTTCAAATTTACCACGCTTTTCTTCGTGAAAGCAAAGAGATGAGTCAATTTCTAGTCACAAAAAAAATTAATTAATTTATTCGTCAAGTTTGAAATCGTTTTGTACAAAAAAAAAACTTATCGGTAAAATGACTTCACCTCAAAACGTGGCCAAGCCGCAATGTACAAAATTTTGTTGATGTCTTTTAATCGCATTCTTTATAGCATTAGTATACGGGTTTGATGTTTTGGTGTTAATATTTTGTTTTTATTTTCGTTTTTTTTTACAATTTCCGTAAAGTCAACATTTTTGAAATTTTATTCGTTCAAAGTCAGCCTTTATCGAGTTTTAAAAAAATTGAGAGAATTTCCTCAGTGTTCCGACCTGCCTCACATACTAAATTACAGACATTTTGAAAGCAGCATAGAATTTCCTAAATAATTCCTGTTGAAACAAGAGATTATTTTCGGGAATTTTAGTTCTGCAAATATCGAAAAATTTTATTATTTTTTTTCGAAATTATTCGAAATTTTTCGGATAATTCAGAGTTTGAATTACCGAAAAGAAACCCTGGTTGAAGCGTAGAGTCGTGTTAGTGTCGTTTGATTGCAGTTGATTTAGTTGTGAAACAGTGAGACTCGAAACACGACTTTTCTGTCCTAACAAGTATCGAAGTAACGCTTGAAAAGCCATTTAATGTTCCCTAAATTCTTCGAAAATTTCAATACTTTTTTGAGTAGTAGGCCCCTTGGCCTTACATCTCTGAGACAACGATTTAAAGTGGTTCGAATTTTCTTGGAATCGAACTTGAAATATTTTTTGTCTTCTAGCCAACGAAAACCAAAGAAAAACTTTGGCAGTGCCAAAGACACCTAATGCGAAATGTTGTACTGCTGTTGAATATGTCAAAGAACAGAAGAGATTTTAGGCTATATCTTGCTTTAGGTGTCTTTCGCATTTCTCACAAAATCTGCAATATATTTGGACTGAATCACACATTGTAAATATCAATCATAAATCAGTTTTCGTTTCTTTGATGAAAATGGGAAGGCATTGTGAAATTCTCATTTTTCTTTTTCGCTCATTTTGGCTGAACGAATTAATGAGAATTTTTGTAAGTTTTTAAGTTTTAGGCAGTGAACGCTGTCAGTTCCATTTCAAGACGTGAATAGAATGTTTGCCATTTAATACTTTTTTTATTGTGCCATTTTTATTAAGCGACCGAAATAGCATAAAATGAGGTTACAGACATGGTCAAATTAACTATAAATTTTAATCAATCTTTTTTTAGTAATTAATATTAAAATTCCGTACTGACCCAAAGTAAGGGAAAATTTATTCGAGGGATTTCTATTTGCCGGTCTGCCAATATTTTTTTTCCTTTTACCAATATTTTAAATCACTTTTTATAAAGTCGAAATTGGTACCAATTCGATCAAAATATTGGTAAATCGAATAATATTTATAACGTTCACCCAAAAATTAAATAACGTTCGAATACAAAACCATTCATTTAGGTATCGTATGATTTGTACATTCCCACAAATACGTAAACAAAATTCGATGATGAAAATGATTTCGAAATATTGCTAAGTTGTAAGATTATAATTTCAAACTAAAAGTATGTAAAAATTTTATTTCAATTCATTCTACAATGTTCTACTAAAAGTTAAGCTAAGAATTTATAATTTTAATGTACAAAAACTATCATTTTGGATGATCACAAAAAAGTTATATTTTACAAAAAATTTACAGAATCACACCGATCGTGTTCCTTCTAACTTATAACATAATTTATATTGATTCATCATCTAGTCAAAACTAGTCCAATCTTTAAATAAAAAGGAATTTCAATCAATTAATTTAAACAAATTGTTCGTATACCATGTTACCATCTAAAGTAATTTAATCTACGAAATCTAAAAATTATAAAAATTGTCAACAATTTTCTGAAGTAAATTTTCAGTTCTTTCGTCTTATTTTATGTTTAAGGGCTAAAATGATTATTTGCGCTTGCGTTGGGCTTAAATTCAAATTTTGACAGAAAAAATCACTCGAACCACTGGAGCTACGCGGATCATATGAAAATAAATGAAATGAACCACTAACTAACGTCGGAAACGTAAAATCTTACTTTATTTCTTACAATTGCTAAAAGTTTTCTATGTGCAGAATAAGCACCAGCTGAATATCACAAACAAAAACACTTTGTATTGTAAACAATTCAAAGGAGTGCCCTATATTCGCAAAAATACTTTCACGCATTTTCTCAAATTTTCGTGAAATTTTCCAAAAAGTTTTTTGTGAAAATTTGAGAAAATCGCGAAAATTTGAGAAATTTCGTAAAAATATTTTCGCAAATATAGGCATTGATTCAAAGACAACCCAAGGCTGTATACTTTGGGGAGGTCACGCAGATGCAGATACGCGGGTTACACACCACGTTTCATACAAAAAATTCACCACGCCATACAAATTCAATTTTGGTGAATTTGTTTGTATGGGAAAGGTGTGTTCCCGCGTATCTAATAAAATGACGATCTGCGTGACCTCCCCAAAGTATACAGCCTTGAGACAACCTACATACAGTGCATTTCTACGTTAACGTCATCTATTCGCGCGCATAACACGTATGAATGAAGTAAACACATTGTGAAGAATGTGTTTTGATTGTTTATCATACAATAAGTGTGTGTTAGTATATCAGCTGGTGCTCATTCTGTACATAGGAAACTTTTAACAATTGTAGTTCAAAGTTTTCATTCATTAAATAACATCAGACGAACTGTCACTTTCGAATCGCCAATTAAAAAACTGGCATACATCGTTCCGCAAAGGCCACCTAAACACCTAAACTCACTCTCGTATTTAAAACCATGAACATTTCTACTAATTTACGCAGCTTGTCGGGCTTCATCATTTTGACATTAAATCAGAAACTATTTTTTGAAAACATTTTCCAACATTGTTTCATAATTACCTCCCGTGAAAAACCCTGAAAATTAGTAGAGCATGGGAAAACATATGAAAAAAGGAAAAACAAACTTTTTCACAAAAATGGTTCCTTCAATAAATTCAATGTTTTCCCGGTGCAAGCATCCAATTAATACGTTTGAAATATTAGGAGTAAACCGTTATAGTTTGCAAAGTTTGTAAGTATAGCAATTTCGTGAACTTTTGACATTTCTCCCATATGTTTTATGTCAAAAGTGTACGAAATCACCATACTCTCAATTACATTACGAACCATTTGGGTTTACCCCTGTTGTCATTGTACACTGTAAAAGAGGTGTGTAATTAAAACATTCAATTCAATATCAACGTAAATTCATTTTGAGAATTTGCAAAAATCGATCTTTTCGCAAAATTGATACCGTTTGAATAGAACAAAACTGAGCATCAACACGACAAGCATTAATTTTAAGTAAAATAAGTTCTTTGAAAGAAAATCACTTATCATTAAGAATAAATTTTAGTTAACATTTCGAGACCCAAAGATTATATCCTAGCTTAAGTTGTATATTAAACATTTTACCAACAGAGTTCAATCTAGTCAATGAAGCACAATCATCTAACTATAATTATATTATCTAAAATATATTTTAAGTTAAATAGAGCAATTTAATGGTGAAATTATTTGTACAAAATCAACACGAAACAGACATCATATCCTAAAAATATTTTAATTTTAATGAAAATAACAGAAAAATAAATGTTTTTTTGTGTGTAAAATTTAACTGAAGAAATGAGAAAGTGAGACGATAATAAAGAAGTTCTTTAAAAAAACAAGGTTTTTCAACACAAAAGCAAATTTATAAACGAATCTATTGTGATACATAAATTTTAGGTAATAATTTTTAAAAAAGACAAAAGAACATTTCAAAATCAATTTTATTATAAAGAAAATTGTAAGAAAAGAATTTGTATTTTAACAACAAAGAAAAGAAAATTATTTAATAAAGTTTGTATTTATAATGCTTTTTAATCTGGTTCGTTTTATTGGCGACAGTGGACGTAGTAACTGTGCGATAGTGAAAAAAAACACGACTACCTCTTCCCAAAAATTCAGGTGGTATATGGAAGTTGCATATAAGATGGGAAAACAACTCGAAAAATACGATTAAACTCAGCAATTCATCCGATCTGTCCCACTAGTTACAGTAGTAGTCTACCCTCGAACTTATGAGTCTTTTGTTAATCAATATTTCTCTGGACTACCATATTTGAAGCAATTCACATGTCACATGAATAACGAAAATCAAAATAGCTCGAAATCTATTAGACTTTTCTTAGAACATTTTGGATTCTTCAGAATTCGGTCCATTAGTGGATGAGATGAAGCTCCATAAACGGTGCTCTAAGAAAGGTTCTATACAAAGTAATCGTAATTATGAAACCTCTGTTATGCGGACAAGTGGTAGAAACAACACACATTACTACAATTGACAAAGTACTCCGGAGCATTCGACTCATAGTCCCGGGCTCGATAATTTTTCGTTTCGTTGTAGAACTGTCATATCATTCAAGAAACTACCTCAGCTCGAGCCGGATCGTATAAGGAATGATTGACAAAAGTTATCGATTTACCTAATAAAATGTTCCAAGGCTATGATATTTTCGCACAAAATTTGAAAATATCATAGAGAATTCAAATTTTGCGCCGAAATAGCATATATTGTGAATCACTTCATTGACTGAAAACATCAATGACTCTTATAAATCTCTGAGAGGGATTCTTTTGAATTTCGACTGACCGAAATCGGCGCTATTTCTTCCAGGACTTTTTTATGTAGTTAGGCTTTGGTGCCTAGGCCCCAAAATCAGTCTAAGATATTTTTGATCTTCCATACCTGGCTGGTTGTAAGTGGCCAAAAGTCGAAAAATTTGGTTTCGTAGTCCGGATTTCATTTCCGTAAGGTGGCGAGGACTACTTTTAGGTAGGATTCTGTTGAAAAACAGCATACCAAAATCGGACGAATTTTCCAGCGGACTTTTTTTTATATGTGCCTAGAAAGGTATTCGATCCAAGAAGCCAAAACCACTTTCAAAAAAATTCTTCGAAGCTTTTGTGGCTGGTGAAAAATGATCAAAGGCCGAAAACTTGCATTTTTCTTACAAAAATTTCTCCACTTACACGAGCCGGGGTGTCATTGCGGCTAGAAAGGTAATACCATGACATACATATTTCAGTGTGGATGAATTATAAAACCAATAAGTCCCTATTCGGATGAATAGTACATTTGATTACCTTTCTAATACACCCCACATGACACTGTACGGCTCGTGTAAATAGAGAAATTTTTGTAAGAAATGTGCAAGTCTTCGGTTTTTGATGACTTCTCGCTAGCCACACAAGCTTCGAAGAATTTTTTGAAAGTGGTTTTGTTTACTAAGTATCGAAGTCATTTCTATGCACATATAAAAAAGTCCACTGGAAAATGCGTCCGATTTCGGTAGGCTGTTTTTAAAAGAATCCTCAACAAAAGAATTCTAAGAAAATACTTAACAACAGCAAGTAAATCCTCTAATCCAGTCCCGTGTTGTGATTCATACAACACTTGCTTCAAATCTGGTTTGTGCTTTTGTTAAATGTGCACAAACGCTATATTCTAAATTCCCAATTTAATTTCACGTATCTCCTTGCAAAAAAATCATAAAAATTGATGGAAATCCTTGAAAATCAAAGCAAAAACGTTGAACCTCATAAAATGTTCAACGAATTTTTAAAGATACTTTTGTCAACGAAATTTACAAATATCTGTCCCTCGTAGTTACCTGATGAAATTTGTGGTATTTGGCCTTATAATTCGCCTTGTGAATTAGGTCGTTTAAGATTCCTTCACAAAAACTGGTGACTTCAATCTGATCGAGAGCTAGAAAGTTTGACGCCAATGAGCTCTAAGCTTTCCGGTGAGTCATTTACGATGTAAATGAATCGCAGTCATTGAATAAAAAAAAGCTGCTCTGAAGTTAATCATACCCTCATAGTAATCGGACACCGTTTCAAGTAAGACACGAAAAAAACTCCTTTAACTGATTTCGGTTGTCATCTCAATTCCATAGTGTCCATTAGTGATGCATTTAAATCGTCCTACAAAAAAGACGATGAAATAATCGTTTATAACACTGCCGCCGTATATGTATGCTGTTATACAACATACGGACTACCCCCCAACCCAAAATTATAATCATAATTCAAACAGTGGAAAAATGGAAAATCGATAAATCCAAACAATTCTTTGTCGAATGTGCGAGGGTTGCGAGATATATACTCATACCATACCATATACACACTCTCGAAAAGCGGTGTTTCGATTGCATGCCAACTAGTTGTTACTTTGGATTTTTATTTGAACCCAAACGCACATTTTACTATCATTTAAATGTGTAAGCAAATGCATCACAAACGAAAAAAAAAAAATAAAAACAAAATTTCGTAGGGTCTTCCAGTGTTCACGATATAACACCAGACCGCATCACACGGATTTTTCGCCAGCTGTCGTTCCAGGTGCGATGGGGTGTTGCATTATACACATTTCATTTATTAATGGGGTAAGGGTGATTGAGCGAGCACCATAGACTTTTTTCGTATAATTTTTCGTTGTTTTCTATTCCTAACATAATTGATGTTGATGTACATTGTGTACGTGGTGCGCTGTATATATCGGAAACCACTCTTCGCATGATCAACATGAATCGAAATAGTTTTCTCGTTTCATTGAAGACAAACAATTTCTTTTCGAATTTTTTTTTTTTTGTTTACTGTGTGGTGTATACTTAAAGGGATATTGTATTTGTAATGGACATTGCTGTGCGGGAGCTGACTGGTTGCTATGAAACAGTTCTCTATTAAGGGTTTCTGAGGTAAATAAATAGGAAAAAAATAAACGCCAAGCCGTAGCTAATGGAACCTTACTTAATTTAATGAGTGTTATGGTTCGCATATGGTACACAAGGTATTTAGGAATGTTTTTATGGTTCAATTTTAATTATTATTTCCCTGCGGTGAATTTTTGTTTTTTTTTCCTTTTTTTTAGATAAATTCAGGTTTCGAAAATGTGGTTTTTAATTTTGGTTGTATAATTATGCGTGTTTATTCGGATGGGCAGTATGGCTAATGCATTATTCATACGGAAAAGTATAATTATCTCAAATTTTAGACGATATTTATATTGGTAATAGTTTGGTTAGTTTGTAAAAATGGGACTCACATCAAAGTAAGAAAAGTTATTTAAAAAATCACCCTAGAGCCATTTGATGTATTTGCAACATTTTAATCGTAGCACATTTCGGGTACGAAGACCTCTAGTATTTGAGAATTATCTCGCTAAAAATCAGAAAGAATTCATTTAACTTAGCGAACACACACGCAGAAATCGGCCTCTGGCTCGGAACGGTTTAAGTTCAGGTCCATCTCACATAGTCTCGGCTGTAGATCTAAATTAGTTTTTATTTATTTACTGTCGGCATTAATAACTTCAAAAGCTTTCCGTTGAACATACATTAGTGAACGTATCTAAGGACAATTCTAAAATCAAGTCAAGTTCCGTTTGAGTTGTCATGTCGTCATGAAGCTGAGCCGTATAGCATAGACATGTAAATAGGTAAGTCATTTATGTCGACAACAAATCATATCAAATTAGATTTCTTGTCGGGCGTTCTATGAGGCAATTGTACTAATTTTATATGACCTGAGTTTGGCAACAATTGTTCCAGTAGTAGAACGCCCAGAAAGAACGAAAAAATCTGCATATTTGGAAGTAATGTTTTTTCAAGACCGTAGGACCGTTTATTCCGTGGGCTTCCAACAAAAAAGTACTGGGTTCATTTATATGTGGAACATCAATGCTGCAGATAAGGCGGACTTCCCAAACATTCGCTATATTTTGGTTCATAAATCTCTTGGAAGTACTCGCACCAGCCAGTGCGTGTACTCTACCTGTAGATCTTTCCAAGGCCAACATTCGTACAATATTACAGTAATTGAAAATAATTTTTTCTTGAGTTATTGCCAAAAAAACCTGTTTTCGGTACCCTCTGACATGTCCTTACTTTTGAACGCTTTACACAGAAAATATTTTTTTAAAGAAAAAGTAAAAGATACATGTTCGCAAGAATTGAAGGACGAATCCAAAGAGCTATCACTCATTAAAAACGGAGACCGCTTGTTTCCCAATCACCCAAAGTTTTGGCGATATGACTCTTAAGCACATAGGCTGCTCAGCTGAAAAAATGTTCTGAAAGACATGTACAATGTTGAGGTGAGGTGTAGAACCCAAGAAAACACAACAAGACAAAACCAATCACTTTGTAATTTTATTTTATATGAAAAGATCGACTTTTTACTGGCTGCGCCACTATTGTGAGCAGTCTTTTTTGTCGCAATCACTTTCACTTTCAGTTGAATTGTATTTCTTGGATTCTAAGTTTTTGGCTCCACACCGTCGTCATAAGAGACTATTTTTGGAAAAACCAATTGCCACATTTTCGTATTGTAATTTTTTTTGGGAAAATTCGGGAAACGGCTGGAAAAATTAGGAAAATATGAGAAAAAGTTTGGTGGCTTTTTTTGAAACGGTGGGACTGCTAGAACGTCATCACCGGTTTGTTTGAAATTTTTGACTGAACATTAATCGAAATGAATCGAAATGCATGGCACCGCCATGCGTTGATGGCAACCAAATACGCAAAGCCTTTGTAAACACCATCAATATTTTAATTTAGTTTCACTGTAAATAAAATGGTACGCACGGCACGGTATAATATATGTAACCTTTTATTCAATAAATATAAATTTTAATGAACGCAACCCCATCGCATATAATATTGGATATATATGCACCATCGGATTAACAATCCAAACATACAAATGCAAATTTATAGAACAGCTTTTACTTTTCAAAAACGATTTTACATCTACATGTGCTCACTATGGGTATAGTGTTATGCATATTCATTCAAACATTGAATTTTTAAACAGGAATGAGCATAGTTTTGTGTAATTCAATATTTTACACAAGTCTGCACCCTTTTTTTAAAAACAGAATTTTATTGCATTTAGTGCGTGCCGAAAAATCATTTTTCTATTTGATTAAGCTCTATGTGGTTATACCATATGCAATATGTATCTCGATGCTTGTTATACAGTTTACTGTACAGACATTCATATTCTCATAAACCAATTAAATGGAATTGCTAGTTGTCAGTGCGGTGAATGAAAGTAGTCATATGTGATTGACTCAGACAGTCGTGATTTTCTTCTATTTAATTATATTCGAATAGTGTTTTATAAACGGGATATTTAAGCTTTAATGTTACTAAGAATTTATTGAGAACTTATTGTCCCAGAACTTACGAGTAAGAATTGGAACCATGATGGGTCCGAAATCTTACAATTTCCTAGCAATTTCCTAGTATTCTTCCATACAAAATTAGAATATAACAAAACTTTCTTGCAAGAAATTTTGATATGCTTTTATTTGTTCCACCTCATTCAAATTTGTAACAGGTACATCTGGCGTCACAAGCAACAATTCTGTGATAGTAACAAAAATAACTGATTCAATCCCATCAGTTGATTAAATATTCTTATTTTCAATAGTAACTCATACACTCATATGAAATAAAGAAATGAATATGGTAGAAAGCGAGCGAAACGAGTGAGAAATTTTTTTCAACGATTCAGTTTTACTAATAATAGTTGCAAAGCTTTTCGTCAAACCAAGTTAATTGTGTAAAAACGCGAGCGGAGCGAGCGAAGAAAAATTTAATAACTGGAGACTCTTGTTGAGGCGCTACAATGATTTTTTTCGTGCTTTTCCCTAAACTCAATAAAATCAGTAACAAAAGTGTTCTCACTAAAACTCGTAGGGACATCTTGATGAATGACTGTTCGCTTCAGCGTTATCCTTTGCATTTTCAGAGAACACAAAGTCTGATATAAAACTAGTAGTAATGGAAATGGAAATCAATTACATTTTATCTCGATAAGTGTTCTCTGCGGAATTCAAAATCGTCAAGTTCTGCGGAAATCTGATGCAAAACAAACACATTTTTTCCAAAATGACTGTGTCTGAAATAGTCTCTTCTTGAAGTGTTCTCCCCAATTCTAAAATGTTCTCGTAGCATTGCTAGGATGCTACGTAAGATTTCGGACCCATGATTGGAACGCTAAACAAACACTCCTAAAATTACCTAACTGACCTTATCGTCATTAAATAGGGATCCAATTCGTCCTCTTTTTTGCAAAAACTCTAAGAAGATTTCTTTTTTCAATGTTTGGTCAAGATGGCACACAATGGTCAAGATGGCACACAATGGTCAATATGGCACACAATGATCAAGATGACAAAGGTGGTCAAGATGGCAAAGGTGCTCAAGATGACAAAGGAGGTCAAGATGACAAAGGTGGGCAAGATGGCAATAAATTTTAAAATTTGTGTTTTTCGAGTGATGTCGATATTGCTTAAAAAAAACCGCGGCATGGCAACTTCATTACAAAAAAGTAAGTGTCTTTGTCAAAATAAAGTGGTATTTTGACTGTGTCAAAACGAAGTTTGGTTGCTAGAGAGGGCATTGTTTTCGCCCAAAATACACTGAAGTAAGTGGGCTTCAGGAAAATATAGGTAGTTAGATCAACTCATTGAATTACTGAGATTTTATTGTTATTATTATTTTATAGACTTTTAATGGAGAATATATTGTTCAACATAGTTTTTGTTGGTTGTGCCGTAGTCAAACTAAATTAGTCCAAGAGCTTGTGTAACTCTCTCCGCTTACACTCTTAAATTTAATTGAAAAAAATACGGAGTGACTATTCGACCGCGCGGCCAAATAGCCAGTTCTTCTGTAGTAGACTATTCGCCCGCGCGGTCGAATAGCCAGTTCTTCTTTAGTAGACTATTTGACCGCGCGGTCGAATAGCCAGTTCTTCCTTAGTAGACTATTTGACCGCGCGGTCGAATAGCCAGTTCTTCCTTTGTAGACTATTTGACCGCTTCTATCGTGAAATCATTTGAAAATTTTTTGTTTCAAGCTATATTTTTGGGAAATATATTTCGTAAAATATCATCTAAATACCCGTATCGTCTAACTTTTTCATGCAAATAACAGGCACGATAGTTAACACATAGGTAAGTCTAAATTGATAATTTCCACTGTCGAAAAGAATAAATTGGTTTTTCTTCTTTTTTGTTCGCAAAAATGAATGCGATATATTGCAAAAAATGTCGCTAAAGCTCGTTGTGTGTAATACAACTCGATGGTATTTGCTTGTTTTACATCCAGATACAATAATTTTATAATATAGCTAAGTTGTCAATTTATATAAATTTTATAAATTAAATCATAAACCAAGGCGTTTCGGACAAATTAGAGAAAATTTCCCTTTACAAACTAAATTTTAAAACTAGGTGTTTCACGCAGATCGGAGTAGATTTTCCTTTTACGAAACTTTTTCTGAGTCTTAGACGTTTCACACATATTAGAGTAGATTAGTGCTGGAGGTCTACTTTCGCGATGTTTTGCGATGCATGGAGGGGTATGTATGATGGATGTGGACTGTCAGATCCCCGGTAATTCTCTATAATGTTTCACTATATTGAAAATACATAAAGTAACTAGTTTGACTGCATGCACAGTAATATTTAAGTGCTAACATTTAGGACAGTCATGTAATGTGTGTTAATGATAATGATAATGATGTCCTCTATGGTCCTGCAGAGAACTTGAAACTAGTCAAGGCAAAGGCGCAGTTAGATGTCATGTATGACTGCTACTATCGCTTTTAAAAAGCTGTCTAATTGGGAGTGGATCCAGATGTGAAGTGTGAGTCAGTCCAGTCCACATTCGCAGTCCCAAATAAATAATTGAATTAATTTTACAATGTTTCGTGATTTGGAGGATTTAGTAGAAACGTGAAAAACTGTTGCGCTATGCGTTGGTGAAAGTAAGACAGAAAATTATTTACAAAAGGGTGAATCAATATTAATTTTATGTTATGATGTTTCTCGGTTTGTAGTAGCATGAATTTCAAGTTTTGAAAGCCCTTAACAGATAGAGTTCCCTCTCATCTTTAATAATTACCGCTTGAATGAAAAAATATATCAGGAGTCAAAGAAAGCTAATCCTGCCAGTGTAGACTATTTGAACGCTCAAAAAATGGTGGAATAAAATTTCGCGCAGCGCAGCGCGAAATTTTATTCCACCATTTTTTGAGCGTTCAAATAGTCTACACTGGTAGGATTGGCTATTCGCCCGCGCGGACAAATAGTCTGGACTCATGGGAATGGCTATTTGACCGCGCGTTCAAATAGTCTACACTGCTAGATCTGGCTATTCGCCCGCTAGCGGTCAAATAGTCGTCACTGCTAGGAATGGCTATTTGCCCGCGCGGTCGAATAGCATCACTCAAAAAAATATTGTCCAACAGGAAGAGAAAAGTGAAATTCGACAAGTTTTATTTGTTGAAATATGTTTAACAAATGAGAATCTAATAGTACATTGAATGACAAGGGGCGAAAGTAAAAAAATTCAACCGTGTGCGAGAGTTGGAGCCCGCGCCGAAGGCAAGGGCTCTAATCGCACAGGTTGAATTTTTTTATTTTTCCCCCGAGTCGTTCATACTATTTTTTTTGATACCAACATTGAAAATTGATACGTATCGCAAACATCGCAACAAAATGTTGAAAAAAAAGGCATTTAGCCAGAAAATGCGGAGGTCCAGGGGGCGGCAGTTCCTGGTATATGAAAAATTTAATAATTTAGCCATCACAACAATAACACTCACAAAAATTAAGATATAACTAACAAATCATTCAGTAACAAAAAGTATCAACTTTGTATGCTAATTTCAATAAGAACACTGGCGCACAGTGTTTTACAATTTTGATCAAAGTATTCTGCATAATATGAGCGGATTTTGTTGACAACTCGACTCATTTCTCTCATTTTCTGTGACGTCAGTCACTTTCGCTGTTCGTTCAGTTGCGTTCGCTCTTCGTTAAGTACTTTCTCCCCGTGGGATGCATTTTTTTACTTTCGCCCCTCATATGCGGGGCGAAAGTATCATTTTTCAATGTTGGTATCAAAAAAATGTTTTTTTCATGTGTCGGGGCCGAAAATGAGGGAGTTTCGAGATTTTTCTCGGGTTTTCGACCCCTTACATGAAAAATTTTTTGAGTATCTGTTTTGGACGTTTGATTTTAGGCACTTTCGCATGTAGCCCTCACTTCGTTCGGGCTACAACTCGCGAAATTGCCTAAAATCAAACGTCCAAAACAGATACACAAATAACTATTTTAGTATTTGGCTCGTGCTTTGAGCGCGTACATAACACTTAAACTCTGAAAATAAAAATCTAGATGTTCATTTGTTCAACGAAGTTCTTGTGGAAATAATTACAAACGACAACAACTCTTAAACTAGAATGTATGTCGAATTTCATTTTTCTCTACCTGCTCATCGTACGGGATATAAAACTGTAGTCACGAGTGGTTTTGTGCGAGGATTATTTTTTTTCCCGAACAGCGATTTTTCGCTCGAAATAGCCGTTCATTTTTAATCTCGAAAGTATGGCTCAATATTAATATTTTATATAAGGAATTTTCCGGGTCACTTTTTGGTATAACTGTTCACACTAAAAAAAAAACAAAATTATGAATTTCACATTACGGCTTTTCCGGGCGGAAAATAGCTTTACAATTTTCAGCAAAAGATTCATAAAACTTAGTGACATATATTTGGCCAAGACATTCTTTAAATCGATTTTTTGGTCAAATGGAGAAAAATGAAGAACAATTAACGATAAAATTTCTTTCAAAAAAATCTGAAAGCGAGAGGAGCCATTGACAATAGATCTGGACTACATAATCTACATGGTGTTCCTGTGATCCAGCATAGCTTTCAAAGTTTTATATTCTAAAGTTTCGTTATTTTCGCTGCGTGAATGAAGTACCAAAGAAAGTACCAAATTACCAACTTTTTTTAAAGTCTAATACAGCTACTGTCATCTTAAAACAAAACATATTTCGTAATTTCGCCTCCCTAGGCCGTTTTGAAGATATGACCAATAAATATCCAAGATCCTTTCTAAACTACTCTTTCAAAGCGTCGCAACGAATCCAATTATCGAATTACTGGAATTACATCACATCCACTTCAATCATCAATTATTATTATCTAAGAATCATGCGTCTCCTCAAATTCAATTCAAATACAATAAAAACCAACCCCTAATACCTTCTTATAAACGCATAACCATAAATCAATTCTTGAACTTGAACTCAAGAAAAATTCCCCTTCATACCCATCCAACCACAAGTGTATAAACACTGAGACTATAAATATGTGTATATAAAGTCGACCTACACCAAACAGAATGTCTTACAAAATGAACCACTTGTTGATTATAATATACGTATGATTCATGCAAGCAACCTTACACCACTTTACGGTATGGTTCGAACATTCCTTAATCTTTTCCAGTTTGCTTATTCTTTTCCGCATACAATTCACACGACAAAACACCTTAAAAAGTTGCTTATCGTCATGGCAAAGAAAAGGGAAAATATTTTTTTTTTTTGGGTTCATATCGCATAGCAATGTTCAAATACCGTTACGAACATGTGTCCTATTGTAATGTGTGATACACACACCACCGTTCACTCAAAACGAATTTATTTTTTAAAGGGCCAAACCCATAGTTGTGCTGTGTTATATTTACTACATTACATTTATCATGCATTTAGAGGACAGCTGTATCTCAATTTTTTTTTCTTTCTTTTGAAATAATAATTTCTGAAATGAAGGGTGAGTTAACTTGGCTGATGTATATTTATACGAGAATCGGGAAAAAATGGTGATGGTCTATTGTATGGATGGATTTTATGCTATTAGGTTGGGGAGATATTACGGCTATGGTTCACATTTTTCGATGTAAATGCATACTTTTGCATATACCATACCCTCCTTTGATTAAATATTTTTTTGATATATTCGTATGTGCATACCTTTTGTCAAAGCATTTATATGTACAGTTTGGTAGAACGACAGATGTCTGAAATTTTTATTTGATTTTTGTTGATTTTTTTATTGCAGCGATTTTTAGGTAAAATTGCTAAGCTCATAGTAATTATAGAATCGATTAAATGGATGGACACGCAATCTCCCTACATTTTAATATACTAAGTTGATGACACTGTTTTTACAAATGACAATTAGTTCACTTCGGTAAACATTTTCTAGAAAATAATCATCGGATGAAAACACTCTCTCAAACATAAACATTCGACCACAGTTTCGATTTGAGTTCAAAAATACCATTTCTCATCAGACCATGGCGACAGTGGTACTCGATACAATGCTCTAAGAACACTATATCGATTTGCGCACGAAGAAGTCTAGCGAATCATAGTCGAAATGAACACTCTCTCACTTCCGCTGGGTTCAAAATTTAAGAGAAAAGACATAGAGTGAGAAGCCTAATGTCTCTTTTTTGGACTTTTGCTACAAAAATGGATCTAATTTCTTGAGCTTGGACCACTTTCCATACACTGTCCAGTTGCAGTAGTCTATTTAATCTCATAAATGACTCAACTGGAATGTACAAAACTTTGTTGCTGTCCATTAATGTCATTCTTTAGCATCCGTATAGTATTCATTAGAGGCTATTCGTCTTCGTAGAGGTTATTCGTACAATATTCGTCTTTATCGAGAAGTATGTATCAAACATTATGTTTGTTTTAAGACTTTCCTCAGGGTTCCGATTACGAAAAAATACGGTCAAGCCAAGCATCGAATCGAAATAAAATTCAAATTAGTCATGAAGTATCATCACAATGAAATATCGACGGACAAGACATGGAGGAATCTAACAGAATCAACCATTCTATCTAACATTCGTCAAATTTGTGTTGCAAACTTCCGTAAAATAACTGGACACGATTTGCTGTGCTGTACAAACATTAAAACAGATTCGGGATTGTCAACTCGCCAGTCTTTGTCATTCGGAAGAACAAGCATCGAACCACCTCTTGGAATGTCGAAGCAAAGAATCAGCTGATTTTCGTAAAACCCAAACGGGATATACACAAGAAGAATATTTCTCAAACATATTGGTACGTTCGTGATCGCCAAAAACCGATCGAAGAATTGATAACGTTGTCTAATACACACCAACCTTTACAGTAAACATATTCGAAATACATTGGCATTAGAAATAAAAAAGGGTTTCGATCTGCATTACCTACTACCGCAGACATGGAACTCAAAAAAGTTTTTTGAATTATTTTACAGGCTTTTGTCTTCCCTAGGCTCGAACATTGCTTATTACGCCACTAGGAAAACTAGAAAATTTACTTAAACCTCAAAAGAATGTCCAGGTGTCGGAAGCTCTTCCAACCTTTATCGTAAACGCGGCAAAGAGTGTGAATCCATTTAACATGTTTCTGGAAGCTGCTCGTCGAACAACCTGCCAATTACGTCAAGACATCATAGTATCAAACATTTCATTGCCAACCTAATAAGAATGATAGGATTCATATGCTACGAGGAAGTATATGCTGTTGAAACCGACGGAAGAAGTCGATTCAGTGATATTATTGCCTTCCACCCGAACTCTAAGAAAGCATACATCATATGAGCAAAAGCGACATTTACACTGCCGTATCACGTAAAATCCATTACAGAACTCGGGATAAACAAAGGAAAAGTCATGTAGTTCACGTGATTATTGACCCCTGCTTCACCTCGGATCAACAAACATTACACAAAAACTGAACTTTTCAACTTTTCAGCTCCTGTGTTATACGACAGAAATGCCTATTTGGATACCATCAGCCTCCATATATTTTCAATGTTAATGCTAGGAACAGTGCTATGGATTGACATGAATATAGCCATGACTTTGATTATGATCGTTGTACCCCCAAGTTAAATTCAATCTTTTATAGTCAAATACTGCTTGAGTACCCGAAAGCAAACAATAAACTTGTAAGACTTCATTGACATAATGTACGACGTACGTTCGTAACGGCAAACAATGCAGAGAGAGTACGCCAATGGACATTACAATCATATCGTGCTTGCGCACATAGATTACGAAAAGATAAATTAGCATTTTACAATCAATTGAATTTTCTACAGACTCAGTAAAGCCAAAACCGTTAATCTTATCATTTTCACGAGGTTTATTTCAATACATACAGTCATGAACCACAGCCGAAAACTTGATTCAGTTTAATTAGATAAGTCGATTAGAAAGGTGTAATTCAGAATTATTGCCTTTCCGCTGTTGTATAATACCTTATCGCGGGGATATAATTCGAAGAAAATTTTATTTGGGAAAATAAATCAAAATTGAAAATGAAGGTGCAACAAGACATACCGAAATGGATGAATGAGCAATTCTTTGGCAAAGTTATCAAAGCTTGCATATCCGATAAAGATGTGAAGGTCTAGAGCGGTTTGAAATCAATTTTTTCCTTTTTTAAATTCAGACCTGTTTTGCCATAGATTATTGGTTTCACCATCAATCCCGCCTCTAAATCAAGCGATTTATTTGCCAGTCCAATATTTCGTGCCACCATTACAGTCTGGTCGAAACAAACGCCCCAGACCAATTTCACTTTCGTTTTGAAAGTTCCATCAGCAGCACGACCCGTTAAAGAAGACGCATCGTTTGAGAACGAAATCAGCATTTACAGTTCGATTCTCGATGAAATGCATCGTTTAGTGAACCGTGCCGGGGAGAATGTTCAATTCGGTCCAAGGTAGAAATGTTTGGTGGTTCTCTTCTATCGATCGATTAATCGGTAACCATTTAGGGTGATTTATTATACAGCTGAATCGAATGCTGTTGTTGTGTTGGAGGATCTATCCGCGAAAATGTATGCTGTGCCGGAGACAACGATGAATTTAAACAAAACGTTAGCCACCGTCTATAAGCTAGCCAGATGGCATGCAACATCTTTGTTTATGGCAAATGAGGTAATTTTGTGTACTTTTGTGCCCTTGGTGAATGGAATACCCATTTCTGTCCTATTACAGAATCAAAACGTGTCCTCATTCGCCTCCGGTATTTTTAACAAAAAATACAGCGAAAACCTAACGTTCATGCTGGACAACTATCGGTATTTCGTGAACGTTGTGCGAAAATGGCAAGGATTCGAAGATTATGTCGTCAAGCTGAGCGCATTGGAAAATTCGCTGTTGACGAAAGGGAAAGACATTTTCACTGCCAAACCGAATGGGTTTAATGTACTGAATCATGGCGATTTGAATTTTAAGAACATCTTAACCAAAGGCGATGAGGAACAGAACGATGTGATTTTCGTAAGTATTACCGGGACCAATGTGAACATAGCGTTGAAATTCGGTAATCTTGTGTTGAGTCAACTGATAAGTACGTTTGTGGTGAGATAAATATTTTATTTGAGAGACGCAAACGTATCTACAAGTAGGGGGCAATAAATTTAAACAATTTGATATGATTGATACTGCAGCTATATATGAAGCAACGTCTTGGCTGGCAAAAACGTTTTAGTACTACTGTCTCAGTCTAAGCCGATTGATTTTACGCGAAAGTCCAATACAGATACGCATACAACTATCCATGCAAGGGGACGAATTCACGAAGAAAATTCAAAAATTCCCTCACTTTCGGCCGGGAAGCACGAAAGCTGTCACGTATAGCAATTTTATTGAATTTTATTTTCATACGAAAGGATCATGCAAAAAGGTTCTTAGTTTTCCAAACATTATTGTTACACGACTGGTTCGACTCATTGAGGGTTCTGCGATGTTGTGGATAGTAAATAAGGATAGGTTCAATAAATGTAGGAGAGTACTGTAAAGACACAATTCCTAAGATCTTGTGTCATTGACCTCATTTTTGCTATATTAACAATACCTTCAGCAAATTTTTGTGTAGGGGTCCGTTCGTAAAGGGCATCCACTCAATTTTCAGAATTGAAGCCCTCTCGCAAGTTTTTTGAATATGAATAACATGGTATGTTACAATAGACTTGCAGATTAGCCCTACTCACGTTAAAAAAATGTGGTTCAGATCCTTCGGAGGAATGTCGATTTCGTTTCATTATTGGACACTAAACAATTCTTTAGAACATCATAATTGACAAAAAATTGTTTCTGAGTCGCGCAACGCATTCAAAGTTTACATGAAAACGCATAGAAACGCATGGTAACGCATAGAAACGCATGCATTTTCGATTGCGTTGCGCGACTCAGAAACAATTCTTTGTCAATTATGATGTTCTAGAGAATTGTTTAGTGTCCGATAATGAAACGAAATCGACATTCCTCCGAAGGATCTGAACCACATTTTTTTAACGTGAATAGGGCTATTGCAGATCCCTTCTTTCCTCTCGCGTTGGTCCCTTGAAACAACTACCTATTTAAAAGACAACTGTCAAGGAATTTTAACTTTAAAAGACTCCTTTCTCTTGAGGACTCGCTTATACCGCTTGCAATTCTTTCACAGGTTGACTTTCAGTATTGTGTTTGGGCTAGTCCAGCGATTGATCTACTGTCTGTACTATACTTAGTAGCTTCATCGGACATTCGTCAACGATTCAAAAACGAACTGATCACATACTATTACAATGAGTTTACAAAATCGTTAAGAAACATTGGCCATTTGGCAAAACCGCCATCGATGCTCGATCTACAAATTGAATTGCAGCGAAACGGATTCTTAGGTAAAATCAATGATCGACCCAGATACATGGCGTGGTGTTCCTATAATATTGTCTGATGGTGATTTTCAGAGGTGATTATTGCGGTATGCAATCTACCATTCATACTTGTGGACCAGGACAGAATTAATGACGAAAGGACAGCCGAAAAATTAAGAGACCTGGCGTATACAAATCCTGAATTTTTAGACATTATCAAAAATCAATTGCCATATTTCCTTACCAAGGGATATTTGAATTGAACATTTTTAAATCTGAATTTATATAACGGAATATGGTCATTGTATGCTGAATAAAGGGATTTAAAAATCTAAATCGAACTTGTTGTTGTTGTCATTACAATACTCCAGCTTACCCACATATATATACCATTCAAACAACCCTTCGCTTCGCATAATTGTATATAGTGCACACAGTAAACTATTCCGTAACATCTTGATAAGTAGGGATATTTTCAACTCTGTTTTGAATTTTTCAACAGATGGTCAAATCGAGAAAATCAATAAATCTCCTCACTGTATGTCGAAAAAAAGACATTGTTTCGCCGTTACATTGACAGAGTGGTAAAGCGTAAACAATAAAATGATTGGCATTTTGCTGCGATGAGTGTTGTGAACGTTTAACATTAATTAGGTAACAAGTTAAAAAATAACTTTTCCAATAATCGACTGCAGAGTTTTGGCTTCAATGACGGTGAATACCATTTTGCTTATGATTCGCTAGACTTGTACATGCAACAGAGTATGACTAGCCACTTTGTCAGATGTGATGCAGCACGAGCACAGTAACAAACCAGAAAAGATATGGGTGTGTGGCGATAGGGCCAGATGTGTTCTACATTTCACTCATAGTCTGGTGCCTCAACAAACTCCGACTTTTGTGTTATGAGTGTTAAGTTGTTTCCTTGCCACTGTCGCCATGGAAAAAATAAAAAAATGTCGTTGGCAAAAATAATTCATCCGTGAGTGTACTACTAATTCGGATAGATCATTCGAAGCGTGAATATCAATCTTTCCAATAAAAAGGAGATGAAGAAGTTCCTAGTAATCACCATGAGCTCAATTTTTTCGATTATTTTTTAAAGGAAAGAAACTCGTAAATAAACTGAAATAAAGGATTTTTCAAAACGCAGGCGAGAAGTAGTCATGGTCTGACCTTAGCTGAGAAACTTCAGGAATCTTTGTTGTTAAAAACGTTGTGTTGACTTAGGGGAAAAAGTTGGAAATTTCATTTTCTCTGGTGACTTGTAGCCTGAGCGAAACGAACACTCTCGAAATGAAATTTCCAACTTTGTTCCAGTTCCCTAGATTAACAAAATTTGAATTTGTCCTAGAAACTGACGATTAGTTCCTAAGTTGCAATATAGTTGACATTTTGAGTCCCACTGATTTTGAGTCCCCATCGATGTTGTTGTTTGAACATGAATGTGAACTGGGAGCTACAAATATGTCTACGATCTGCATGAAAATTGCATATTGCGGCATCGGAAGACAAAACGAAAAGTCCAAGATTACCATTTTTTGTCATGACCCCACATCGTCGTATCGGTGCCATAGATCCCAATGATGTATGAACTTTCAGCTAGTGCCAGACAAAATTCAGAGAGCCGCCAGACAAAATGACAACTCCAACATGATCCCTTTTGTTGTGATAACCCCACAACATCAACCTAGTGCGCACTACTAGCCCCAACGAGGTTTTAGACTATTAAAATACCGTGTGACCTGTGAGCCGCCAGGTAAAAGGAAAACTCAAAAACTCGATCAATCTAGTCAGACAAAATATGTTCGTCATTCTTCATCACCTTTGGGATTTGAGGTGTTTCTCATTTAACTCCGTGTACGAACGAACTACTGTGAGATTAATGTGCCGTTTATCAATGAAACTATCTCTATATACATGGTCCAATGTCAAAATTTGAATGGAGCGGTGGAAATAGCGATTTCATATACAAAATGACCTTTCAATAAAAATCATTAATTGGTATTTCCTCCAGTCCAAGGTCATCTATATGTCTATAGGTGTCCACACAGAAAATATTCGGTTGTTATTTGATAATCTTAAGTGAATGTGTTATCACCCTTCCTGTTGATTACATTGTGGATTATCAGACGGTGCAAGCATGAAAAGAAACAAATTCTCATCGAGTCGAACAAACAAACAAAAAATTCGAAACAATACCGATGACTACCTCCGAAAATGTATTCAAAATTTACTATCTCTGTGTGCATTGAACATTAGGTTCGATACTGTTATGTACAGTAACATTTATGTAGTGAAGTGAAGTAGCAAATAAGAAGTGGAAAACTTTTGTCTCGTATCGTCAGTTGTGTTGTTATAAATACAATGTTCAGTTCATGCATAAGCTCGCGTATGTTGCGTAACGCCGTAACGTCGTTACTGTCGCGTGGCTACCGATTGATGAGAACATAACGATAATAAATTCTTTTTGCAGTTTATTTTAAAGTCCATTGGGAAATGGTTTCGTTTTCCATTGTAAATTTCGGATCAGAGCATAGAATAAAGCAGCAGTCGATGCGATGTGGAATTTGAGCATAAGCTCGTTTTTTTCGCTCGTTCAAATTACTATTCTATTGTTTGGTGAGAAAATGGAAATTTATGGGGAGGGTCGACCGTATTATTCACTCAGTGACTGCATCGTTATGATTATAAAAAGAAACGAAAAAATATTCGAAACCCTCTTCGCTTCGCATAATTCATTTGAACGAAAAATTGAAAACGGAAAATACAAGTAGGATTGGTTGCCATAATAGGACACAGATTATACACAATCTTTGTTAATCTGTTGATAATAAATATGGAGGTTTCAACATCCAAATCTATTTGAGAAAATATGTTGGACTTTATGCAACGTTGCTCTTATAGCAATTACTTTGGATGTTGTTCGGAATACGGATTATTCGTTGGACCCTGGACCACTATGTCTTATAAGAGGTATAAAAAGGTGCATCGGGATCGGGCAAGTACGACGGTGACCTCAGAATGCTAGTTTCAGGTATACGTCGTGTAAGGACGTAACCTTGCAACATGTTTAATGATACACACTACACGCATATTTCTCGCTTGATATGTATGATTTACCTAAATCTTACATATTTTATGCTGACAGCATTCATGTCGTGTCTATGATACATGATGTACGTTAGACTTTTTTCCGCTGCGTAATTAAAGGAATTTGAAAATTTTCATAATCTTCTCTTGGGAATTTAATTCCGTTCAATTTTTTCATAAGAAATGTTTTTAGATTTCGTCATACTTTTACTTTCGCTCTAATCAGGCCTGGGTACGAGGGGAAAACTTTTTAAAAACAAAAAAAAAACAGAAAAAACAATAAAAAACAAAAAAAAAAACAGAAAAAACTAAAATAAACAACAAAAACCGGTCAAAAAACTAGAAAACTAATCAAAAAAAGAAGAAAAAGGAGAAAAACAACACAAGAAACCAAAAAAAACAACCAAGAGCCATCATTTTTTTGTTTTAAAACCAAAAAAAAAAATAAAAATAAAAATAAAACTAAAAAATAAACAAAAAACCTGAAATAAAACTAAAGAAAGTGAATGATATTTTGGTTAATTTTTGTTTAAAAACAGAAAAAAACAAGAAAACATTTGTTTAAAAAAAACAAGGTTCGAACAAAATTTACGTTTGTCCACCCCTCGCCTGGGTATTTAGGCAATCCTCGAAGTTCTTTTTGATTTTTAGTGTGAACGAATGACTCTACAAATTTTTGTCAATCAATGCCCAAAGGAATGTGAAACTGGTCCAACTCTGACTCTAAATGATATATGCTACCACTTTACCCTTAAAAATCAACGCAATGATGTATAATACAGATAATTTCGATAACTGAACAATTTTCAACTTGTTGTTGTTGCATAGCTTGCACTTCAAGAACGGGTAAGGGAACAGATCCCATTAAGTGTCATTTGGCCTCCAATTTTGTGTAGATCATTTTCATGACCTTGTAAACGTCTAACACGGTCCCAGCTGTCAGTTTTCAAAAATCAAAGGTTACAAAACATAAAAATCATCTACTCTATCCGGTCCCAAAGTCCCCAAAAGTAAAATTTTCATAGGCTTCATTTATAAAGTATGTCACGCGTGACGACTATTTGCATCTCTTTCTATCACATTTTCAACCATATCTTTCGTTCGGGTGAAATAATTTATGAAAGATGCTATATTACCAACTTGTCAGGCCCAGCATACCTTCCAATTATTTTTTTTTCGTCTGTCATTATTGGCATCAATGCCCCTATATTTGCACCAATTCGGATTTTCTGCGATGTGTGACGGTGTAGATACATATACATACACTCTCGTTAGGGCACTCCTAATGCTCAAGAATAAAACTCAAAGAAGAAATGTTTTTCGTATCGGGTAACGTAACAATATGACATCGATTTCATAATGCTGAGGGACTGATATATACACACAGGCTCTCGGTCTAATAACACCTTACACCTCTTGATGAAATTTTCAATTGTAACAGCCAATAACCCCAAAAATAAATTGGTTAAAAATGGCCATAGCGCCACTATTTTTAACAATGGTAAAGACAAAAAATGAGTCAAAAAAGAATCATCATCGATGAGTCATACGAATATATGACGAAAAATGGCCAAAAATTTCATTTTTTTTTTAGTTTTTCATCAAAATGACAATAAGAACGAAAAATGACGTGTCATAAGAAGAGTAAACAAATTTCCCGATACAAGTAAAATGTTGTGTGTGGTCACAATAATAACCGCTTCTGACTCACCCACTTCGAATTGCTGTATAAGAAAATAGCACTCACTCATTTCTCTCGATATATCAAACAATTTCCAACAAATATATAGTTGGAGGGTGTTGCGGCGACACGAGGGCTAGACATTTTTTCCACTTACATTTTATTTTTCCATAAACTCTTTTTCGTTCGGTAATACATTTTAAATACGGACGTTGGTTCCATGAATATCCAATGGCTAATGATACGTTTCGATTTCATTTGTATGAATAGTTTAGCATGATGCAATTTGGTTTTGATTCTTTCATATTTATTATAATGCGAGGGGACAATGCTTGAAAGGAAGCATTTCTGTGGAAAACTGACGACATATATATTCGCTCAATAGTGGGTGGATGGGGGTTCTATTCATCGGTAGGACTTTTGTTTGTATGGAGGCATTTAGTTTCGTTGTTATGTGGAATTCTTTTAGATGTTTACGAAGACATTGAACAGTGCTATAAATTGACGGACGTTCACCTTTATGGGAATTCAGGTCTGAAACTCGGAAAAGTTGCTGCTAAAATTATGAATTTGTGATTGTGACACTTCATCGCCAGGGTTGGTTCGCGCTATTACCGCAAAAATCTGCGCTAGCTTTAATTTTCGTCAGCTTCTGTACTGTTTTTGGTTGAAATCACCCAAGTAAAAATGCTAGCGGCCCATAAATTCATCAAACTTTATCTCTCAAAAGCGTCGCAATCGTAAAAATTTCTCCTTTATTTCATTGGCAATAAGTTTTCGTTAAAAAGTTTCTGAGAAGGGCCGCAGACGGTGTTGAGGAATTTCGCGCCGTGTAATTCACAATAACCCACAAAGTGACATTTTCCTTATACAAAGAGTGTCATTTTTGTCAATTATTGTGAATGACGCGGCGCGAAATTCCTAGCAGGTAATACAATAGCATTTTTACTTGAGTGATTTAGACCAAACATCCACCGCAGAGTTATTGTCGAAAAACAAATACGTAAGCTTTCGCTGAAGGGAACCAACTGCGACTCAGGGTGGAATTTCGCATTTGTCCCCGAGGTGAACCCGATTTTTATGCTTGTGTTTTGCGAAAATCCGCATTTTTGTCCACTTTGAAGAAAATAATAGTTAACAACAGATGCGTATACAACTTTATTGCATATCCACCCGGAATATTGTTGTTACATGTACATTCTTAGCCCGCGGAAAGCGGTCGTTGTATGTGGGAACTTTTTTATTACATCACAAGTGAAGGAAAATTCATTGCATACCAGGAGATTTACATTACTTATCAGCAAAAATGTGTCACATCAATACCGTCTCTAGCAACCAAACTTCGTTTTGGCGCAGCCAAAATACCACCTTCTTTTGACAAGTGTGACACTGACTTTTTTTGTAATTCCCTTGACTGAAAGTCAAGGGTCTTATGCCAGAAAATACCCTAAAATGTTAGTAACCATACAGTGTATGAAAAATTATCAAAACTTTAAATGTTTGAAATATTTGTTTTTTGTCACGACGATAACTTGAGTAATTCTTAACCGATTTTGATGATTTTTTTTTAATCGACGAGGAATGAAATTCCTGAGGTTAAGTTCGAAGATGAGCCATGTCGGGATAAGGTTCTGGAAACTATTCCAGAAAAACATGATTTTGTTGATAATTTTAATTGTTGATAATTGTAATTGATAATACAGTGCTGATAATTGATATTTTGATAATTTAATGTGTTGTGGTGATATTATTATATAAAATGTAACTGTAATAACTGATAATTGGTAATAATAATATTGTTCCCTTGGCTGAAAGTCAAGGGTCTTACGCCAGAAAATACCATAAAATGTTTGTAACCTAACAATGTATGAAATGTGAAGGAAAACGTAATTGTTTGTAACCTATTTTTTTTTTGTAATCACGATAACTTGATTAATTCATAACCGATTTTTATGATTTTTTTTTTTAATCGACGAGGAATGGGATACCAGAGGTTTATTTCAAAGATGGGCCATATCGGGATAAGATTCTGGAAACTATTCCAGAAAAACAGGATTTTACTCTGTTGATAATTGATAATACATGTTAATTGAAAATTAATATTGATAATTTAATGTGCTGTGACATTTTATGAAATGTTATGAGAAACGTAATTGTTTGTAATCTATTTGTCACGACTTGAGATGACTTGAGTCATTCTTAACCGATTTTAATAAAATTTGTTTTAATCGACGAGGAATGGAATTCAAAGATGGGCCATGTCGGGCCTAAGGATCTGAAAGCTATTCCAGAAAAATTCATTTTACGCTGCTTATAATTGATAATTGATAATTATTGGTAATTGATAATTCCCTTCACTGAAATGATTGTAACCACACAAAGATAGTTGGAAGATAGGTCATGTGGGCCTAAAAGTATCTGGAAACTATTCCAGAAAAACAGGATTTTACTCTGTTGACAACTGATAATTTAATGTCTTATTCCCTTGACTGGCAGAAAATAGTGAAAAATTTTGGTTCATAAAATTATACATCTGACATTTGGAAGGTTAAGTTCGACGATAAGCTATGTGTGATCAACGCTTCGGAAGTTACCCCAAAAAATAGAAATGCAATGTAATAAATGAACAATATCATTGAAATTCGATTATTGGTATTTGATAATTGATAGTTGATTTTTATATTTGATAATTAACAAGCAGCATATATCTATACAGTGAGTATATAGTATTACAACAGTCAAGCAATTCTAATATTAGGCAACTTCGACGAGTGTGAAGGAATTCACACGAGTTGCGGTATCATATTGCAATATTAGACAGCTCGGCCTTGCGAGAAGTTTGCGATTAGACCAAACCTAATATTAGACAACTGACGAGTGTGAAGTTTGCGGCCCGAGCGAAGCGAGGGTCGTAATTCACACGAGTTTCGGTATTGTATTGCAATATTAGACAGCTCGGACAAGCGAGAAGTTTGCGATTAGACCAAACCTAATATTAGACAACTCTGACGAGTGTGAAGTTTGCGGCCCGAGCGAAGCGAGGGTCGTAGTTCACACTAGTTGCGGTATCGTATTGCAATATTAGACAGCTCGGACGAGCGAGCAGTTTGCGGCAAAGTATCAAGCAGAGTAATAGAAAAAAATAAAGCAGTTAATTTTGGCGGTGTCAAATGTCATTTTGATTTGGTAAGATTTTTACACTCGTAAAATTGCGATGAGAGCCAACGTATATTTGAAAACTAGGCACGAACGTTCTTTCAATGAAAATGTGATCACTGAAAAAGGCTTTAAAACACAATAGAATTTCATTGTGTCTTTATCGGATGCGCTTCTTTGTCACGTTGTAGACGATTAATCTGATATGAGATGAAAAAATCAGTTAAAATAAATTAAGATATTTATAATAGTGTAATATAATTGGTTAATTATTTTGGAAAAATTATCAGTCAAGGGACCCAACCCACCCAACAGGTGGGACCTAGTAGAGTTGCCGTGCCGCCATCTTTTTTAAAGCAATATCGACTTCATACGAAAAAGACAAATTTTAAACTTTATTTCATTTTTGCACACCAAAATAACAAAGGAATACACAAAAACACGTCACTATCACAAATTATTCATTTTGGAACACCGAAATGGTTAATCGAGACGTAATATTTTCAACACAAAAAATGACTTCGCTGCTCATACTTCTTTTAATTCATTTTTAAAAGTGTAAAATTTTCTATGACAGAATCACTGTACAGTTTTACCACCTTAATTTTCCTAAATTGGTTGCTAGAGAGGGTATTGGTCACACAATTATTCTTAGGTGTGTGCACTGAAAGCTTCAACATTAAATTTTGTATGTCTTTTGTTTTGTAATCAGGGTATTATTCAAGATGGAACATACCCCCAGGCCCTCAAATTAAAAAAAATAACTCCTTGTAAAACACTACATTCTGATCATGTGTAAAAAAAACATCAGCTCGTAAAAATGAGATATTGCAGAAATATTCCTTCATCTAAAATAAATGCTGCATACTGCCCTAAATCGTATTGTTGCTTTCAGTTTAATTTTCGTCTCGAACAAAAACCGAGCACTCTTTGACTATGAAAGTTTCTTACAAAACGGTTACACTTTTATGGATAGAGATCTCGGCTCGGTTGGGGAAGTGATAGTGTTAGAAACGCAAATAGTTGATCCTTAATTTTTTTTGAAAATGACAACTCAAGATGAAGGTACTGCCAGAACATTACATGATCTAAAATGAACTCAGGACTAATGCTTTTTTCAAGAAATTATGTTTTTTTACGTTTATCAATTTCTTAAAGTTTCTTTAACTTCTTGAGTGTTTCTTCAATTTCTTCTGCATTTCCAGTTCAATTTTAGTCTCAAATATCAATTCTTTTTAGCTTCTCCCCGAGGCTTGCTTTTAAGAAATTTTCTTGAACTCCTCTGAGTTTCTTCAAAGTTTTCTTTAATAATTTAAGAATTTTTTCAGAAATTTAGGAAAATCTTCACGAAAATGAACCGTAACGTCTAATTCCAGTTAAAAAGTCAAACTCGACTTTTACGCCGATTTTTTTCGCTACAGGTAAAAAGGCCCACAGAAAAAAAGTCCATTCTAGACATCCCTCGGTTAAAAATCCTTATTTTAGGCACTGGCATCCAATGTAATCGACTATTTCATGCTGAGGGCCTAAATTATGAGAAAAATTAAGTAATTTATGCCCAATGCATGAAAAATAAACAGCGTGTTCTGGTATTCAGCCATTTTAGATGAGAAAATAATCATTTTCTCACCCAATATGGCTGAACCCGCCATTTTATGGTAGAAAATGATTATTTTCTCACCAGAAATGGCACCTCTCAGAATAACAACAAATGCCTTCTATCTTAACATAAGAGTCAAACCACATCGAAACTTTTTGTCGTGAAGTGACAGTTTTGACATTGACATTTTTTTGTGAATAATATTACAGTGATATCGTATCCTTATTGTAATATTTACGATAATACTGTAATATTATTCAAAATTAATTGTTTTAAGACAAGTTTTGTGTTCAGTTCACGTTTTGAATTGAGGCTATGACAAAAAATTTCGATGTGGTTTGACTCTAACAGTCTGCACTAAAAAACTTGACAGCAGGCCGCCTTCATGGATTCTAAAATTTAGAACAAAAAGCAGACTAGCGTCAAAAAACTAAAAACTATTTTTGGGAAACATTTTGGCCACATTTTTTGAATTTTTGATTTTTTATGGAAAATTTGGAAAAATATTTTCCTAAAAGTAGTCCCTGCAAAAAAGTGATTTGAACAAAGTATGTAGACCATGTAGACCCTCAAAGGATCAATTTTTTTCTGTGTTTTTTCTTGAATGATTTAGTAATCACTTAATGAGCTGTTGAATTTTTCCAGTTTTCTGTTACTTTCCAATAAGAAAAGTCGATGTAGCTCAGTTTCGATTAGAATTATTTATTCACCAAATATTTCGCGGATTTTTTTTCAATCCCGACTTTTAGGTGAATTTATTTTTGTAATGTTGCCAGCATCATATTTTCTTGTGACTAATGTTGTTACACCTGTTAAGCTTGGAATAGAATTCATTCATAACTTGACGCAATTTAATTAAATATGAGTGGAACATAACACAACTAAATTGACTGTGATTCTTAACTACGTACTTGTACTACCTACCTTCAGTGTTTATTTACTTTGGTACCTTTACACCGTATCAGGCACTAGTTTTCAACTTGAAACCAGACTACTGTAGAAATCCAGCTTTTCTAAGTGATAGGTCATATGACCAGCTTGCTGGTGTTAAATTGAAAACTATCATAATTCGGCCGTTGAATTCCCGGGGCACCAAAAACTAACTTACCACTTTCAGATTGTCATGAAAAGACTTTTGACACTCAGTGTGTCTGACTGAAGACCTTCGCTAATGACAACTTCCTCGAGATCCTGTAATCGGATCTCAAGATTTCGTCCATAGATAAAGAATGACAAGAATGTACACGAAACTCAGTTCTAACTGATGTTGTCGAAAACATTATGAAGAGGTCGGCGAGTGATTTCACTCTAAGAAAATAGCAAATCAAGTATGCAATTGAATCGAAAACAATCATCTCGGTTAATTGTGTCTCACACTGATGAAATGAGATTAGAATAAAGGAAAATGTTAAAAAACAAGGCATCAGAACAGTCGGAGCGTTTGCTGCGACTTAGCCCCGTACGACCCGTAATCCTATTTCGTCCGTAACCATAATACATCCGTAGCCGTAATAAGCCCGGAACCGTAATACGTCTACAACCCTCTAATGCGTCTGTTACCAGAATGCAAGTCAAGTTGGGCATGGTCAAATTTACTGAAAGTGTTCATTTTTAAAATTGCGCATAGCGCAATTACGAAAGCCCGTACGAAGTACCTCTAAAAAAAAACAACAATTCACGACATTATTTTAGAAACCCAAAATTTTTTGCCAACTTTCTATTGGGTATTCAATTATCTCTCAAATGAAACAAAAACTAGCAAAATCGGTTGAGATTTACTCGATTTATGTGCAAAAAACACTTAGGGCCGAGTGGTGGCCTTAGTCCAAGGGCCCAATTTTGAAACGTTTTTCGCCACGTTCTTTTCGGTATTCAATTACCTTCCATAAAAAACTAAATCTAGCAAAATCGGATGAGATTTACTCGATATATGTGCAAAAAACACTTAGGGCCGAGTAACGACCTTTGAGCCCTCCCAACAAGCTCGAGTTGCATCTTACCCAAAAACAATGTTCAGCAACTTTGTTCTACTCGTCAATACCTTTCATTTGATATATCACAAGCAGCTATTGCGTGCGTATTTCGGTAGATATCGTCGAAAGACTGAAAAACACCTATAGGGCCCTAGCTCTGGAAGGGCCGACCCTACCATGCCCATTTTCGAACTTGACCTTACTTTTGTCGATACCAATCGGGGAAAAAAAGAATTTTGAAAAAAGGTTCTGATTTGCTCAAGCTAGAGGGGTCACAGACGGACGGACGGACGGACGGACGGACATTTTTTTTATTGCGGATTCGTCATCTATGAACATAACCAAATGCTTTGCCCTTACTGTCTGCTTCCAATTCGACGTGTTACAAACGGCATATTAATCTTATAAGCCCCCAGTACTTCGTACGGGGCTAAAAATCATGATACCCGTGATCCGGAAGAATTTAGAAGAATTAAAATTCTTGACCGATGTCATGTTATCGTCGGCTTTATGTTTGTTTTGACGAAAAATTCAATAACTTGGCATTATACATTGGGTCCTAGCATAACACTTCTCCAAGCACGATTACTCATTTTTCCAACGTCAAAATGCCTCCAAATTTTCAAACAGTACGCGTGTACGATTACAAATGTTGTGTGTTTCTATTCACACTAGGGTGTAGCGGTTTTACAAAATGTGTTAGTTCTGTTAAGGCTCAGCCGGAAATCCACTCAGCTGGTCCATCTGATCATTTTATGGAAGAATTTTTTTTTTTCAAACTTTGATTTTGTGCTGCCGCCAGATCGATTTTTGAAAATTTCGTCGTTTTCGGTCCACGTCACATATATCGATTTTTTACGCTGGGCTCGGTGTACATAAAAAGTTGAGTCAACATGGTAATCTAATCTCCAGGCTTCACAGATTATTTTATAAAAATGATCGAGTCTAAAAAATATTTTTTGAGTTCATGACTGATCGTCAAAGTTCCCCGATGGTGATTTTGACCTTGTTCAAGTAGTCGCCAAAAAATTATCGATGGACAACCCTGCAATTACTTAAGGTTACAGTCAAAAACACGGAAAATTACAGCCAAAATGGTTTTTGGCGGTAACTTTTGGCTTTTTGGCGGTAAAGTTACAGCCAAAAACAGTTTTTAGAAAATATCTTCCCTATATAGAGACGATAAAATTGGTTTTTGGCAGTAACTCTTGGTTTTTGGCAGTAACTATTGGTTTTTGGCAGTAACTTTGCTGTTTTGGCGGTAAAGTTACAGCCAAAAAATAGTTTTTGTAAAATATCTTCTCTATATAGGGACGATGAAATTGGTTTTTGGCAGTAACTTTTAGTTTTTGGCGGTAACTTTACTTTTTTGGCGGTAATTTTGGCTTTTTGGCGGTAACTTTGGCTTTTTGGCGGTAACTTTGGCTTTTTGGCGGTAAAGTTACAGCCAAAAACAGTTTTTAGAAATCGATAATAATATTTCTGTGGATAAAACTTATAAAAAAGGAGATATAAAAGGAGATACAAAAATGTGATATGGAGATATGAAACTCTAAAATGGAGATAAGTTCCATAGAAAATTGAAGATAATAAAATGAGTTTTGCATATAAGTAATGTAACTAGATAAGGAAATAATAAGTGTATGGAATGGAGATAAAACAAATTAAAAAGTTGAGATAATAATTTCAGAAAATAAGATCACATCAGATATTGAAAATTTCAAATCGGAGACCTCAAATGACGATAAAAATAAATAAAAACTGAGATAAAGAATTTAGAAAAGGAGATGATTGGGAGTAATGTTTGATCTACTGAATTCATCTTTCTACACATTGTAAGTGTGAAGTGTTTCGTGGAATGTTTTAGCAGAACTCAAGATTTTGTTGAGTTGAGATTGAGATCTCAAGATATTCTTACTAACTTTCCTCTCGGGGTAGAAGCGTCTTGTTGGTTCCTAGGGCATTCATCCTTTCACGAAATGTAACGTGAAGGAGTTTAGTTCGTCCCTATAGAATTCATTTTTTTACGAAATGAATACCAATTTTTGCACATAGAAAGCGTTTTAACACGCCGAGCGATCCGGCCCATTGCCCCGAAGCGAAGCGGAGGGCCGCAATGCGAGCCGGGCGCCGGAACGATGTCGGTAACTTAGGAGTTAATTTTTTTTTTCTCGCATCGTCTAATAATTAGTCTGTGTTTAATTGAAGGTTTCGCATTGTCAGAACCTGGGAATACATTATAAGCTAAAAAATTATTGATCTGAGGTAATTCGACTTTCGCCACCAATATTCCATGTACCAAAAAAAAATTTTTTTGTCAGATAAATATCAAATTTAGGTGTTCCAATTCAAATCAGATGTTGTATTTGACTCACCGCGGTCCATTTAGCATATTTAAAGTTTAATTTACATTTTTGCACATTTTCATCAAATTTCGAGGCGAGATTAAAGTCTCAACATCACCATTGGGGAACTTTGACAATCAGTCATGAACTCAAAAAATATTTTTTAGACTCGATCTTTTTTATAAAATAATCTGTGAAGCCTGGAGATTAGATTACCATGTTTACTCAACTTTTTATGTACACTGAGCACTCCGTAAAAAATCGATATATGTGATGTGGACCGAAAACGACGAAATTTTCAAAAATCGATCTGGCGGCAGCACAAAATCAAAGTTTGAATTTTTTTTTTCTTCCATAAAATGATCAGATGGACCAGCTGAGTGGATTTCCGGCTGAGCCTTAAAAGAACTAACACATTTTGTAAAAACCGCTACACCCTATTTCACACCAAGAAATCATGACTTATGAAAGAAATGCGAGGTCCATTTTGATTGTATAAGTCTCCGAATACCGAATACTTCTTAAGATCATGCTAGGAGCTGTGATCCTAGACGTTTTTATCGGCATACTCGCTTCTCAAGGCTTTTTTGCCAGCGAGATTAAAAACAAATTTCAAGTTCTCATGAGCAAAGACCTTTTCACCCATAACGTTACTGACACCCCGAAGTATTTTTATTTTAGATAAATTTCTAGATCCTTACACGCATGAACGACAGAATAACCGACTCGCAAACGACCGAAATGTAATCGTTGAACTACAAGAAATTCTTACCTTTCTCTGAACTGAAGCGAACCACCAATTCCTGACCGCAATCCATGCGACAATTATTCGAAAGAATATGCGCCACGACTTAAACGTAAAATGATTTATTGCCCTAAAATATAATCTCCATTCCTGACGACAATGAAATTCACACCGGTCTAATTCATCTTCGGCTTTTTCGATACCATTCCGTCGTTACTCCGATTCAATTCGTTCAACACAATCGGCAATTCTTTCAGCAGCTCTTCAGCCGTCATCTCGAAATTACCGTTAGCCCAAATGTCTTTCAATTCGTTCATCACCAATCCCATCATCCGGCCCTTCGAGCAACCATGCGTTTGCAGCATAATACCGGTGATGGGGAATCGCGGTGCACTCCACACTTGCAACTGTTCGAACAGGTCCAATTTGCCGTTGTATTTGAGTAGCTCTAGCACATATTCTTTGGTGATATTTTGATTTTTACCGATTAGCACGCACATTCGTTTGTAGTAGCTATAGGCGATCGGAATGGATCGATTGGAGAAATTAGTTCAACATTTCGTTGAGAAGACAAAAAAGTGAACTTACAGTAAATCATCAGCTTCACGAGCCGCCTCCCGGTACACCGGTAGAAAATAGGCCAAATCACGTTCGTAAGCAGACAGCTTGAGCCGTTGATGCAGCCGCATTGCATCTTCAGAATTTTGAAGGAATGCACTCATATACGATATTGCCAGCAGTGGTTGCTTATCGAAACTGGAATTTTCCGTTATTCTTCGGAAGTCATCGAAGACAATGTCCTCAGGCAAGCCTGTAATGTGGAAATGTGAGTGGTTACTACTACTGACAGTGGCGGATTAACCTATGGGCAAATCGGGACATTGCCCAGGGCGCTGGAAATTTGGGCGTTGAAGAATGAGAAATACAAAGGTTCGAAAGTAGGAAATTGCAAAATTTTCTCGCTCGCTCCGCTCGCGATAGCTTCATCACTACTTAACAATCAATGCATGGAGCGCTGCAATCACCTACTCACTTCATGACAACCAATGCCCAGGGCGCTGGATTCCTTAATCCGCCACTGACTACTGACCTTATCTTACAGCGCCTGACATTCAATTCACACAGTTGCCAATCTTCCCACTTTGTTGGAGAGTTTTCGAAAACAATCAAACCCCGGACCGGAAATAGCATGAAGGCTTTTGGATGCCATTCAAACCGATTCCTGGGTGTAGGGAAATTACGTGAGAATTTCTCTGGTCAGAGACAGAAGCCGAAAGTCAACAATTCTACAGTTTAAGAGTGGCCATGTCTCCACCAGACAAGAATTTCGTCTTGGAGATACCATCGCCTAAGAATTGAGAAACTATTGACTTTCGGTTGCACCTGTTGAATCTCGAACAAGGAATGTTTTCACTGGTCGAAGTAAAGAGAATCAAAGTACCCTTTTGAATTAAACCGATTCGATTTACCCTTGCAAATGGGTATAAATACAATGTTTTTCCTACAAAATAGTCAGAATAAATACAATTGTTGGAAAGTAGAAGATGTGCCGTTGGCCCAAGCAAAGCCACTGAAAAGGAAATTGCCCTTCATAGGTAGTTGAAGGTTTCAGTTTCAACAGCACCCTTATGAGTTGACCGAGTGAAACAATAATATTGAGCAAATGACTTCAGACTTGACAGCTCCATCTACTCTAAGGTCAGTTGAGACTCTGCAGTCTGCCATTGGAACGGGGTCACATTACTGTTGGCGCTTTAAAATTTCACAGCAGAGCCCCGACAGATTGGATAAGGTTTGAATAACGAGTCGGGCAATATAGACAAGTGGATCAGATAGGAAGTGGTCTTTATGTGGATGTTTGATCCGAAAAACTGTCCGGAAAACTCACCGATATACTTTGCAGCACCGCACTCCAAAAACGTTTGAATCAATTCGCCGCGCATATTGAGCAGGAAAATCTTTTTCATTTCCATCCAAATTCGTTCGCCGCTGACCTTCTCCAGGCCCGATATATTCGCTTTGATGGCATCTAGTGTTTTCTGGTCGTGATCACAGCTACTCGTTGCTATTCTACCGTAGAATCTGAAATTACAATCCGGTTGCAATGAATATGCAATGTCGAGACCGCGAACTTCGAACGTCGCTTAAAATGTCCTCCCTGTGCCGTCCAAAACCATCCAACTCACCGGAAATATCTCAAAATTCTCAAATAATCTTCTTGGATCCGTTGTGCCGGTTCGCCGACAAATCGTACGCGACGATTCATTAAATCTTCATATCCGTTGAAGTAATCGTACACCGTTCCGTCGAAGCCCAAAAACATTGAATTTATGGTCAGGTCTCGACGGTATGCATCCAGTTGCCAATCGGTAGTGAATTGAACTTCGGCATGCCGGCCGTTGGTCAGGACATCGATGCGTAGTGTGGTGATTTCAAAATTTTGCTTATCATTTATCCGCGGAGTGATGGTGCCGTGGCGTTCGCCGTTCGTGTTGATCATCCGGATGTTCTCCTTTTCGAACATATCTTTCATCTGGGTCGGTGTAGCGGTTGTAGCCAAATCAATGTCGGTTGGTACATTCTCCAGCAGCAGGTCACTGCACAAAATGGAAATAATTTTTTTACGTCGCCACATATTGCCATCGATTGATAATAACATCTTACCGCACCGCACCTCCAGCAATACGCAGTTCATATTTGTATTTATCGAACAGGCTAATCAACTGATTGAGATTTTCGGTAAATATTGAACTGAACTCATTTGAATTGATTTTCTTAACGACGGGATCGGAACGGTGACTCAACGCCTTATCCATTGTCATCTGTTCCCTTCTCGTGTTTTCGTACGATACGGTTGAACTACAGCGGCAAATTACTACAAACTAAAGCACAAACGGAATAATCACTTTGTTCCCAGACCGAAGTGGGGTTAGAATTTGAGAATCACTTCTCGGCGACTTACTTACTTTCACACGATTTATTAACGACCATTTAAACAATTTGATCATTCCTGTCCTTTTCGTTCCGGACGGTTGATCTGAAAACTATATTTTCTTGTCTGAGACCCGAAACCGATTGACTTTCAGCACCCTTGATACTCATAGAATACGCATTCGATAGATTCGATGACTTTTGTTTACATCGTACCGATCTTAAACCAATGACATTGGTAACGGAGAGTAAATTTGGGTGTACACTTCAAGAGATTTGACATATCGAACAGTTGAATTTCAACGAAGTACTGCACGCAAGTGGAACGAGTGCTGTCACTCGAAACGATTCAAATAAAAAGAAATCGACAGAAAAAGTGTAAGATGGCGCTAATAATCTTGATATGGTGGCGCGTAGTTTAATTTTTTATGTTAAAGCTACTAGAAGTGCTATCCGATTTGTAATAAAGGTTGTGAGGCGTGATGGAAATCAGTAAAAAAAACCTTAAGGGTAAGGTGACGCAAGTCCTCATGTCTTAACTTACAAAGTGACTGAATGCGTCAACTCTAGCGATATGAGACATTTTGTAAGTTAAGACGTAAGCACTTGCGTCACCTAACCATTTTGGGGTATTTTTTGACAGATATCGGATTTTCGGAAGTTTTGAGGCTGCTTGTTGAGGAAAAAAATCACCCAGTAAGACGCTGGGGACTTTCTAACACCGAAATCTCGAAAATTTACTAACAAACTTCTTCCAGAAAAGTGAATGCTTTGGATAGTCATGAATCTGCAATAGAAATGTGAAGAAGTAACCTACTACTACCTCAATAATCCCAAAAAACCATAAGGGGTACACAAGAAACACATTAAATTCCTAAAAATCCTTGATATCCCCTGGTGGAGGAACACTTTTTTTTCGCAATTCTTAGTCATTTGACCACAAGAATGCAGTTTCTACAAAATTTCCCTGAAATACATTTTTTAATCACTTTATTCCCGCTGGTGTTCGTCAGGGTAATGAGCTAGGATCCCACCAAATTTGGCAAGTTCCTACTTCTCGGCGAACTGTATAATAGCTCCTTCCCGATTTCGAGCAGAAAATTAGGAAATTACAAAATGACGAAAGACTCCATTTGAGTTTCTTGACTTTCTAAATACTTAAAAGGCCTCCCCAAAGTATACAGCCTTGCAACTCACTGGATCATAAAATGACAGTAGCAAAGGAATAACTAACCTTGATGTTTAGCAAATCTATCAAAAGTGAAATTACGCTTTCATCATCATTCTTCACCAAATACGGTAGCACACAAGGGAATGTGGTGTGAAACTGCCAGAATTTTTTTTCTTTAAAACATGACTTTGTACGTAGCTAGACATTACATTTTACTTATGGCACTACTACTACTTACACAGCACCACTCACACTATTTACTGACAAACTCGCCTGCGGCTCGTATTGACAATGGCGTATCTAGCCTACATAAGACAACACCATCACTTGTACCTAAAATATTTATTATTTTATTGACCTTGTACACAGGTGTATGCGTACAGCTTCTGCTATATTCTAAAAATATAACGCCTCACTCTCCGACACATACACCTTTGTATATATACACCTTATTATCGTCATCACCTTATTATCGTCATCACCTTTTCTGCTTATTTATACACAAAAAATTAAAGATAATTTTCGACTTTGGGGAATTCTTCCACTCTATTATCCTTTAACACATCGCACATTAAGCGCCGTACTTGAGAGATGATGAAAGTGTTCACAATGCGAAAAAGAATATGCTCGCACGATGCCTATCATATCATCACACCAAATTTCCCATTTTACGTAAATTGTCTACTTCAACACATATCCTACGTTGAACACACCATCGCTATATCCTTCAACTTTTATAGTGAGGTAGCGAGAAGCGATTTTCTCTCTCGTATGTGCCCCCAAACACACAAATGCTGTAACGAAAACTGGTTGAAAAATTCGAAATTGTTTTTAAATCTGACGTGAGACTTTGGTCCAATTTAATCAATCTGTTGATCACACTTTGACGCCAATGACGTCCGATTCATTCAGTAACAATCATTTTTCCACAACTCATATTGAAATGGTATAACATACCTTTTGCTCCCCGTATCCACCCTACTAATTTTCCCATCCATCCACAATCATAACATTCGCTTTTGTGCCTGTTGCGCATCTACATACCTTTTGTTATACAATTTTTCCCGAAAATTGTAAAGAGCAAAAGCCCGTTTACAGGGGTCCAACAAAATTCAGTCGTGAGTCGTCTTCGTATTACGTAATATCTTGTTCTAATGTGATTTCGTCGCGTGTGTGCCAAAAAAAAATTATTTATTATGTGATAGGGAAAAAATCGAGGATACTTTCTGGGTTGGAAATGTACAGCTTTATTGAACGCTTTTCCACGTAAATTGATAGTCAATCAGTGTTTGAGGCTAATTTATTTTTTCTTCCATTAATTAAACCATCAAGGATATGGGCTGTTGCTCACTGAATCGATAGACCATGATGTCTGAATAAAAAAAAAAATGGGAATTTTCACCTTCGAAAAGTGCTCTTTCGTCTTATCTGACTGTTTTGTGTATATTATATATGTAAAACGACTGGAATATAAATTTATGGAGATGTGTGTACATGGTTGTACTATATATTTTAACGGTGGTTGTATTGTGCTTGTATTGTAAAGTTTCGAATGGACGTTTGCGTACATTTATATCTCGTTCGAATGCTCTGGTTTTCGGTATTAGGATATATATTTATAGAAATAGAACAATTCGACAAAACAATTTGTTTGGTAGACCGAATAGCAGACTTTTTCGTTTCTGTTAGGTTGAAATTCCATACACAAACTGCGCAATACCGGTAATATCTTTCAGCTCACTACCGACAATACCACAAAATGTACCGAAATGTTTTCGAACCAGTGGTCGAACCGGCCGAATTAAGGTCGAATGTGGGTCTAGAGTTCTCCAATTAAATTAAAATCGGATTTTTTTGGTTAAAAAAAAAACTGTCCACCGAACCGAACAGTACGTATGATTTGGAATTTTTATGACCTGCCGCAAACCCAGTCAAATAAATCGGGAAACATTTTAAATGCAAATTTCACAGATTTATGGGATAAAATTGGACATTGCAGATCATTATTACGGTTCGGCTCGTTTCAAGGATTTTTCTAAAAATAAAATCAGATTTTAATTAATTTAATTAAAGAAGTAGAGTAGACCCGTTTAACGAGTATTGTCCCGTGGATCAGCTGGTAATCGGTCAAATGGATTGGTAATTTACGTGATTACAGCCAGTGTCTACACTGAAATTCAACTGGACCGAACAAAAAAAAAACAAAATCCGCATACCATTTGATTTTATTCGTGTCCATGTCCTTCGCAAAATGTTTTATTCAAGTTTTACCTCCCTACATGACTTATGTATTTGTGGGCTGTGTACGTTCGAACAAAAAAAAAAGGAAACGCGAATTCTTTTGAAGGGTGGGATGAACTATAGCGAATTGAATATACATACCATTCGTTATTATACACTATCGTAAATGGATTTACCGGTATTTATGAAAACACCACCAGTAGTTTGTGATTTTATATATACTTTCTCTCCGTTTCCGAAATTGGCTTTTAATTCAGAAAACGTCACGACGATGACCCTTCGAAACGATCAAATGTTTTCCAAATTTACATGAATTTTTTTTTGGGAAGTTTTCCCACATGCACTGTCTGGTGCAGCATTTCAAAGCGAACAAATTCAACTGATTATGCTACACGATAAAATGTGATTACAATTGTGGTTTTTCGTCGATCGTAATTTCAATCCAACCGTTTTGATTGATTGATTTATTGGTTGAACAATCTCTACAAAATGTTTAGAAAATTTATTGATTCCGATCGTGAATTGGAATGCAAAAAATCGAATAAGTGAAGAACATTAAAAGTAATCCAAATTCAGCCAATTGTAGTGCGTGAAGTGCCACACAACATGCACAAATGATGAAAAATAAATACGATGGGAAAGGGAGAAAAAAAAAATCTAAACAGCAAATTGCTTATCCGCTTGTGCAAATTATATTATACCGTTGAATGATAAAATTAGTTTGAGCCCTGGGATAAAAAAGCGTTTTTGTGAAAGAGATTTTTTTTCTGTCTTCATTTTGTTTTCCACAAATTTCCATCATTGCGAGCGATATTATGTATATTGTGTGTGTATGTGTGAGTGTGTGTTGTGCATGCTGTATAATAACACTTGAATGGCGGGTGTGTATATAGATTTATAAATCTCGCCCTCGTACACACAAATTGAGCACTCAGCTTTTTGTTGGGGAATCGTTGGAGAAGTCTCTTTATATATTGTTTGGAGAAAATTATGCATTCGACAATGTCAATGTGAACGAAAATTCATTTTATCAGTTGATGTAAAGAGAAAAAAATCGAAATTTTTTTTGGGGGTTGAGTAAATCATCATGTGATTCAGAGAATTGACTTGCTTTAAAATTTTAATTCTTGGATAAGTAGGTGAACACGAACTTTTCATTTAAAAGAAATATCTGACCGTGTGCGATCTAGAAAAATAGGAGCTTGTGGTTCTGTCTTGACTAGTGGGTTTTAGGCCTTTTCGCGTGTTGTGCAGCTCAAACGAAGTTTTACAGCTTGTTAAAAACGTGGAATTACAAAAGATAGTTGTTACAGCTATTACTCTGACGGGAAGCGATTAAGGATCCAGATGGGATAACTCTCATTAATCCCTCCCTTCATCATATCTGCCAGATAAAGGGTTCTGGTCTATTTTTGAGAAATCAATTTCTTGAATTTTCCCACATTTTCCAAATTTTCACAAAAGTATTTTTGAGAAAATTTACGAAAATATTGAAAATTGAAGGAAAAAGTTTTCCCAAATGTTTTCAATGTTTTCTTATAAAACAACCTTATTAGATTGATTCGGCTTAATAAGAATTCTCTTCTTGGATCCAACCTTGTCAAAATGAGCGGACAATGTTAAGGTACGCTAAAGTACGTACGTGAATGAATGTTATTTGATGTGTTGTGATGCGAGATGTTTTTTCGAATGTTTTGTGCCAGTGAATAAAGTGGCAGGACTTCGTGATAAAATTAGATAGCTATACCTACAGCATCCAGATTCTGGATTCCAGAATGTCTATATACTGAGAAAAAAGATTACGTCTGACACGTATAAAGTTTGGTAAGGAAGTTATACGTTAGACACGTATGCGTGCTAACGTACGACACGTATTGTTATACTTACGTTTTGTATAAAATACGAGTGGCATGTTTCTTACCCAATGAATTTATACAGTCAGAGGCAGTCAATTTTCAGCATAAATTAGCTTCAGCTGTTTTTCAGCTGATCCATACAAACAATCACAACCGTTTATACATCTTTATACGGTTTTACCACTATCATGCGCGTGCGTGTAGCAGCTTCAACCGTATGAACAAGGAAAACCAGTTTTGATTGTATGTGTGGATCAGCTGAAAAACAGCTGAAGCAAATTTATGCTGAAAATTGACTGCCTTTGACTGTATACTGATAGAAGGTGGATGCGAGATCAACACCTAGCGAGATTTTTGACATTAGGCGAGATAAATCGGCAACGGTAGTCCGGTTCGTCTGTTTGGTTATCCACATTTTGAAACTGTTCCATACTCACTGGTGTGCCATGTTCTATCTATCTTTAGCTTTGTCGTGTTTTCGCTTGATGAGTAAATTGGCCACTGCGTACTTTTTCACCCTCAACAGTGTACATTAAAGCTTTCGGAATGTTCCCATACAAGACTTCTTTTTTGTTACCATTGATCTTTTCTGTTAGCATTTAAATGCAAGAAAGAGAACTTTTTGGGAAAATTACATCGGTAAACTGGCAACAAATTACTTTACATGCGTCGATAACCGTTATTTTCATTTTTCAAACACTTCCTTCGAAGCACTCAGCATGTAAAATCCATTCCATAACTCGGTAATATAAAATGAATAGTCTAGTTTTCGTGTGTTCATTGACCTCGGCTTCGCCTCGGATCAACAAAATTCACACGAAAACTCTACTTTTCATCTTTTTTATCCTTAGTTATGTAAAATACTGTTTTATTCCATATATTCTGCTGTGATTTATAGAACCAACGCACTTCAAGTAAACAGGATCATAGTCGACAGCTGCCAGACTACTGTTTCGTGTGAAATGGTTGTTAGAGTGTTTTGCAGTTGTGTGACAGTGTCGAGTTTCAATACCCTATTTAGAGTATCACTCATGCTTGAAGTGCGTTAATAGAATCCATTATCCTTGTGAAAATTACCATTTTAAACATTTGCCTTTAAATAAAGGATATTTCAGCAAAATGCAAAAACGAATCCAAACGAAATCATTGTAAATAATGTCAAGTTACCTAACACAATATATCAGTACCGAAGGAATAAAATCAAACTACTAATGCAATCAACAATCTGTGATATTTAAAGTAACTAAAACCTTTGTGTGCAGCAATGACTTAATGCACACACCAACTTAAATTTACGTTTCGGTTTACACAACAACCAAAAAATTTAATTGAAAAACTAGTTGTTAGCCAAATGTTGAGCCCGAAAATGCAACGTTCGGTTCGTGTAAACGACACACAACTTCTTATGCTAGCAGAACGAGCGCAATATGATCATTCAATGGTAATTTATATTTTAAACAATAGATGGAGCTGACTGATAAATTAATAAAAACAATAAAAAATTTAGCATGGACTACTTCAGAAACGGTCGTCCGACAATCACAAATGGCAACTTAGATGGTTTATTCTCTATCAGGTAGGTAAACCTAGACGTGAGAGAAAAGAATAATAACTTGGGACAGTTCTTGATTCTGAAAGATCAAGTTCTTATGACACTCGTGAAGCCTTAATGGTGAAGGTTAAATTTGAACAGTTATTTGGCCGAATATCGTTGCTGCTACGTTTCCAAAATATAAAAGTTTCAGTTGCACAAAATGAACTCTTCCAAGTCGATGGAAGAGCAACTAGGAAATTTTGCTGCCACTTCCTTCATAATCAAGACAGAGTTGTCTTAACGTGGTCTTTCAGAATCTAGCCGAAATAAGATTGTAGCCGCCAAAGACATAGAAACCCCTAGACTGAGTTATACAGTTAATGTCAACCTAATTGGTGTAAAATTGCGGCGGTTTTCCAGCCAGCAGGTCCACAAATAATATCACATTACGTATGCGTGCCGATACGGTTATACCACTATCATGTTCGTGTGACTGTGAAACCCTTTTAAAGACGCATAAGCAATGTAAGAGTGGATCAGCTGGTATAACAGCTGTAGCAGACGGTGACACAAATTAGGTTGACAGTCACTATATTTTAACCTGTCACAGACGGCAAGCATATTAACAGTTTTACTATCTGATCTATTACTTCATTTGATCGAAGATTTTCAAAGATTGATTTCAGAAATCTTTTACTTCATTTGTTTTGACCACGCTTTTTGCTATAAAAGACTTCATTTGTCGATGTTTGTCGTTTATTATTGCTGTCGTAGTCGATAGCAGATGAAAGCAGTCTGTAACAGGTTAAATTAAAAATTGAATTCAAAAAATCGAATTCTTTTAAACCAACTTAAGCCGCGGCTTGAACAAAAGGTGTCCGTTCCTTCAAAAACGGCTCTTTCGCTCTTTCGTCTGATTTATTCAAATATTTTTAAAATTTTAAATTAATGACATTTTGAACCTTCTCTGTCTATGTTTTCAGAATTTACTCTTTTACTACGAAACAGAAACGTCGACTAGACCTTCTGGCCTAATATTTTTAGAAGGAAGCTACTGTGAACGTTTAATTGCACCCAATTGTATAGGTCCTCCTGGTATATCGAGTCCTATGCATAAACCACACAAAGAAGAGAAACTTCAGGTAGGTCTGACTGAAATCCCGGATTTCCGTTCATTGATACTTCCCACGTAAAAAGTCCCACTTTCGGATCGAAGCTGTTACTCTCCGTTACTCTGATTTCTCTCATTTCGTATGCATTTTCGAACGGCAAATGAAAGAGAAATTAGAGAAACTAAGAGGGACAGCTTATATACGAATGTGGCATTTTTTACGTGAGCAGACCAGTATTGGGAATTTTATTACTAAACACATATTAACCACACTTTTCAGCATTGTTTCTCGATATCATATCGACGTGAAAACCAAAGGCAATACGACTTGAAAGCGGCAAATGAATCAGAGTGTGCTACATGGATTGTGGCAATACGTGAAGCAAGGTTCGTATTTTCCACCTATTACTTCATCACTTTAGACTCGATGAATTCTTTCAGTTTCAATAAGCTGCTGTTACAAAAAGAAGAACTCGAACAGAAGCACGTGCACTTGCTCCAAGTGGTCGAAAGTGAGAAGACTGCTAAGTGGCAGTACACCCAACAGTGCGAAGAATTGGCATCCGAAATTAAGAAGCTGCGCGCTGAGGTTAGTATTTACAATCTAGTACTTCGTATGATGAAATACACTCACTTGTTGTGGGGTAAGCAAAAAATGAACAATGAAAAGTGTGATTTGATGTATGTCGCACTCTGTTTGCTGTCTCTACAGTCAATAGTTGCACCTCATCGTTAGAGTGGTTCGTGGACTCTACAGACGTATGTAGAACGAAAGCATATCGATTTGCTTTTCTTATAATTCGCTAACGAGCCCAAGTTGCCTTGATGCGAACTACGACCTACAGTGGACCAACCACTGACGAATCCAAACTTATTTTCTCCTCAGATTTGTTCATTGCGTCGAGAATATTCACATCGTCCATCGGTATCTCAAACACCTGTCGGTCGAGGTAGCTTCAGTGCGGGCTCAGCAAACGCAGATGATAATTGCTCGTTAAGTGGCTTTTCCGATCAGGTGCAAGACACCGCCGAATTGAGAAAGATCAAAAAAGTCCAAAGCTTCTTCCGTGGCTGGTTGTGCCGACGACGTTGGAAGCAGATCGTTGAGGAATACATCAAATCACCGCACGCTGAAAGTATGCGCAAGCGAAACAGTTTGGTATTTAGCATGGTCGAAGCGGAAGAAGAGTATATGGAACAATTGGAAGTGTTGGTCAGTTGTTTCTATCGGCCATTTAAAATGGCGGCCAGCTCGAAGAAGCCACCATGTTCGCATGAAGACGTTAACTCAATATTCCTTAACTGCGAAACGGTGCTATTTCTTCATCAAATATTCCTCAAAGGTCTCACCTCACGCTTAGAATCTTGGCCAACGCTGGTTCTAGGTGACCTATTCGATATGTTGCTGCCGATGTTGAGTATATACCAGGAATATGTGCGAAATCATCACTACAGTCTACAAGTTCTAACCGAATGTAAAGTAAATAATGCAGCTTTTGCAGCCGTTCTGAAACGACTGGAAGGAAAAGCGGCCTGTCAAGGTCGATGTATCGAAACCTTTTTGACGTATCCAATGCATCAGATACCAAGGTACATTATAACGTTACACGAGCTATTAGCACATACTCCACACGACCATGTCGAACGGAAGAGTCTAACCAATGCCAGGCAGCAATTGGAAGATCTATCACGTCAGATGCACGACGAGGTATCGGAAACGGAAAATTTGCGGAAAAATTTGGCGGTTGAGAGGATGATTGTTGAAGGCTGTGACATACTGCTGGATGTGAACCAAGTGTTTGTGCGGCAAGGTAAGCATTTCTTTGAAATTCATGTTCAGTTCATGGAGTGTACAAATCCTTGTAGGAAGTCTGGTTCAAGTACCGCCTGGTAAGGGACGAATACGAAGTCGTTTAACATTTAAGAGCGAGAGGGAATCGGTACGACAATGTTTTCTCTTTTCGAACAATTTGATCATTGCTACAAGGTAGGTCGAAGAACTGACTGTCAAATTTTGATAGAAAGAAATTAATTTTCGGAATTTGTGTTGCAAGGACTTCGGGTGGGAGATTGCATCTATTGCCGGACGTTGGGAAGATTCTTCTCGCTGAGGCCACTCTAATCGAAGATCCGAGTAGTGATTCCGAGAGAGACGATGAGGGTATGGACGCGGCATTTCTTCCAAAAAATTATTTTTCAACCGATCGGAATTTCAGACGCCGAAGTATTGTCGCAACGCACCCAAGGCAGTACATTCAGTGTGAACGAATCGGTTGTCAGCACCAGCAATCGTGACTTCAAAATTGTGGTCGATCTGAAATCGGGTGTACGTCACTGCATCCATTTGGTGGCGTCGACCGTACAGGAAAAGGAGGCATGGATCAGCGACATATCCCAATGCATGGACAATATTCATTTGCATTCGATGCTGTCGCCGGGACTAGTTGGCTCGTCCGGGGGTGACAACTTATTCAAATAATGCATGAATGAACACTAACGAAAGGTATTACTTTTGAAGGTTCCATAGCTGCCCACCATGCTTTAAAAACTGATCCTCGATTATTTAAAGATGATGTTGACATACGCTTCTCAAGGACTTTAAATTCTTGTAAACTTCCTCAAGTTCGCTATGCTACACCTGAGAGATTGTTACAACGCTTAACAGGTACGCGCGATGCATTTGCAATATTTTTTTTGATTTACCTCAATTTTGGAGACAGGTGGGTTTGAATGACAATGGAATTAGATTTAACCATTCGGTTATAAGGGAACGTCAAATGAGCACCACGAGATCTTAAGACTTTTATCATTCATTCAAGCCCAGCGTAGCCAAGGTTTCACCAATACGTGACACTCGAATTTTCCGTTTTCAGATCTTCGGTTTCTATCTATTGACTTTCTGAACACTTTTCTGCTTACGTACCGTGTATTCACCGATAGCGAAACAGTTTTAAATGCACTCAAAAAGGTGTTCTACGATCCATCCAACGATGAACCATGCGACTGTGAACCGCAAACCGATTTTCTTGATATACCCGGAGGTGATGATGGCCAATATTCACCACGTCGAACATCGGGTGCTAGTTCCGTTTCCGGTATGCGACTAGAATTTCGATTAAAACTCGAAACTAACGCGATAACATTCCAATATTTCAGGATATTGCTCGGAGGGACCCGATCGAGACCGTTCGCTCAGTCAAGATTCCACTTCGTTAAAGCCAAAGGGAAAACGCATTCTAACCAATCAGTCAACGGAAGAAGGGCTATCCTGGATACCGGAAATGTGCGGTCCAACGATAATCAAAGAATCGGAAGACTGTGACATCAATGAGGCCCTATCGCATGATGTGGTAACTTCAATTGAAATTACTACGACCACCTCGCAATCGGACAATTTATTGTCCATTCCGGCGACAACCATTGCAACGTCTAACAGTTTGGACACGTTGACAGAGAGTACTCTCAGTGGGCCGTCATCACCATCAAATCTGAGTTCAGTGACTCTCGTCGGTTCGACGGGATCGGGAAGCTTCGAAAGAACAGAGTCGATAACAACTGAATTATCATCAACAACTTCGACAACAACGACTGCTACCACAACCATATCAGCGACAAGCGAATCCAAACAATATAAATTTGGCACAGCTCCCACAGCTCCGTTGCCCGAACGAATTCGACCGAAAGTAACTGCATCAAAGGAATCGGATTCATCGAAAATTGTAATAACCCCGTCACTTCCGCCAACCGTCACAACGACACACTATGTAGAAAGTACAGAACAGACAGCCAGTCAAGAATTGCATCAGAAAATGGTCGAAATCGATGAACCAAGGCCAAAGAGTAGATCGTCATCGACTGTGTCATCTTTACAGCCTCACAAAACATTGTTGGACCGCAGACCGAGTGCTGGAGCTAATATTCAAATACCTCATGCTGCTCTGTGTCAACACCGGCACAGTCTGCAACTAAATGGGGACTCTGGTTTGCCTCGCGTAAGGAAGCTAGGAATCGAATAGATTACATTGTATGCGCTCACGTTTCTCTCTTTTAGGGGAGTGAACGTTCTAGTCCACGATCATTTCATCGGATTCAGAAAACACCCGAAAAAACACGCAAACATCTGTTTGGAACTCCTCAAAAAGAGCCACCCAGGTTTGAACGTTTGAGTGTGACGATTAAGGAAGAGCGGTAACATATTCGGTGTTTCTCTTTGCAGAAGGTTCTCCGAAAGCGATGATGATATGTCGTCCTCATTATACACTACCCCAAGGGGTTCTTTAGGTGGATCGTCGCTCGGAACCATGTCACCAAGAGCATCTATTCAACAGGAACCGATCAATCACTGTAGCAGTAAGGTGGGCGTAGTTATAACATCGTACAGGCAGTCCCAACGCAGGTAATTGAATATTTACGTTTTTGGTTGCATAAGTTACACAAGATGGGATAGGCTAGCTCGTCAAAGATCTGATTGGATGGAATTAAAAGAAAGTTTGTCGCAAAGATACTTTCGCGTAGAACGGACTCTGAATAAAGATTTGACTGAATGAGGTCACGTGTGTCCCTTTTAACTTGGTTACTGTTTCCTACTAAGCTTATCATTACGGGAATATTGAATTACTTCAGAATCTTTTGAGTAAACGTTCAACAGATCCAACAGTATTTCAAACTCCACACAGTTGAGTCCAAGAAGGGCGTCCGTGTTTCCGAGTAATTCTTAGACCTACCTTGATATATATTTACCTCGATTCTTATCCGAATTCTTATCCGAACGTTTTTTTCGGATATTTGACGGTCTTCAGATTTACAAAAAATAATAGTTAAGTGCCTACGGCCACGATATGACGAGGATGACACTGATGCATACCACACATCGTAGAAAATTCAAATATGGCATTGATCGCTTGGTGACAAGTTAAAAATCCGAAAAATTTGAATTGACTGACACGACAGGCCTTTCAATGAAAAAAATATTTTTGAATTCAATTCGTCACTTGGTCAATAAAAAATTTCAATTTACCGCAACTCCCTCAATCAAGCAGAAACATATGTAATAGGCAGTACTGTTAGGGAGCTGTTGTCTGGATGTTTCTTAAATGTAATAAGAAGTGATGTCATCGTTTTGTCACCTCTTTAATCCCTTTCAAGAAAATATTTTTCTCACAGCACCCACGGAAATGATTCATTACCCGATGACATTTGCGGCTAATTGATCATTTCGACGGGGCTTCGCGAGTAAAATAACTTACGTAATTGTTTGGACATTGTTGTTTTAACAAGTGGTGGGGATTAACAAATTTCTCACCCGTTAAAATAGGAAATGTTTCAAACAAGGACAACTTAAATGTTTGCTTCTATTTACTATAAGTGTTTGTTCAATTTTCTTTATGCTACATTGTAATTCATCATTCATCACTGTTGAAACATGGATTCTACTCTGATATTGTTGTCCGTTTCAAAAAATAAACATCAACTTTTCTTCAATTATTACTTAATTTCTGCGCGCATTCATTTCGTTATTCATCTCTGAATAATAATGCATGAAGTTTGGATCCTGATGCGTTGTGGTGAGTTCTACGATTTTTCTTCAATCATTTCTATTGGCATGCTATTTTGTGGATTGAATTTTTATTGTCGCGCTTAGAACATTTTTGATTTTTGTACCACCCTGTTGAATGTCGTTCAAAAACATCGACTCGTTTTTTTATTTTCTGAATGTTATAGTTTTCGGCAACAACGATTATCTGTTATAGTAACTTTTAATTGTCTTCGGCAATTGCCTAACATCGATGGTATTTTACGACAATTTTTATGGTAAAGTGGTACACCCGTGGATTGAACTGATTTGATATTTTTGAGTAAGGCTGCGAGCGCACTTACGCCGTTTAGCACTCCGTTTACGAGTGAACAATTCAAGCTCCTCCCACTTTCCATTGTTAAAACGTAAACGGAGAGCTAAACAGTGTAAGTGCGCTCGCAGCTTAAATAATTGCATCTATCCGTAGCGTCACTCTAGCATGAATATAGAGTGTTCATGGAGGGCGAATGCCACTTTTTAACTGATCTGTGGTAGTGGTACTATAGAGTAAGCCCAGTTTGTATGCGATTCCTCTATTTTGACATGTTTGGCTTACCCACAAATTGGTTAAAATTGCTTGTCAAAAATACCGCTCCGTGAACACTAGAGGAATAAATTGGAGGTCGGTTTATCGTAAAGTTGCATAAACTCACGCATAAGACACAGTTAAATTATCCAGCGATTCACATTGGTTGAAACTTTTCACGCGTTCGCTTCGGTCAATATAAAACACTTTCAACGAAGTGCTAATTTCAATCTGTCAAGTCTGACAGTATAACAAAAGAAAAATCTCTATCTCGTTGCAATGTGTAGTAGCTAGAGTTAAAAGCAATGAAAATGTGAATGATAGGTGTAAAATGCATAACTCAAACTTAAACCTGCCTCTAATTTTGACAGATAAATTTACTGCAAGAAATGTGGATTATTTTCAAAGCTCTTGTTGCAATCATCAACTTCACACAACATAGCAAGAGAACACATTTTGTAAATGTTTTATGTGAAGACATTGTTTATTGTTTTATCATTTTTCTTTCCTTTTCGTTTTTACCCAGACAAACTGAATGCTTATGATCAAAGGAAAAATTAAAACAGAATTTTCATTCTCTGAACGAATAGGGGTTCTTATTCGAGTTACATACCAATCCGAGAATATTTTTTTCTTTTTAAATTGATGCAGCTTATTTATGTCACTTTTATGATTCACTTCCGTCACATTAAAACGTGCATACGATACAAACTTAGATGCGTTCTCAATGCTTGATTTCCACTTACGAGAAAAGCACTCAGCTTTCTCTCCCTTTACACTTTAAACAATAGAAAAGAGGTATGGTTTAGCTAAACGGAAGCAAAAGAGAGTGGTTTTTCTGTAAGTGTAAATCAAGTTTAATAAGTTCATAGAGTGTTAATCGAGAGCAAATTCAACGTTCGAATTTTCGACATATTAATTTTGTACCTTCCATCATTTTAGCATTACCCCCGAGGCCAGTTATGTTGAACTGAGTTCCTACATCTCTCCGTTAACATTGTTACAGAGCGTTAAAGGAGAACGATATCTGACTCGTTTTCTTCAACTGATCTCGGGTTCATACATCGAAATAAGAAACTTTTTGAATGCTGACCCGGAGATCCGGACCCTCCTGAAGTTGTTGCAAAAGAAGTTGTAAAATTTGTAAAAGGAAAATGTTTCTTGCAACAACTTTTGCAACTACTTCGAAAGGCTGGGAGCCGGCTGAAGTAGTTGCAAAAGTAGTTGCAAAATCTGTAAAAGGAAAACGTTTCTTGCAACAATTTCTAAAGGCTGAGATCCTGTTTTCGCTCTCCTTGAACACTATACAATTTGACCCCTGTTGCACGAACGTATTACTATACCATTGTAAGCATGCAAGCGAATTCAATACCCGCTCACTGTGAGTAAAATTAGCGAGTCAAACGAAAAAGTAATTTTTTGAGTGATCTGTTCCATTTGAAATGCGACCGGATGTTGAGTGCGAATGTTCACGTTCTCGCGCTCATATCTCGCTCTGGAAGAGTATGCTACTGCTACAGTATGATTTGATCAATGAACAAGAAGGTGGAGACATCAAAATTTAAATGGGTCGAAAACGAAAATATCACAAATTTTGACTGATATCGCCACGTCATCTTGCTCATTTTATGAGAGTTTCTCAAAGTACATGTCAAGACAGCCTCGAAGGCGGGTAAAAGCACAATTTGAATAAACTTTTTTGTTAGTTAAGTTTAAATTCGGGATCAACTCAGAGGTGTCTTATTCTGTAAATTTTTGTGAATTTTGGTTCCGCCACCCAAGGTTGTATATGGACAGGTTACAGGTTACGCAGATCATCATTATTACACTGGGGCAGTGTTGCAAAAAATGTAATGCATAATTACAGCGTAGTTTAGTGGATTTTCTGCTATATGGGCCCAACGACCTGCTTAACCTCTTCATATAAAAACTTGGCCCCAGCATTAATCATATCTCAAGTGTAATTCTACATTTGGAGAAAAACGGAAAGAATTTTCACACAGTCATAATCAACTCAAACGACTTAATGTGGTAAACCTTAAACATTTCGATAAAATATTGTATTATTCATATCTGTAATTAGTTTATTTTGACTAAAAAAAAACCGGTAGATTATCTTAAGTTAAAGTAGAAGTAGCAACAGATAAAATTTAGTTAATATTTGTCCGTCCCTCTAATTGATAAATTAATCCTTTTTGGATAGACGCATCGACCAGTAATATTCCTTATACAAACAAGTGCAATAATTTTGTAGAAAGTAAAATTGTAGTTTGCTAGACCAGCACCAAATAACTTCACACCATTCATTTGATCGAATTTATTCACTTAATAAGAATGATACGATTCCGACATCCGCATTAACACCGTTAATAATCACACAGGAGTAGTACGTCAACTGCTGCAGCTGCATTTGCAGTGGCGACATCTGCATCAAGCAATCCACGCGACGAGCCCCCTGAGTTACGATCGTCCAATCGTAAAGAATCTGTGGTTAGTTCACCAGCCACCATGCGGGTGCTAAATGTGTTAAGGTTCTGTTATACCAACAAAATAAATTGTCGATGTTTACTGAAAAGACAAACAAAAATTACTCTCGCAGGCATTGGGTGTCCAAACATTTTCAGGATTTCGAACAAGATGTTAATCTGCGTTCTCAGGCCATTGTATTTTTGGAGGACATCACATGCAGTCCGAACTTGTTACCGTCCGAACATCGTGCTGCCTCACAGTTATTACGGTTGTTAGTTCGTGATGATTTAGACTGCGGGCGGCAGCAATTGGAAATTTTACTATCACAGCCGTTGGTAAGTAAAAACAATACTAAGCGTTACAGTAACCGTTAAGAATCGGTTCTAAATTTGCAGGTTGCCAGTAAAGACAGCATCGAAACGTTGTCGGCTCTAGAAATTGCTGAACAGATGACGTATTTGGATCACCAGATTTTTATGAATATTCGAAGCGAGTGAGTACTTTGCCTGTAGATGCTCATAATTTATTGAAGAAGCTCGGGTTCGCAATAACGTTACAAAGTGGTGGTACCGGTATTTCGATATTTCTGTTTTACCAATACCGATTCGATTATATCTTTGTTGAAATAATTCACCCAACAACTCCAATAACAGGCACAAAGAACAGATTTTTTTTAACGGTCATTCGGCCTCTTATTTTGTAGGGAACCGGAAGGTCTGCAACGCAGTGGCCTATACCAACATAAAAAAACTGAATTTATATGATAATTTTAGACTACTGCGTCGTGGAGGTCTCTTATTTAAATTCTGTTCTCGTATTTAAATTCTGTTCTCGTGCCTGTTCTTGGATTGTGTTGCTAACAACCACCTAGCACGAATTATGACATTAATCAAAATCCAACAGTTTTATCGTTGTTATGTTGGATTTTCGTACAAACCTGCCTGTCAGAAATGTTTCGTAGAAACGCTGTATCTGCTGTATCTTATTGACGCGAAAGACATCTTTCACAGTAGAATTTAAAGACTAATTCACGCCGTAAGTGTGCCTTAAATTTGAATTTTAAGTGAACGTTTCGATGAAAAAGTGAACCGAAAAGTACATTTCAACGCCTCCTTGTATGAAAATGACGCTACGTTAGAAAGACCTTCGCACTTTCCATTTTGAATTTCGACCGCACTTACGGCGTGAATTGAAAAAAAAACCTATCCGTCGTGCCTCCGATACTTGAAATATTTCCTCTGGTGCTCTTGTGCTCTATTGTTTAAACACATCTGTCAAGTAAACTGAGCGCCAATAATTTTGATTGAATTTATTTTTACTAGAATCTGCAAGGCCTAAGCTTACAGACCACACACAGACGTGCGCATTCGAATTTCGATTTTATTATGTCAATTGGAAAATTGTGCCTCTATTTACTTGACAGATGTGTCTAAACAATAGACTGTGTAGAGAGCACACTGCAGCGGAGTGTAGCATGAGAGTGGTAAACGGAACAGTTAAAACTTGCTGGAGTTATAGCTAGCTGTCAAAATAAAAGAAAATTGAAATCGACCACGTAATGTTTACAACATTCTTTTACATTCGCCTTCCATCGAAAATACGACTTTAAATCGAATTCGCATATTTAGAAAATGTCAAAATGTTCACCGCTAACCCATAGACAAATTTGTAATCTCTAGGGATGAAATATTGGAATTTGTAATCTCTAGGGATGAAATATTGGAAATTGTTAACCTAGAGTTAACAAACTGGAAAGCGCCGTGTATATGATACAAATCGATCATAATTGTAGTAGACATAGCAAACTGAGAGACTTCTCTCTCTTCAAAAACGAATGCTGTCAAGAATCGTTGTCGTGTTGTTGCAATATTTTTGTGTGCTATTGAAGTGATCGACATATTTTGTGTTTGTTTGGTGCTTAGTTTTCGATTAAATTGATAATTTTTGGTGTTTTTCGTGATTTTCGATGAAAGGCGAATGTAAAAGCCATTAAATGACTCGGGTCGAAAAAGATTTTTAAAAATTCTCGGTGTATGTGTGAGCCTCGAGGGTATTGTAACATTCGAATGCGATTGTGAACCTCGGTAAACCTCGGTTCACAAACACGCATTCTCATGTTACAATACCCTCTCAGCTCACACATTCACCTCGAATTTTTAAAAATCGTTTTTCGACCCATGTGATTTAAATAACTATTGTTTCATTTTGACAGTTACACCTCCAGAGAAAACTGACTCAAAGACATCTCAACTAAAAAAACTGGTCTCTCTCTATCGATTTAAACAGTCTATAGATCACAAGAGTTGTGGAGATGTTTTTTTTTCGGGTGTGAGACTACCTTAAAAGATGTACTGCTGCTCAGCTGAAAAGTCTACTTTGGGGCGATTTTTTTTCATAAATCTGCTTTTCTAAAAAAATATATCCAAAATTGCCCTCACTTTCGGTTCCGACTCATCTATTTTTTATAGAAATCTAGCACATTGTGGTTGTACATTTTTCAAAAAGGATTCTAATTTATGGATATCATCGAAAATAAAATATGAAACGCACAAATGTAGGCTCCAATTACAGTTGCATCGTTACCTTTAAATAGATTTTCGATGCGTCGACATTTCAAATGTGAGCATCAGACGTCAATGACAAAACATATATTGGAGATCCCTGCTATTTCAAGCCTTCTTTCGACGCCCTTAGCATGTAAAATCCATTACATAACTAGGGATGAAAAGTAGAGTTTTCGTGTGTTTATTGACCTCGGCTTCGCCTCGGATCAACAAAATTCACACGAAAACTCTACTTTTCATCTTTTTATCCCTAGTTATGTAAAATACTGTTGTTCTTGGAGATTGTTAACATTTAAAGTTGTGGGAAAAATCAAAAATTGGTTCACTTTTAAAGTGAACCCACTGTAGCGGTGTCGTTTTGAACATTACATCGAAAATTGTGAATTATACCGAAACGAAAGTATTGGAGAACTATCAGAATATCTGTATTTCGTATGGATCTATTCACGCCGTAAGTGTGCTTAAAATTTGAATTTTAAGTGAACGATTCGATGAAAAAGTGAACCAAAAAATACATTTCAACGCTTCATTGTATGAAATTGACGCTACGTTAGAAAGACCTCCGCACTTTCCATTTTGAATTTCGACCGCACTTGCAGCGTGAATTGCAAACCCTTGTGACCATTCGCAACACTTTGCTTCATCATCTGTTTCATTTTATTTTTAAAGAGAGTTCCTGGGGCAGTCCTGGATGAAATCGAACAAAAAGACCAGAGCCGAACATATTATCCAAATGACTAAGCGATTCAATGATGGATCAAGACTAGTATCATCGGAAATAATATCAAGGTAAGGTGTCAATCCAAGAAGATACTGTGTAATTATACAAGCGTGCACGTGACACTATATTAATACCATACACGCTATAAATACAATGTTAAGCATCTCTTAACACAAAGCTTCTCTCAACACAAAGTTAATTGTAAATTATACCACTCTTGTTAATGCACTTACATAATTATCTCCTTGGGGGTAGTATAGCAACGTTGCTGATTTGCTTGCATGTAAAGGCTTCTGAAAGGATCACGTTTACTGAACATAATCTTACAAAAGTTTATGTGTTTAGTTTAATGCTGTTCATTAATTTGAATTTCATTTCCATGAGAAGGTATCCGTTTCGAACGACAATGTAGAAACGTAAATATATTGACGGTTTATTCAACCGCAATAAATTGTAATTATTGGTTGGATATTAATAGTACGAAAATATAATTTGCTTTCATTAGCACATAGTATCTGCAGTCGGCATGTTATAAAATGTTTGAATTGCGATTTTCATTTCATTCCACTGGCAATTCAATTTGCTGTCATATTATGGGACGTCGCTTCGACAGAGGTAACATCTCACAAGTCAAAAACAATAGTTTTTCCTCGATGCGACGGCACAGTCACCATATTATCAGCTCTCTGCATCTAACTAAGCAAATTGTTGCTGTAGCTACTGCTATAAAACTTTCGCGTATTTTCCTCATCAGCTGCCATTTTTGCCCCATATCTTTTTGCGTGTCGAATTTGTAAGCGTCACCTACACCGATATCAGTTCTTTTGTAAGTGGATAACACTACTTGCGTCGCACTTGTAAGTAAGTGGTTTTGGGCGATATTAGTTCGTTTGTAAGTAATTATTTTTCAGAATTTTGTCGCAGACAATTATATTGTGTAGTTTGAATAAAAAATTCTTCTAACAAAACTCTATAACTTTCTCTTTGATCTGAACCTTCCAGCTTTCATTTGACGAAATTTGAAAATTTGGCGAAAACCGAAAATTTGACGAAATTCGAAAATTTGATAAAAATCGAAAATTTTACGAAAATTCAATGTTTGAAATTTGATATAACTTTCATTTTGACCAGAACCTTCCAGCTTCCACTTGACAAAAATCGAAAATTTCACGAGATTCGAAAATTGGACGAAAATCAAAAATTTGTCGAAAATCGAAAATTTGACGAAAATAGAAAACTCGACGAAATTCTATAAATTCAAAGCAACTTTCTATTTGCCATATTTTCCGAGTTATGGATGACATAGCTCGCACTTAAAACGCTCATAGCTCCCAAATAGACGAATTTTTAGGAAAACCATGAAACACGTGTCGACTAGAATGTGAAACTCTATAAAATTGTTTTTTTTCCCTAAATATTCCGCGACGAATTTTTTTAATTTTCAGCTTCGAAATACTAGAATCGAATTGGATTTGAAATAAAAAATTTGATGTGCACGGGTGAGACACGAACTCTCAGCCTTCAACTTGCCGTCAACCTTCAACCCACGGTAGCTCGATTGGTTAGAGCATCAGCCCGGCAAGTTGAAGGTTGTGAGTTCATGTCTATAAAATTGTCTTTTAAACGAACTTTCTGTCAAATTTTCTGAGTTATAGGTACCATAGTTCAATAGCTTAACACGCTCATAGTTCCGAAATTATAAGCTTTAAATGAAAATTCCTTCAAATTAGTTTCTTAGAATTACGTCCTTGACATACCCTGAAAATTTCATTCAAATCAATCGGTAAATTTAAAAGTTTCGTTGTAACAGAAGGACAAAGGTTGGTAAAATTCATCAATTTCAAAATGTATGAAAAACCATTTCTTCATACAAATTTCCAAGTTTTGAAATTTAATATCTCGTCCAAATTTTAACCTAATGTGGCGTGTGATAGCTCGTTGACCTCGTATGGACGCATAGATTACGAATAAGTGGGGAGTAGTAGGAGTGTAGGGGAAAAAGTAAAAAAAGTCCATCAGTTCACCAGGTTGGCTCGCTTAGTATGTCTATAGTACGTAGGTGGAAGCGCTGATTTTCAGGGGATATGATGTACCAATGCATGTGTGCCAACTTGTAACAATTGTGCAGAACTTGTAACAAGAATAGACCGGCTATAAGCCTAATGAGGTCTTTTTTCTTTCTCTCAATTTTCTCACTTCTCGAGATACCAACTACCAAATACGTGAGTTACAAATAGGCAAGCAGGAAGAATAGTTTCTTCAGTCGATATCTAGCTGTTGAACAGTTAACATCGCCACCATCGTTCTATCAGTTTCGTAGTCAACTACCAATTTTGTATTCAACTACCAAACTCAACTATTCAACAACCATTTTGGTATTCAACTACCAGTTTGGTAGTCAACTACCAAATTATCAAATTATAAATACTCAAGCAGCCTAAATAATTTCATCAGTCGGTGTGCAGCTCTCAAACAGTTAACATCTCTACCACCTCTCTATCAGTATGGTAGTCAACTACCAGTTTGGTAGTCAACTACCAAAAATTCAAGCTTTAAATAGGCAAGCAGGCAGAATAATTTTGTCAGTTGGTGCGCAGCTCTCGAATAGTAAACATCTCTGCCGAAAATTACGTTTGGTAGTCAACTACCAAATACCAAGTTTTCGAATTGCAGTGCCAACTATCAGCTATCAATTATCAGATAACAAATAATTATTATTTGCCTGGTGTTGATTTGCTCATGGTTACATTGCAATTTTCAATGTCAATCTAGCTGACAACTACCAACTACCAAATACTCGAATCTAAATAGACAAGCAGGCAGAATAATTTCATCAGTCGGTGAGCAGCTCTCGAATAGTAAACATCTCTGCCGAGAATTACGTTTTGTAGTCAACTACCAAATACCAAGTTTTCGAATTGCAATGCCAACTATCAGCTATCAATTATCAGATAACAAATAATTATTATTTGCCTGGTGTTGATTTGCTCATAGTGACATTGCATTATCAAATAATATGTTCCAAAATTTTCATAAAGTTGGAACACCCGACAGACAGACAGACAAAGTGTCCACAATAGGGTATTTTTTCCTATGGAAAAAAGACCTAAAAATGCAAACCCACTGCTTACCGGTGACGACGTCGCTTGTAGAACGAGTAATGCGAGAACAAATGTCTTACCCCATTATCACACTCTAATGTATTGGATTTTGATTGATCTTTAAATTCCAGAAGTAGCATATCGTCCCGTGTCGCTGCTATTGAAAAATGGACGGCCGTAGCTGACATCTGCCGTTGTCTGCACAATTTCAATGGCGTGTTGCAAGTGTGTGCAGCATTCACGAACGCAGCCGTGTTTCGCTTGAAAAAAACCTGGGACAAAGTTCCGAAAACGGTAAGTGAAAATTGTCTTAACACTATAATTGGTGTGTGAAGTATATTATGTGCTGTAATAACGTACAATGGTATATATTGGTTGATAAATTGTTTCTTGTGATCTGCCAACAATAAATTTATTATCTTGTTATGTTATTAATGCTGCTGTTGTGACTGAGACGATGCTCGTAATAAATAATTTTCTTAATTCATTAGAATATCTTCCAATGTCATATTTTGTTATAAAATACAATAATTGATTGATATATCTTTCACACAATAAACAAACATTATAAATCTTAGCTTACGAGGAGATGCTATCAGTGAGCTCTGCTACCATAAATCATTAGTTGTACATAGACGTTAGACAGTGCTATGTCACAATAGTTTGTCTTTATCAATATTACCGAAACGTAAAATACATCGATGTCATGTGTGTATTTTGTTCATAAATCTGTGAGTCAATAACACTCTTGGCATAATATGGTATCATGCATTGTATGAGCTGCTTATATGTTCAATATTGTTCGCATAATATATACAAGTACTTGGTACTCTGTAGTCTCTGCAGAAGAGTGTTACATGAGAAGACTTTAAGCTTAAACATCGCCAATATATTGTATATCATTGTTGTGTTATATAATCTTAATCATGTTATATTAGTACGGTCTGTATGCGATGGATACCATTCCATTCGTGAGACTTTCCAAACATCAAAACACGGTAGAGAAATGTTGAGTTGGTAGGCATGTGGCGAGACAGATGGAATATATCGTCTATCTCGTGACAAACTGACGTATCTCCCAAAAACACAATGGAATTTCATTGTGTTTAAAAGTCTACGCTAGTTTGTCGTGTCGTCTATCTTGTGACAAACTGACGTATCTCCCAAAAACACAATGGAATTTCATTGTGTTTAAAAGTCTACGCTAGTTTGTCGTGAGACAGACGACATGAATGACAGCTGTCACCCATGAGAGAGAGTGTCTTACAAAAATGACGTCACGCCAGAGAAATAATGGGCTGCGCCTATCCCTGTGTGTTCATACATGCGAAAGAATCCTCTCAATTTTACATTCAATTTTGACCGATTGATTGGTTAAGCTGCGAGCGCACTTACACCGTTTAGCTCTCCGTTTACGTTTTAACAATGGAAAGTGGGAGGAGCTTCCATTGTTCACTCGTAAACGGAGTGCTAAACGGCGTAAGTGCGCTCGCAGCCTTTTAATGAAAACCAAAATATGTTTCTATATGCACATTCTTCCCCGGCCGTGAGGCGCCGTATCATTTCTCTGCACGTTATGTTAGGAGACATCCATAAAGTACGTCCGCAATACAGTGTTGTCAGACAAAATAATAACTCGAGAAATACATTTTTCGGAACGTAAATTCATGCTCAAACCCCTTTTTAGGTAGGGTTAGGTCATATATTCGAAACTTTAGAAAATCAAAATGGAGTTATCAATGATTTTTGACCTGTCTCACAACACTGAATTGACGACATCCTTTTATTGAACTTTTGACACTTTGATGATTCATGCGGAAAGGAATTCAAAATTGACAGAAATTTCTTAGAACCGTCACGTGAATACACCTCCCCTAATAACGTGACGTCACTTGTGAACGATCCCCAAGCACTTTTCAATTACAAAAGGAATTTCATTGGAAACAGAAAGAGAGTCCGAAAATTCCTGAATTTCCAGAATTCCATACCATTAATTCATTACCATAAGGGGGAATGTTTCTAATCAAGAAATTTTCGAATTGCTGCTCATCATACAGAAAACCACTTCTTCTCTATGACAGAAATAGTTAGCCTAATTTAATCTCTCGAGTTACGTTAAAATAGTCCACACTACCCCATGTCATACGCATGCTACACATAATACTCATATACGATATGAGCTTTAGTATTTTGTGGCTTTAATATTTTCTTTCTTGTGTGTTATCGGCATTCTTTCGCATCTTGAACTTGAAGAATTCAATTTTATTGTATGGAATTTTCATACAACTCGGTTCACCATAACTTATGTGGCAAAAGTCAAAGCTTTCGATAGAATAATACACTTCGATGACTATATAGAGCGTATACATAAATGGTTGTTGTGTCTTATATTATATGTTCACATCAACACTGCCTTTCGTTTCGGGTCCCATTTTCTTTTCTATTTTTTTTTTTTGTAGCTATCAATCAGACATGACAGCCGATAAAGAAATCTCGGCTGCCGGCTTGTCAAAAATTGTATTTTACATGATGAAACAGGCCTATAAAATCACCTTTTTAAGGAGTCTCCAGGAAAAATGTAATATATGTAATATGTAATAAGTAATTTTACAACTAGTTAAACGTGTATACTAAGAGTTGGAAAGTGTGTGCCATGCCAGTTTGTTTTGTGGGTGTGGAATATGGATGTGTAAAAAAATGGAATTCGTGTGTCAAAAGTGGAAAAAACTCTTTTGGTAAAAAAACAACAGATAGATGATAGTTTTGGCTACTGGGACGTCGCTTCTATAGATAGAGGTAACATCTCGGCGATTTCTGTAGGACGAATGAAATGTCAAAAATACCCGACTATTTCGAAAATTGGTCGCCAGAGAGATGCTAATATGACGTCTGGGTCGTTTCGTCGGATAGAGGGAATATATCGAATGATTTTGAATTTGGTCGAGAATTGAATTCTTTCCAGCAATTTATTTCGTTGCAATAGGTTTGTTCCAAATAACTGTAAACCCGAACTTTGACAACACGAACGACGACGATTTCATCCACAGAGATGAACATAACCTAAGAGGGATTCTTTTGAAAAACAGCCTACCGAAATCGAACGCATTTTCCAGTGGACTTTTTTATATGTGCCTAGAAAGGTATTCGACCCTAGAAGCCAAAACCACTTAAAATTTTTTTTTCGAGATTTTTGTGGCTGGTGAAAGGTGATCAAAAACCGAAAACTTGCACTTTTCTTACAAAAATTTATCCAGTTACGCGAGCCGTACAAGGTCGTGCGGGGTGTCATTAGAATGGTAATCACATGTACTATTGAGCCGAATAGGGACTTATGGGTTTAAAATTCACTGACACTGAAATGTGTGCAGTTGAAGTTTTCAACCGAAGACTTACATTGTTCTTACTGAAATTTCTCGAGGTACACAAAACGTACATGGTCGTGTAGGGTGTCATTTGACAGGTAATTTAATGTGCTTTTGGGCCAAATAGGGTCTTTTTCGTGAAAGTTGAGGTTAAGTTGCCTTATGTGGATGAAATTTGACATTTCGAAATGACCTTGGACCTTGGTGGTTTAGAAAAAAATTTCAAATGTGTAGCTATGATGGTTTCTAATAGTCGCATATCTTTCAATTTTTTGTCCCAGTCGCCAAATTATCGTCTATCTGGCTTTCGCATTTCTCTACGACACTTCCAACAGCCATTAATAGCCACTAGTTTTCGTTTAAATCTGAAGTTTCAGAGAGTTATCAGCTAGCGCTTCTGCCCGAACAAAATATTTTGGCGGAGGGCTTAACGCCGGCTCCCGTTTCTTTTACTAACGTATCGGTATTGCGTAAAAAGGGTTCAATAAATATTGTTTTTATTGTTTGGAAACTATAATTTAGTGCAACATATCTACACTTCTACACATAAGAAGGGTAAACTTCTGACTTCCTCATCTGTTCAAACTACTTAAGAAATAAGTTTTATGTTAATGTGATTAGTTTCGTATGGATGGATGTTAAGTTTCGGACTCTCTTTGGCATTATTATGTACAGCTGAATTTGACCGGATCCGTTCACAACGGTTGTTTGTCTACACAATAACTTTATAATTGATTTCCGAATTTCGTATTTTAATGGAATATTGTGTGCATTGTTCGTATGTATACCTTGCTACTATTTCATGTGCTTTGTTCGTTCTGGCTCGTTTCGCAAGGCTTCAAACAAACAACATTGTACAATAATCAATTAAAGCGCAAAATATGTTAATGTCTGAACTATGTTCACGGAATTGTTTTCAGATTAAACACACAATTACCAAACTACAAGCTGTTATTTGCTCGGATGGTCGATTTCGTGCCATGCGTGAAGCGTTACACCGCTGTGATCCACCGTGTATACCGTATTTGGGAATGTACTTGACGGACTTGTCGTTTATTGAAGAGGGTACACCCGACTTTACACAGGATCGGTTGCTCAATTTCTCCAAAATGAGAATGGTAAGTTTTTTACAATTTTTTTAATTTTTATAAGGTACACTGTGCTGTACATGCTTGCATTGTTAGTGAAAAATGTATGTTCCTGAGGGTCCATTGAAAAATGATTGAAATATTACTTCAACCATAAATCTGCACTGCATCGTCTGAATTATGAATAGAAATGATAACATATGGCGTTGAAATTGCCCCTTTGGAAGTATGGAATCCAAGTCTTGGTTCACTAAGTCCATGCAGAATTGGTGTAAAAATTTCTTAGAGTTGATAATACGGCGACTGGGATGAAATGTCATCTCTCTGATGTCCCAGTCACTATATTATCACATCTGTGAAAATTTTACATGCCATGTTGAATTCCTAAGGGGCGGAGGTAATACCATTCAGACGCGCGCCTAGCACATTAGTTCGATGCTAATGGCACCTCCTTTTAAATGGTTGTCTATGATTCACAAAATATTGTGTCTCTCACTAAACAGATGGCCCAGGTTTCCAAGCAATTTTGTATATTTAAAGAAAGCGACAGATGGCGTATCGAACTTTCATGCCACCGCACATCTGATTCGGTTATATATGGCATTATACCTCCGACCATTTATCTACCTTGGAATTTTCATTGTAGAACTCAGACTAAACAAAATATTTTAATTTGTGTGCCACTTCAGCAACACGTTCGTAAAACATTGTGAGGCAAAAACTCCTATATTCGAATTTTAATCGAACTCGACATGCTATACAGTACTGTAACGCTACAACTAACACCACTTTGAATGTACCATTATGTTGGATTAGCAATCAGGCGAGTCTCTGTCACAAATAAAATTATGAAATATTTTTCCGCCTAAATGTAGGCAAAGGGTCAATTGCTAAAAGAAGCATGGCGCGTGCCATTGGCACTTGGGTGCAAATAGTCTATATGAAGACTATTGGCACTTGGATGCAAATAGTCTATATGAAGACTATTGGCACTTGAGGGATCAACAGTATGTAATATGACAGTTTGTAAAAGGGATCAGTCTGCAATGTTACAGTTTGCAAAAGGGATCTGTATGTGGATGTATCTTATGTTAATAAAACTTGATATAGACTATTCGCACCCAAGTGCCAATAGCCACTTCGATTTTTTATTCCAAGCTGACACATTTGTACTCGAAATTATGTTTTCACTTTTTTCAACTGTAAAAAGTTATCAGCGATCAAAAATTTCGAAACGCTCAAATGTAGGCTACAATTTAAGCGTATCCTTGTACCCTCTTAACGTTATACGAATATTCAATCATTTTTCTGGTAGTTTCCACGTTACTACATTGGATACTTTTATATTAGCTATAGATATATGAGTAACGTAACGTCCCAATTTCCAGTCTAAACAAATATGTCTCACGAACATAAAACTTTTTACAGGTGGCTCACGTCATTCGTGAAATTCGACATTTTCAACAGACGCCATACAAAATCGATCACATACCAAGGGTAACTGCATACTTGTTAGATTCATCCTTACTGCTGGACGATGAGGAGCTATACGGCCGTTCATTACAAATCGAACCGCGAAGTTCACGGTTAAGTGCCCCCAATACACAGTTGGTGTAAATCGGATATGGAATGAAGAAGCGACTCGCATGAAACATGAAACATGTAAGTTGTTAATGAGTAAAAGATTGGACATTTTATGGTGGATTATTATTACTTCTGTTCGCTAACAAAATTCTACGTAGATAATAATATAAAATAGAGATGAAGGGAGAGAGAGAGAGCGGGGAGAGAGCTAGATATAATATATGGAAAAAATTCGAGAGACATTTTAAATGTAAATCGTAAGTGTTGTTGATCCAAAGAAAATTTATGAAAAGAAAACCAAAAAATTATAAATAATAGTTACACTTTAAATGCGTTAATTTATTGAAATTAGATGAGAAATACTAAGATGAATAAAAAAAATTAAAAAAATTATTGTGATTCTTCCGACTAAATGAAACAAACAATCAATTAAATCAGTGTTTTCTAATGTTACCAAAGATTCTAACGATGTTACCTAATTGAATAACAATAACTAAATAAACAAAAAACAAAAAAAACTATAAATCGTATGAAAAAGTCCTATAAATTAAACGTTGAAATGAAATTTGATAAAGACGATATTTTACTCTTGTTAATACACTTTTTGAATGTCATTTGGTGATTCACCGTTTTCGATATCATAATTTTTTCCAAAGTTCATTTAGTGTGGAGGTAATGACATTTATAACTGAATCAGATGTCACGAAAGTTCGATACAAACGGCATCTCCCCCTTCGTTAAAAACAAATAATGGAATAGAAATTCGGCACATCTGTTTTGACACTGCGAAAATCTTTATTTAATATTTTTTTTAAAGATGTCACTGGCAACGAACGTTTGTGCTGCGCATTACTTCTGAATGGCATTACCTCCACACTATATCAGCCTTGATTTTTTCAGTGCAGAAATTTTTTCTGTGTGTTAAAGAGAAATCAGAGAAATGATAAGCGACGCGGCGCTTACAACATTTGTATTTCGAAAATTCGAACTTTGAGTTTTGATTTACTTTCATTCATAAACAGAGAAATGATAAATTGGTACGCCTGTGTTGGTTCTATCGCCACAGACGAACCAACTTATCATTTTTCTGTTCATAAATTGACATTGCCATCTAGGAAAAATATTCGAATGGCGGAATGGCCTGTGGAGGAGGCGCCACATTTTTTCTTCTTCAGTGCTTCACTCTTTGTGCTCTGTTTTCTGGTGATATGGCTTTACTCTGGTAAAATATCCATGTCATAGTAGTGTCGTTGGTTCACAAAACGTAGAGTGCTGACAATAGTAAATTTGTGACGAAATGTACTAGAAGCGTAACAGAATTATACAAAATCTATCACATTCGAGCTTTTAGTTTCCAAACAGCATTTCCCTCTAGGTCAGTTAAATTTAACTGATCTTCGCTCTTCGTTAACAGTCTGTAGATTATTTTCATTATACGGTACTTGTCAACGTAACCTCACTTAATTTTTCGTCAAGACGGTCCTTAGCCTCAATTAATTGACGTTAACTGCGTTCAATTTACTGGTTTTTACATGAAAATCGTTCGTTTCAATTCATTCGATATTTTTCGACATATCTGACAGCTGGGACCGTGTCTGACGTTTACAAGGTCATGAAAATGATGTATAGAGTCTATACCAGGGCCTACTTTTTAGAAACGTTTAGAGAAAATCAAGAAACTTTGAGAAATTCAAGAAACTTCGAGAAATTCAAGAAACTTCGAGAAATATTTCCTGAATTTCTCAAAGTTTCTTGATTTTCTCAAATTGGAGAAATTTCAAGAAATTCCAGAAAATTCAAGAAATTCGAGAAACTTCGAGAAATTCAAGAAATTTCAAGAAACTAATTTCTCGAGTTTCTTGAAGTTTCTCGAATTTCTCGAATTCGAGAAATTTTAAGAAATTCGAGAAATTTCGAGAAATTCAAGAAATTAGTTTCCAAAAAGTAGGCCCTGCCAGGGCCTACTTTTTAGAAACGTTTAGAGAAAATCAAGAAACTTTGAGAAATTCAAGAAACTTCGAGAAATTCAAGAAACTTCGAGAAATATTTCCTGAATTTCTCAAAGTTTCTTGATTTTCTCAAATTGGAGAAATTTCAAGAAATTCCAGAAAATTCAAGAAATTCGAGAAACTTCGAGAAATTCAAGAAATTTCAAGAAACTAATTTCTCGAGTTTCTTGAAGTTTCTCGAATTTCTCGAATTCGAGAAATTTTAAGAAATTCGAGAAATTTCGAGAAATTCAAGAAATTAGTTTCCAAAAAGTAGGCCCTGGCAGGGCCTACTTTTTAGAAACGTTTAGAGAAAATCAAGAAACTTTGAGAAATTCAAGAAACTTCGAGAAATTCAAGAAACTTCGAGAAATATTTCCTGAATTTCTCAAAGTTTCTTGATTTTCTCAAATTGGAGAAATTTCAAGAAATTCCAGAAAATTCAAGAAATTCGAGAAACTTCGAGAAATTCAAGAAATTTCAAGAAACTAATTTCTCGAGTTTCTTGAAGTTTCTCGAATTTCTCGAATTCGAGAAATTTTAAGAAATTCGAGAAATTTCGAGAAATTCAAGAAATTAGTTTCCAAAAAGTAGGCCCTGGTCTATACTATAGACCCTTTAAAAGAGAGTTATTTCCAAGGTAAATATAGTGAGGAGGTAATGCCATATATAACCGAATCAGATGTGCGGTGGCACGAAAGTTCGGTACAAACGCCATCTCATACCTTCGTTGAAAGCAAAAAATGGAATAGAAAGTCGGGCCATATGTTGTGAGATAGCGAAAATATTTTTGTGAAATACAAGTAAATCGTAGTCAACCATCTAAAAAAAAGATGTCAGTGGCATCGAACTTATGTGCTAGGCCGCACGTCTGAGTGGCATTACCTCCTCACTATATTTACCTTGGTTATTTCCGTTGTTCACCACAACAACAGCAAACGTCACATTTTTATGTTATGGCAACTCTTTATTTCATTCATAAAATCATATGAGTCGTCATTCGCATCAAAGATTTCAATTTCAATTTTTTTTTTTTTTTTTTTTTTATATTTATTTATTTATTTATGCAATTGTTACATTTGGTTTTACAATGTTTAGATTCAATGGATAGTGCTCAGCTAGTTTGTGGTTTAAGCTTTTCATACTGATGATGTTACAATTGGTTTTCAATTACTATTGGCGAAATTATTTGATTTAATTTGGGCAGAAGAAAATTTTCAAAAAACTTCCAATGAATTTTATATTTATTATTTCCTAATTTTTCGTGTTATTACTTCTATTCATATTTACATGGCTATTTACACAGGATTCAATTGTTCAGTGAGATTTCTGATAATTGGATTTTCAGAGAAGATTAGTTTGTTTAGAAATTTTTGGGAAATTTTCGCAATTTGTTCGGTAATGGTTGGGATAGAGGCGAGTCTATGCAAGTCTGTAGTTTCATGATAATGTGGTAGATTCAGAATTATCTTAAGGCATTTGTTTTGTATAGTTTGAAGTTTTTGAATATGGCTTATGTCGCAACGTCCCCACACTGGGCATGCTGATAGTAGGCAACTTTGTATGATTGCTCTAAAGACACGAATTTTGTTGGTCGTATTTAATTTGGATCTTTTGTTCAAAATGGGGTACAATGCCCCGAGAAGTTTCAACGATTTGACCTGTACATTGTCAATGTGTGACCTGAACGTGAGTGTTTTGTCCAGGGTGACTCCCAGATACTTGAGAGAGTTTTTCCATGCAATCTCAGTATTCCGGACCGTAATACCAGTGGAAGGGAGCCACTTTTGAGCTCTTCTTCTAGTGAAGAAGATGGCATTTGTTTTGGAGTCATTCAGTTTAATTTTCCACTTGGTGGTGAATTCGGTGAGTTGTTTACTGGCCGTGTTCAGGCTTTTAACGATTTTTGCTGGAGATTTCGCGGACTTGTATAGGGCAGTGTCGTCTGCAAAGAATGCTTTTTCGCTTTTGGTGATTTTCAGGTCCGAAGTAAAGATATTGTAAAGAGTGGGGCTGAGAACGCTACCTTGGGGAACTCCAGCAAGAATCAGGAAAACATTGGATTTATGATCATTGATTGATACGTAAAACGATCGCTTGTGTAGGAATGATTCAATGATCTTTATCAGATACAATGGAAATTTGAGAACAAACAATTTATGTTAAAGACCTTTGTGCCATACACTATCGAATGCTTTTTCAATGTCGAAGGTCACCATGCCGGTCGAGTGTTTCTTACTAAGTGCTTCTTTGATATGATTACAAACTCTGACAAGTTGGTGATTGGTCGATTGACCGGAGCGAAAGCCGAATCAAATTAAAAGTTGCCAGTCCAGAAAAATTTAGCATTTGGTGTTGTTGTGTCGTATATTTTTGCGTACGTCGTTTTGTCGCGCTGCTTGTCTTTTCTCTGAATATTTTAACAGATAGCGTTACTGCACGCCACCTGTTGGGCACTAGTTACTACTCAAGTGAATATAAATTTATATTTCAAATTTTACATTGACTGTAATTATGAGTGTGTTGACCTTGGGTTGAAGGATTTGTAGAAATCTCAATAGTCTTTAATTTCGACGTTTCAAATGACCCGAAGTCGCTTTCATTATAATAGTGTTTCGAATTTACTTGATTTTTTTATCGATCTTGTCTTGAATAACTTACGTTTTCATTCCTCAAGTGGAATCCATGGCCATCCATGGGAGATTTTCTTTATTACCCCGATATATTCTACTTACTACTTCTGCCTGTAGACCTTTTTGCCATTTAGTCATTTATCCCATTACAGTTACATTTTGTATCGTTTCATTAAGACATTTGAGAGGTGTTTCCATCACGCAGCACCCTAATCCTTGTCCACACTAATGCTAAATATCTCACGCAAAGATATTGCGTACTATGATGATTAATCGGATTTTGATGCTTGTCGTCATATTCACAGAGGAAAATCTATGGGCCTTACGCGTAAGATCATTTTAACGTTCATATTCTAAGTCTTGCATATTCTCGCTAAAAATTCGCTAAAACAAATTCAAGTATCCAGCGAAAGATAAGTTCCGCACCCCAAAAACAATTTCCCCATTTGTCCTACTCATAGCGAATATGTCGATTCGAACGTTAATGTTGTTTGTATTCAACACGTTTAAAATGTGACCGCCTCCGAATCAGTTAAAACAAACATTCAACGAAATCAAATTACAGTTAAACAGAAAATGACAAATAAACACGAACAGATAAAGTAAAAACCAATACCAAAATAACAATACACCCACCCACCCACCTGATAGTCGTTAGCTGACTGCCTGCTAACTACATAATAATATACCATTACCTCATACCATTGACTATAGATATATGGCATCATATGAAAAGTTCCTACAATTAGAAATTGCATTTGGGTACGTAACATGCACATAACATATCCTTCTTCACTCACATCTATTTATACATAAAACATTTCGAGCCATTCATTCATTCAACATTATTATCGTCAACATTTCTCCGTGCATTTTCAAATATACGAAAATAATGTGCGGCCAAAAGTGAACTTTCCTCGGAATTTATTGGAGCTAATGACGTAATTATGTGGATTATGGAGATAAAACTGTTTGAACTTGTATACCATATTTGTGCGCTGTATGGCCACAAAGCTTTTTATGTAAACGGTTTTAAAACACGATATTCCGGTTCAAATGCTAAAACTATCATTACAGTTTACGAACGAAAGCTAACATTCATCGCCTACAATGTATACGGTGTACTGTACATATGATAATTCGTTTGCTATTTTTTCAATTAATTATGGGGATTTCATTGAGTAGCGATAGCAGGTAGCTTCATGTAAATGGTGAGGTGTCTACAGTTTTGTGCTTAACAACCGCAGCAACTCATTTCAAAGCATCCCATTCTTCTGAGTAATAGCCACATTTGTCTTCACGTCGCCAATATTTCAATAATTCAGTTTGACGTTTCGCAATGCCCTCAACGGTTGAGGCTCAACCTAACTATATTTATTAAGATGGTAAAAATGCAACGTAGTCTTTGCATTTTACATGTGAAATCAGAAATTAGTCAACGGTGTAGGATTCTACGAACAAAGTAATAAATTGGTATATTGACAGCGTCAAAACGAAGTTTGTTTGCTAGAGAGCGTATTGCTTTTCAATGAATTAATAAAAGACAAACGGGAAAGATGGGTTTAGTCCCAAATGTACAAGTAAAGATAGGTCAGTCCTGAATGTACCAAGATGAAAGGATATTTCCCAATATTTACTTGACACTTTAACTGTCAAATAGTATAGAAATTGGCAATTTCGTGGAGACCGCACTCATATTGTGTGGCAAAGGCACAACGGCACAGGGACAAGAAAGTCCTTAAATTGTGCTGAATTGATGGAGGAGAAATTTGCTGTCCAAAGTGTCAGAACAAGAACAAATTGGTTAGAACCAACTTTGTGGCAGCTTCATTTCGTTTATGATTCACCAGATCAGAGCATTTTGTAAAATGTTATGTCGTCTCTGAAATCGAAAATAATTACCGGTCTCATTCAACTCGCGTCGGCATCGGTGTAAATGAAAATCAATGTTGTTGTACGATGTGATGTATATACATTTTTATCTATCCTCAAAAATGTTTTACAGAATTTCCATTCCAGCAAGAATGAAACGTTTTGTTTCACTAAGAGTCAGCAAGATTTGTTCCCTGAAAAATGTATATATACCAGAATTCGATTGCCAATAAGATACCACAACGGAACGAAAGGCAATAAGTTATTGGGCAATAAATATTAATTTTAATAAAGAATAGAAATGTTTTAAAAAAAACGCCATTCGTACATATCGTCATATATAGGTCGGAAATACATAAAATATTTGTTTCTGCGGCCTACAGCACACAGCCAATCCATAACCATAAAATAAATATTATTAAAATATATAGCCAGCCATGCTCCTAGGTATAAATGTATTCAAAGAAATAGAATAAAACATAAATACTGAACCATCATGATGACTATCCAATTCACAGTGTGTGAAACCGTGAAGCCCAAAAACCGAACACAGGAAGCATGCTGTAAAATTTCAACCATATGTATCGGTATAATGTAGAGTATGCGGGTTAGGTTGTTAGGTATGTGCAGTTTTTTCGAAGTAACAAAATTTTAGTACGGTACAGTTCACACACATTTCGCGAGACAATGCAAAATGCCTGAAAAATGAGGGTTTACATCAGGTTTACATCAAGCATGAATAATATTTGACAGTTGGCTCATACATTTTATGTCAACATTTCTCAATCCTCTTGCATAGAACTATTTTTCAAGCAATTTTCCAGGCAATTTTTTGACATTTTTCACGAACTGTGTAAAGTATAGTTTCCACTTAAAAATAGCACTCCGTTTAGTCTCCGTCTACATGACAGTTGTAAAATAGAACAAAAGAACTGTCACGCAAACGGAGTGGAAATTGAATTTATTTCTTTGTTTAGTTTCTTTGTTCTTTTTTACAACTGTCATGTAAGCGGAGGCTAAACGGAGTGCTCTTTTTAAGTAGAAACTATACTTAACTCATCTTTATGGAGTCTAAGGAAAAGACTTAAGCTTACAAATTTTTCAAAGCTGTCACTATAAGTATACGGCGCAATTTTTGCAAAAAACAAAGGTTATGTTGTCTGTGGATGAAATCGTCGGGGTTCGGGTTGTCAAAGTTCGCGTTTACAGTTATTTGGAACAAACCTATAGATGAGACACGCCTACTTACAGCAAAAAATTAATATTTCTTGACAGTTTCCACAGCGCAGCGTTAAATCTCCTCCTTTCTCATTTATTGGGGAGCGTTGAAACATAAGGCTAGTACAAAATTCGTAGGTCTTGGCAAAACGCATAAAAAATGCCCGAAAATAGCAATGAACGTCAACACAAGGTATGGTCGAATGTCAAACGTTGTATGTAGCGGAGGACACAGCGATTTCATATAAACAAACTCACCTCTCATGGGAGGTGAGTTTGTTTATATGAAATCTCCATGTCCTCCGGTTTGTATGAACAGACCATACCTGGTTTATACTTTCATTGGAAAATAGGCGCTTTCATCAGATTTACATCAAGCATGAAACATATATGACAGATGCCTCATTCGTGTTTTGTCAATATTTTTCAATTATATGCAATGATATTTCAATTTTCCACTGTGTACTCATCTTTGTTTTTCGGTTAACTTGTTCACTTAAAATTTGAATTCTGAGGCGCACTTACGGCGTCAATTTTATTTCGGATGAAAACGTTATAAAGGAAAGTTAGCAGACCTTTATAATCTAACTTTTATACTAGCTGTTAACAACATCAACAAACGAAATTTAATATACATCTGTTTTTATGAAACGGCCTTACCCGTAGATTTACGTTCACCTCATATATCTGTGGACGTTTGACAAAATCTGTGCATGCCTAGCGAATGCTGTTCCTATCGATTTAGACACAATCATGTGAAATCGATTTTATAATTTTTTTTTTGTAAAATAATGGAAATCGGGAAGTGAACCGACACCTAATGCAAATAAAAATAACAGAAGGAAAATACACTTCTTAAATCAAGTCAAATTGATAATTTTTTTCTCCATATTTTTTATGGCCGAAACATTCCAATTTGATTGGATTTTTATTTACGAAAAATATTCGAAGTTATGGAGAAATTTTTATTTGGTTTTGTGTGCGAATTTATTGCTTTTGAGTAATTTAACGCTTTTATTGGCAATATAACGGAAAATTGTGACGTTTCCTTCGGAATTGTTGTAGAAATTACTATCGACCAGTTGAAAGAATATAGGAAATATTAAAATAATCGGAAAATCGTTGTGAATAGTTTTGTAAAGTTTGATGTGACTTGACGGCAGCGCTATACTAAAATGCGGCCAAACATTGAACAAATTCCATATTCTACTGATTGAGCAGTCGCAAAGCACCTAGGGTAATAGAAAAAGATAAAGTAGAACTTCAATCGAGGTATACCAATATTTCCATACCTTTTTTTTCTTATTGTCATTGCAAAATTACCATTAAGGCTGCTAATGGTATAATTGGTATCAAAATACTACTCTATTTGACGTGTAAAAATCTCTATTACCCTGCTAGGTGCTTTGGCAGTCGGCATTTTATAGACGAATTTCAGTGTAATGTGAAGAAGTGCAGAGGCGACGACTTTCGTTTTGCCCATGACAGGCTAGATAATTTTTCTGAACATAACCGGACCAAAGTCAATGTTACAAATCTGATTTGGTCGCTACTCCGCATTGAGTTAAAACAATCCTCTCATTTCATGGAGGGCATTGCTCCGCAAAATCCAATTGTCCTTATGGCTCCCATATACTGGTTAAGTGAAACGCGTTTAAATGGTCAAATTACTACCAAATTATGCTTTCAAGCATAAATAAGTCAACCCTAGTCGGTCACCATGTTTTGGCGTAGAAAGTTCGAAATCTGATTGAGCAGCGCACTTCAAGCATGAGCGGTACTCTAAATAGCGTACTGAAACGGGACAGTGTATCAGACAAATGTTGGTACTGTAAAAAAATCTGGAAACATTTTTCATGCGAAGTAGTACTCTATTTGGCAGCTGTCACTCGAAGCACTTTTCCGTTTGCTTGAAGTGCGTTGGATTAAGGCAAAATTATTGTCTGTATGAAATTGTGTCTTTGTTCAAAGTAATGATTCTTGGTGTTTATGTATCGATCTAAAAATATTTCTCCACATACCACTTAAGGGACTATTTTTAGGAAAACATTTCCCCGAATTTTCCCTTTAGATTTTCCAAAAATTTCCTAGATTTTCTCACATTTTCCTAAAAATTTCCCCTTTTTTTGGAAAATTATGAAACATTTAGGAAAATATTGAAAAGTGACTGTATTTAATATATGCATGTAAAGGGGCGGCTTACGTCCCGCTATTGTAAAAATGTTTTATTCAAGAAACTGCAAACTAAAAGAAAATGTTGCGATTAAGTATGACCGCATTAGGTCGCTTGCAACACTGAAAATTTTAACATAATCAACATCATTATTTGGCTGGTCTAAATGATGATCGATAGATTTAACAAAAAAAAATTGAATGCGTTAACAATGTTAGTGTGATCGCAGATCTCACTTTATCTAATAATTACAGGGCATATCTACTTAAAGGTCTGTTTAAATTCAGATTTACAATTTTTATTTAGTAGAAAAGAAGATGAAGAAGACTTTACTATAAATTTACATTTAACTATTGAACGATAGCTGGTCTATCCGATTAAGCTAGAACTGTTCATATATGTACTTGTTTGTTCGTTGTGTTTTCCTTGATCTCAGGGTAGTTTTTGATTTGAATGAAATGGAAATATTCTAATATAACTATCGCACAATGTTTATCCACACATCATTATTATAAAACATTTAAAACAAAAGTTGATATTTTAGAAATATTTAAATTTACTTGACTTTTTAAGTATACCGAAAAAAACATTTTTTATACTGAAACTATAAACTTTTAGCTATCTTCACCCTGTAAAGAAACCTTAAATTATTCTTCCAAATTAATAAATTGTCGATCCTAGTGCTCAAAATATTGTTAAGTATACTCTCAAGCTAAAAATGTTGAAATTGATTGATAAAAATAAGTTGCTAAATGAAATAGACGTAATTTTAAATGCAATGTTACTAAAAGAAAATACTAAAAACATTAAATTATCACAAAAGTAAATCTAGACAAAAGGTGCCACCATGTCACGGTGGTAGTGTCTGATAAAAAGGAAACATTTTTAGAGACTCGTCCCGACATGTAATTCAAACAGTATCTACTGTAACGATTCTACTGAAGAAAAAATTCAGAAATGCATCCCTGATTTTATTCAACGTTTTTCGAACCCCTAGTGTGTGAATGACAGTTGAAGACAGGGCCTATTTTAAGGAATTTAATTTCCAGAAATTTCCAAAATTTCACAAAAATTCTTAAAATTTCCAAATTTTGTTTTCATTCCAAAGTAATCAGTTAAACTCAAAGACATGAAAAACAACTAAAAAGGCAGTAAAAACAACATTTACGATGCAATCTGTTGTGTTTTTAGATGAAATGACGAAAAGTGATGGAAAAATTTGAGAATTTTTGGAAATTTAATTTCCTTAAAAAAGGCCCTTGTTGTAGACCGGATTTATTTTTGAGAAAAAACGTTTTCTCATATTTTCTTGAATTTTCGCAGATTTTCTAATTTTTTTTCATTTTTCCCTTCATTTTCACGAAAAAAAATTTAAAATGAAAGCAAAATAAAATGATTGAGTCTAGTTTTTGACAATTGTAATTCAATTGTCAAAAACCAGACTCGATCATTTTATTTTGCTTTTACCTAATGAAAATGTTTTCCCAAAAAACGACCCTGTCTGCAACCCTCAATTTAAATTCTATTCTGATGTTTAGAGTATTTTAGTGTTTTGGTTCCCTACTAGGCCAACAACAACACAATGACATTTCTATTCAGTCTATGCAACAAAAGACGAGAAAAGCAAACGAATAATACGCTAATTTACAAGAAAAATATAACTTGACAAAAATACAAAATTTTCGTAAATGTTCTATTTTGTGAAAAAGACCCGCTGCAATAGATCATTGTCACATTGAGGTTATCTGGATCAAATTGACAACTAATTCGACATACCAAACGTCATTGACACACCAAACGTCAATGACACACCGTCAACAATGGTCACAGCACTGCTCCTAGCATGAAAATAGAAGCATATTCGGAAGCTGATGAAATCACGATAAACCAAGTAGGCACTGCGTTTCGTTTGTACCGATAGATGACTTGAGTCAAACAAACAATCCTAAGCCGTAGATCTTAACACTAAAGCCTCAAAATTTCAAATTTGACACTTGATCTATAGAAGTTGGTAGTTCCGCGAAGTGTCGTATAACGATGTACTGAAATTCCGTGGATTTTGTAATATTACTGCTTTGCTTTCACTTCAACAATAGATCTGTTAAAAGAAAGAATGAGACAAACTCATATTTGTTCCACTATCTATCAAGTTTGGGAAGAGGCTAAATCGATATCATTAAAATACTCTCAATGGCCTCGACCAAACCCTTCAGCGTCGGTACTCATACTGAATGAAATACATTTACAATTATTTGTCGGGACACGAGTCCACAACTCATTTCGATATTTTTAGATTTTAATTTTCACTAGAGTTTCGCACGAGTTCCCTAAAATTGAAACACTGGTCCAATATAACATACATATCAATTTTCGCTATCCGTTTCTCAAAAAAGAGAGAGAACGCAAAATCCTAGCCAAGCTTCAATAGTAATGTATATTGTGCACTGTCGATTTCTATAATTTGTAGCACTAAGTGTGTAAAATTGGAACGGGTGCTACAACAATCAACTTGTGCAACGAGATGGACACTATACTTTTTGCAATTGACAATCGACAAACATAAAAAAAAAAAACGAATTATGATGGAAACACAACGCAAATGTCATTGTTTTCGATACATGCGTGGAAAAGTAGTATTTGACTCTTCCATTCATTTACAACAAAAATATTACATAAACACTCAGTTAGGCGCAATATTGTGTCCATCATTTTAAAGAAAAGGTGTCATTAGCATCGAACTAATGTGCTTGGCAGCGCATTTGAATGACAATACCAAGGTTGCATACAAGTAGGTTATGCCGATCGTCATTTTTTCATTGGGACTCTATCGTAAAAAAATGCATGGTGACTATCGGTAACTCAATAAAAAATTTCATTTGAGCTAAAATAAGGATTTTTTGCGATCGGCATAACCTGCAAATATTCAACCTTGGTCAATACTTCCACACAACATACCTTAGAAATATCTTGTTTGTCAACATTGCCACAAACATCACAACATTTGTCGTCATATTGTAGTTGTCAATTGTAAAAAATATTTTGCAACCTTTTCGGTGTGACAATTTGCACATCAAGTGACACAAACCATTAAATGGAATCCATTTCGCAACTTGTTGCATAAAATTCAAATTCCTTGTGATGGTGAAATTATCCGTTTATATTGAATATATTGTGCAACAGTTTTATTCAATCGATTCTATTGGCACTGTTAGTGCATCACAGTTTACATTCTTCCATTGAATTACTAAAATTTTAAATTAAAAATAATTAAATTAGTACAAAGGAATTTAAATTTAAAAAAAATATTTTGAAAATTACTCTTGTTGGTAAAGCAATACGTCTAAATTTGTAGAAAGCGAAACAAATTTTTGCTTCGAAAATCCAAATTACAAATTAGGTTTAAAAGAAAAATAAAAATTAAATTTGAAAAAATTATTTAGAAGCAAAAATTGATTTTTGATGAAGAAAATTAAAAGAAACATTGCTAAAGATGAAACTACAGTCTGTTAATTATAAAATTCATTTATTATAAAGGATTATGCGAGTCAATCATCATTATTAGATAAATTTAAAAACAAAAAACAAAAATATATTTATGTTATTTCTTCGTAGTTATTAGGCTAAAAGTAACAATGACGTGACAGTGATGTTTCCTGAACAGAATGTGTAATGTTAACTCTTATGTAAAATTGTAAAATAACAGAAATAAATCGATAAACATTGAAAAGAAAAAATAAATTTTATTTCAAAGGAAATTAGGTGACAGACGACCCATAAGAATGAAATTTAAAAAAAGAAACTGGTCAGACAAGTGAATATATCCATAATTTTCGTCGTTTGACTACTAAAAATGTCAGCGCTCTAGTTTTTAGTGAACCAACTTCACTGCTATGACATTTCAGTGATATTTACTAGAGCGAAGGTATTTCACCAGAAAATAGAGCGGTAATAATGAAGCTATGAAGAAGAAAAATTGTGTCACCTCTACATCTGTTATCACCTGTTATCATTTCTCTAATTCACGTCGTAAGTGCGGTCGAAATTCAAAACGGAAAGTGCGGAGGTCTTTCTAACGTAGCGTCATTTTCATACAATGAAGCGTTGACATGTATTTTTCGGTTCACTTTTTCATCGAATCGTTCACTTAAAATTCAAATTTTAGGCACACTTACGGCGTGAATTGTTTCTTTTTGTCAATTTCTGTAAGATGGCGCATTAACGATTATAATCATTCAACCCATTAAAATGATTAAACCCACCCATTAAACTCACCATTGCACTTAAACCCCGTTCTTTTACTGTGGATTTACATAGCAACGTAAAAGTGACAGATGCAAAAATTTTCTCATACGGCAACTCGAAATTTCATTCATAATTTTAATTTTATGAATGAAATTTCGGGTTGCAGTATTTAAAAAACATTGCATCTGTCACTTTTACGTTGCTATGTAAATCCACAGTTAGACTGCTAGGAGTTTCGCGCCGCGTCATTCACAATAATTGACAAAATGACACATTTTGTATAAGGAAGATGTCACTTTGTGAATTATTGTGAATTACGCGGCGCGAGATTCCTTAACACCTTCTTTTAGGATGAGTGAAATTGTTATCCATTCTTTATAAATAATCATTTGAAGCAATTCCTACATTAATTACGTGTATCTGGAGTCGGTTAAAGATGATTTCGCTACATGTTAGAGGAAATTACCTAAAAAATATGTGGAAATCAGCTTTAACCGACTCCAGATGCACGTAATCATTGTAAGACTTGCTTCAAATAACTCATACAACTTATTTATGAAGAATGGATAATCCCAAAGGAACGGGCACTTGAAGATGGATAATAAGTCGAAAATTTTGCCGTAGAGTGACCTTGCTGCAAACAAAATGTCGTAACAGAAATTTGCTGTTAGGCTGGTATAGCAAGTGTGGTATCGTTGTAAAACTTAGACTGCAGGCTGATCAGGCATTATTGCTTTGTTGCGAGAAGTGTCAACCTATGTATTACAGATGAGTTGAAGTTTCGTCGAGGATGGTGAAAATAAACTTTTTATTGTACAATTCAGGCAAATTTTGTAAAATCCATTCTCGGCGTTTAATAGAGCATGGATTCTTCTACCAATATCGCCATTCAAAGATTTTCAAACTTTCTTCATCTTGGACATATCACCATTTAAAAATGTCGAATTTTCGAATTTAGCGGGCTGTAGCTACGTGGTCAGGTTGTCGAGGGAAGCCATTTTAACACGACTTAGCCTAGAATTAGTCCCTCTATCGGTTGCGGTTGCGATAACAATCTGTATTCAAATTGACTCGTGGGTCCCGCACGGCCATGTGTGTCGGTTCTCCGAAACGGCCGAACAGATTCGGGAACTGAATACAGTTTCGTGTAGTACTCGAGTCCCTCAACCAGAACATGAAAAAAAATCAGAGGTGGTGTCGCGACTCTACTTAAGTTTTGTTCAACCCCACCGTGCCAAAGCAATCAAAAAATCCGATGGAAGTTAGGAAGTGCCAGAGGAATCATGTCTAATCCCGAAATTTAGGAACCAACCTTGGAACACCTCACTCATGTCGAAAATAACATTTTAAATAAAAATCAACATATTTAATAGATAAATAGAACAGGATCTAATTCATGAAATATATTATCAGTTGCAAAGTTGTGCACTTCAAAAACTTTTAGACAGTAGATTCCGAAGTAATTAAATCTTCATACACTACAATGCATCCAAAACAATCTTGAATTTTCTACCTGGACTAACTATTTGAATTAAAGTTTTACCAACATAATATTCGTTGTTGCTAGGCACTATACGACATAACACTTGATTCGTGCAATGTGCTTATGTGTAATTAAGTCTAATTTATATGTTGCAGATTGGAAACCTGTCAGCTTGTAGTTTACAATATTGCTAGCTAAATTATACATTATTATTTGGTATTAATTGCAATGAATCTAAAAAGTATCAGGTACGGTCGATTCTTCAGAATCGGTCGATTTATCTTGAACGCATGTATTATTTATGTTAAAAGAATATGAAAATGAGTGCGTTTGAGTCCGTTTTCAAAATCTTTACGTCCTCCGCAGTGACATTAGACCTGGTGCTTCTCATTTATTAATTGATAGGACGAGTCCTGCATCAATGAAAGTCTAGAACAGGTATGGTCGATCGGCAAATTCGTATTAAACGCACTCACATTTTATGTCAAAATAATATGAAAATGAGTGCGTTTAAGTACGAAAATCGAATTTTTATGTCCTCCGGGCGGACAATAGACCATACCTGTTTTACACTTTCATTGTCCTGCATCAGGTAATAATCATAATTTTAAACACTTCTAAAGTGGTGCCATCTACTCATTTTCATTGCATCACGTATGATGAACCGTAGTTCAACAATATACTGTTATTATGGGTTATGTTATTATGTAATCTCGATTTTATCTTGATCGTGAACAATTCAAATGAAGAAATTGGATTTTTACTAGGTTTTTCGATCAAATGAGGAGTAACAGGCAAACATAGCTTGAGAGAAATTTTAATGGAATTAATTTTTGACATTGAATGACGCTCAGTATGAACTCAACTAGAACAGTTGTGTTCTTAAACATATTATTGAAGCATCAACATTTCGGCATATCGTGCCAATCGACAGTCAAGTCATTCAACTTTATATGTTGATATGGGTACTGAACCGAAAGTTGTTGGGGCTAGTGAATTCTAACTGAAATGACAGTCACTGCCATCTAACGTCATACTCCAAAGTTAATTCTATCTCAAGCTTTGAATGCCATGTGTCATAGCTAATTGATGGACGACCACCATTTTGTTTTGATGAGAGAAGCCATTTTGTTAACAATGTTAGCTATCATTGTAGACTGTTATGATCAGAGCGAAAGAACCGAAGACTTGTTAATTATAACTTGCCTTGGGGTACTTGTCAAAATATTGCTTTCTCTTTCAACATGTTACGGTGAGAGCGAGAGGACCGAATACCAGTCTATTATAAGTTGTCTTCGGGTACTAGTTCCCATTTTTCATGTGATGCCAATGCCATCCTTGCTTGCACAACTGAATGTGGACGAAAATACAGCTAATGACACGCTTTATTGGTCTGCTGATCTTATTGCCTCGATCCACTGACGATGCAAATGCAGACTTAATCCAATAAAAGTATAAAAGAGGTATGGCCAATTTATCTTGAACGTGTGAGTGCGTTAAAAATAATATGAAAATGAGTGCAATGAGTGCCTGAAAATTATGTGACTAGTAATCCATTGAAAGTTCTCTAGTAACCTGGACGAAGGTAAATTTCCCACACTAAAATAAATTTACCATACAGGCTAAATACAACGTAACAGACAGTCAATGCAATAAAGGGTATGCAATACAAACTTCCTCTCACGATAAATTTCCGCGATCGGCTGCCTTTGTTTTTGAATTTAGTTTATTGGATTGACATGGTTAGTCAATTCGTACAGCACGTGTCGCTATTACTTTATAGGTTATTTTGAGCCTCCAACATTCTTTCTAGTGGAAAATAGTGAACATAAATTTGCCTCTTCTATTTCCCAACGACGACGCTATTACCTAAACTAATATAGTTACCAAACGAACATCTTGCAAACAAGCCAGACACATTTACACAACGAAGCTTTCGGTAATCTAATATCCAACATATTTTCTACTACACTGGCGTTTAACTTAAAGTTTGCTGAGCATGATATTGTTGGAATTATTTCAATGTTTTCCCTGGTTGTAACTTTTAACAACTGTGAGCTAACCTAATGCACCGATATAAATACTGCACAAACTTAAATTTACGTTTTCATGTATGTAATGAAGTTCTCTCTCTTCTTCCTTCGTTTTTGTCTTTATTTTTCGAGTTTATTAAATGGGTCATCATATTTATGGTCTGTTGGTTGAGTGCACTATCCTTATACATTCCAGCAATACACCCGAAATAGTGCGACAAATTTTCGAAACACAGCGTCTCAATTAAATTTATTTAATTCAAAGGATATTGCACTTGTTCAATTTGTGGTACAGCTAGCTGTGGATACACATTTATTATCGTCGATAATTTATCGAACTTATTGCCTAGGATGCTGTGCTTTGTCAGAGTATGAGATGTGTATCGTTTCTGGTTTTCATTTTATGTGCTTCAGATATATAATGGCATCATTACGGTTAGTGTGATGATACGGAAAATCGAAGATAGATCACATCAACAGAAGTATATCAAGCACATAGGAAAATGATGCCTCCAGAGAGTTGATAACAGATGTTAGTATGTACATTCTATCATAAGATTTCTAATAACATAGTGCTTATTTTCACTACGTGACATGTCATGACATAAGACTCAAATCGCGTTCGGGTTGCCCTGTTTCAATTCACTAAGCTTTCCTGAAATTTTCGATTTCGATTTTGACTTGCTCGATCCGAGCCTGAACTGTTATTGTCGGGTCTCACCTGAAACTTAAATTTTCACGTTCAATCAGTTCGGGATCGGGTAAACCTAAATTTTCCACCAGACAGGGCGGCATGTCTCCTCACTATTCTCACTTTTCAGACTATTTTTGAGAGGAGTGATAGTGAGTTACTTTTTTTCGCATTTCCTCACTTTTCTCACTATTTCTAACTATTTCAGACGAAAGCGGATAACTTAAGGAAAATTTTCATTACATTTAATACTGAAGTTACAAAATCAGTATCAATCAGTAACTTTAGGATCAAAAATTTCGCCTGCGGCGCAAAATCTACTCAATGTTCAAAACATTGGTTCATACAATTCACTAGTGCAGTTTTAGTAGCGATATACACAAGAAGACTGGATTTTTTCGGATGAACAGGATTTCGTTATTTCGATTTTTACTGAGCGTATCCTTATCCTTAGACTTTATTGGCTTTTATCAAAATTCAGGTTCGGGTCAAATTCGGGCGAATTGACAGAAAATAAATAAATCAGACAGTCACGACAGTGTGCTACGTATTCCACACTTGTACAAGGTTTTAAGGTTGTGTCAAACGTATTCTACTACTATGCTAGGTGGTTTGCTTCTACATATAATAGTAGATTGCTCACTTGTTTGAAACAAGACTGTAAACACGCAAATACATATACGCGGACGTTTCATACAAAAATTCAACTACTATGATGATTGTCATCGCTGTGATAATAAGGTGATTTTTTTTGTATGGAAAATCATCAGACGTGGTGTGTTCCCGTCTGCGTGATCTCCCCAAAGTTTTCTGTCTTGGTTTAAAATTTGTTGTTTTAACCACTTGTTAATCAATAACCATGTCAGTCGTCTGAAATCAGTTTCTAAAGTGTAATCACCAAAATTTCACTGATTAGACGAGATCCAATTTTTACGCAATCAAAGTGAGCAACCCCTCGTGTTTTAGTGCCAAACCACATCGAATCTTTCTGTCGTGAAGTGACAGTTTTGACATTGACATTTTTGACGTTGTCATTTTTGACATCTGAAAAATTTCGTCATAACCTCAATTGAAAACGTGAACTGTACACAAAAGTTGTCTTTAAACAATTTATTTTTAACAATATCACAGTGTTATAGTAGCCTTATTCTAATATTTACGATAATACTGTAATATTATTCAAAATTAATTGTTTAAAGACTAGTTTTGTGTTCAGTTCACGTTTTCAATTGAAGTTATGACGAAATTTTTCAGATGTCAAAAATGTCAATGTCAAAACTGTCACTTTACGACCGATAGTTTCGATATAGTTTGACTCTTACAGACAAACCACATCGAATCTTTCTGTCGTGAAGTGACAGTTTTGACATTGACATTTTTGGCGTTGTCATTTTTGACATCTGAAAGATTTCGTCATAACATCAATTAAAAGCGTAAAGTTCAATATTTCGCATCCCAGAACGAAAAGGATATAATTTCAACTAATAACTAATCTATAAATCAAATGAAGCAGAAGCTTCGATTCGCACATTTAAAACATCACGCCGTCATTTTTCAATCATTTTGCATCAGAGTGTTGATTTTTCAACCATTTTATATGTTAATATGTTTTGCCTAACTAGTGTTAAAATATCGAGAATTCGTCGCTAATTTCCCACGTTGTTCCTAACTTATGCTAAAAGGCTTTTTTAAGCGAATTCGATTCTCTCTCGAACCTCTCGTTCGCTAAAAAATCATTTTAGCATGCGTTAGGAAAATAACTAGTACAATCGTAAAACTTTGAATTTGCCCCAATTTATGATCTCAGTTAGTCATGATTTCAAATATTCGTTGGATGTCTTCGAATATAGTTGATATATTCGAATGTACTTGATATAGTCGATATATTTTTTAATATGCTGCGCCGAAGGCCGTGAAATTAAAAAAAAAGTGCTGTCGAGGGAGTATTTTGTCATGACTTGATCGGGGTTATTTTGTCCGGGGTTAAGAGCCACCGGTACATAGCTGAAATTGTAGCCTACATTTTTGTGCCTCATATTTCACTCCATCAGAATCCTTTTTCAAAAATGTACGACTGTAATAACGACCACGAATGTGTTAGCTTTAAGTAAAAATTAGTCGTTTGACCGGATCTGAGAAACATGAGCAGTTTAACAAAATTTTCATAAACTGCTCAGTTATTGCAGTCGTAATGCGGCGGAAAGCATATTAACAGTTTTACTATCTGATCTATTACTTTATTTGATAGAAGATTTTCAAATATTGATTTCAGAAATCTTTTCCTTCATTTGTTTTGAACATGCTTTTTGCTATATAAGAACTCTTTAGTAAGAGCTTGTCGTTTCTTATTACTGATGTTGTCGATACCAGATGACAGCCGTCTGTAACAGTTTAAGTCGAATTCAATTCGCCGAAATTCGTCTAAAATCTCCATCTTTCAGCGAATTTTAGAGAATTTTGGCGAATTAAATTCGACATAATAGGCCCTGCCGCGAATTCGATCGATAAAACATTAAAAAAAACATTTACAGAAAGCGAGTGGGCATTAAAACCACGTTTAATAAGGAACAATTTTGAATAATTAATTTGGCAATGCACGTATGATGACACTATGGGGCTGCTCACAAAGTGCGCACGCGAAAAATGGAAAATGCCCTGTGTTATTAAATTTACTAAGTTTCGGACCCAATGTGCCCATTCTTCAGAATGACATTTAAAAGTTTTTAAATGCTTTCAGATGCGTTGAAATAATAATTTTGCCCCGAAATATAGGCAACAATTTAGCCGTGTATAGATTCCTCTTAAGCCGGTGGTCTGCACTTGTTATTTGCCGTAAGAAGCTGTTAGTGAGTTACACAAACAAATGAAATAAAATCAAAATCAACAAAACGGAATGAACGCCTCCCAAGAATATATTTTGTGAATGGCCTCCGTCGTTACGGTTGATTTATAATTTATTAAAATTTACCTATAGCAAAGGGAATTATTGGTGTTCAACAAAGACTTAACGAATGAGCGTTTTCAATATTCCATCAGCCGTTTGCTACTGCATACACGACGTTCATAAATTCAAGGATGTATTCCGCTAGAATTCATAAGTTTGTCGTTCAAATTTTTTCTTTATTTCGTCGTATCGGTCTATGGCATGGAGAAGACAGGCCTACATCTAGACAACTCTTGCAGAAGTCATTCTTTTGCATCTACTACCTGACTTTTATACTTTCAATGTCAGTTAAAGCATTTATATCAGACGCTCTTGATGAAAGCATTTTCTTAGCGGAATGTTCAATTATTTGCGCAGCTCTGCTTATTAAAATTAGGATGTTCCTTTGGAAGCAGATGGAAACTGTGGTGATGTTAAACCGGATTTGTGTTTTCACAATTCGAAATGAAGAAGCGTTCGCATTTTTCAACAACAAAGTGGAAAAATTTGTCAAATTTATGAAAATGTGCGTGAAAAATACTCTCTTTATTTCATTGGGATGTGTAGTTCTCCCATTTCTTGGAAGTCAGAGGTCACTTATTGCGAATATTGCGCTTCCATTCGATTGGGAAAATAGTGAAATTGGGTTTTGGGTGGTGTACATTTTCAGTCTTACCGAATATTATATAGTGGTTCTGACAATGTTGTTTTCCCTTATCATGTGGTATTTGTTGCTGCTCTGTTCATTAAGATATAAAATTTTGGGAATGGAAATGAAAAACATAGGACGAGCCGCAGGTAAAGTGAAAATGCCGGTTAAGGAAAAACAGGCCATTTTTAAACAGGACTTAGTGGCGTCGATTAAAGGTCACCTACATTTAAAAGGGTATGTATACCACACCACGTATGCTATTTTCTCATATTGAATATTTTCTCATTTTTTAATCAGAACAATCGATGATTTGGAATCATTTTTATCAAAAATGTTTCTGTTGCAATTCGCCGCCGGTAGCCTATGCATTTGCTGTTCAATTTATTGCTTGGCCTTCGTATGCATGACAATAATCCGTACAACTATGCAATCAAAATTAAAATTTTCGACTAATTTCCAGGATATAAGTTCCAACAACACGGAGCGCTCAATTCACCTCTATTTATTTTTATACAGCACTGCTGAATTGTTCATGATAACGTATTTAGGGAATGAGATTATGTTGTCGAGTAGTGCTCTTTCATACAGTTTGTTTGAAAGCGATTGGATCGGGCAACCACATTCGACCCAGAAATGCATTATCATTTTTGCTGAATACTTGAAGCGATCGCATGCGATGCTAACCGATAAATTGTATCCGTTGACATTGGAAACATTTACTAGGGTAGGCGAAGCTTTCTTGGTCTATCGGGTCAGTCAATATTGTATTTTTATTGCAGATTTTGAATTCGTCGTACAGCATGTTCAACATTTTAAAGAACACGAAGCAATAAAAATGGAGTCGGAAGCATGGGGCTTGTAATGAGCGTTTCAATATAAATATATTCAGACACGAAACAGCTCGGGATTTCGCACAACCACTACATAGATGTAGTAAAAGAATGCACGTTAATTTCCACCAATGACCATAGATTGAGAAGCGGAGACATGTAGTCAATAAAGGATTAGGTGGTACACGTACACAGCAATCACTTATTAAAAGAAAAAAAAATATTATTCGTTGCTGTTGGACGGCTTTTTTTGGTAGTTATGCTTGTTGTGGCACGAGCGGAGGCAGCAGGAGGAAGTCGTTGCCAAAGTAGCTGATGACAAACTATCCAAAAAGAAATTGACGAAAAAGAAACTGCAATGACAGAAAGAGATAGCGAATAGAAAAACAGTTTGTCTAAAATTATAATGGTTGAAGAACACTTTGGATTTCCAATATAATTTTTAACAAACTGACGATGGCGTTGTTTTCTTTGTCAGTGTGAACGGTGAACGTGCGGTTCCCCTTAAGGTCGGGCCATCACGTCCCCAATAGTCAAAATAAAAATTTGGAACCTCGGACGTAATGTACTATTAATACAAACAAGTTAATTCAGGCATCCCCAATAACGTTATTCAAAAATCGAAATGAATTCGGTCACTCGAATAACGTTATTCAAAATCACAAACTAATTTCGGGTAATTTATCAGAAATGCATGCAGATTACACAAAAAATCATTTCCAAGCGCTGAAAAAAATACAAACTCAACTACTCAACACAATTAATCGATCTCTGTGGGTCGAGGACCATTTTTGTATGGAAAAATTAAAGTTTGGGGTACTCTCTGGTACATTGTTCTATCTGATCGATAGTGTCTAAGGGTGCCGCTCGATCCTAGACGATTTAGGTCGCTCAATGGCGAATTGTGTAATAAATGACGAAAATCGCTGGAAATCGAAATTTTTCTAAAATTACACATTACTCGCGTTAGGATAGGTTCGGTTTTTTCTCATCAGGATCAGGATGCCGAAAAAATTTGTAGCCTTCCAAAATTACACATTACTTGTGGAAGGAGAAGAGTCGTGGACACGTCTGGATCTCATCAGTATGATCCCACACGAAGGATTTTTAGGTATATATTTGTCTAGGTGATCTACCTGCTGTAATTCTCTGAACACCTTGTTCATGATTTATTAATATTTCGCTCATAGAGTTACACTCTCTTTCATTTATTAACTCAGAGTTAATGTCGTCTGCTTCAACGCTATGTATGCACGATCACTTGCATCGCAACGTCGGAGTGGATCATGTTGCGTCCTTTAACAGGACGTTTGAAATCACTGAAAATATCCCCATCTGAAATGCCTACAAATAAGGAGCTAAATTCAGAGATAAACAAAACAACAAACAGAGCTTTTGCTCTTCTCTACCCACTCATGGTTCACGTTGGGTGAATTTAACGAAGAAAACAGGGCTGTTTCGACCTCGGGACTCAGTGGCGGTCTGAGGCTAGCGTTCTTCATCATCAGTTGTTTCCACTGATCCGGTTGGAAAATTGACTAATTCGTTGCAAACTTTTTCGTTGTTCAACGGTTATGTAACGAATACGTTATGTTCACCATAACTTATTCGTTATATAACCGTTTCACAACTAATTCCTTATCATTCAATTTTTAACGAATTAGTTGTACTACCGTTATGAAATGAATTAGTGAATCGACAATTTTTGGCCAAAAACTTACTCGTCAATTAACTGTTATGCAACCAATAAGTTGGAGTAATCTACTCAACTAATTCGTCTTAAAACGGTTTTGCTCATAACATACGAGGCATTGAAAACGTGTTTTGGTCCTAGTTTTCATTGACAGATGCAGCAATCGCGATTTTAAATAGAAAAATTTCTAACTTCATTTGACAGTTTCGAAAATTTCGTCATGAAAAATAGGACCAAAACACGTTTTGAATACCTCGTTTGTTTTGAGCATAACTGACGTCAGTTGGAATCAAGATGTCATTCAAAAAAGATCGGTCGGAGATGTGATCAGTGAGAAACTTGTTATGCTTTACTGTGGATTTACATAGCAACGTAAAAGTGACAGATGCAAAAATTTTCTCATACGGCAACTCGAAATTTCATTCATAATTTTAATTTTATGAATGAAATTTCGGGTTGCAGTATTTAAAAAACATTGCATCTGTCACTTTTACGTTGCTATGTAAATCCACGGTTAGTAATTCAATTTTAATACGATGCCATAATGTGAAACAATGAATTAATGTGAAGTTTGAAAATTGTGATGAAAATTGATCGTATTTTGTGAATAGTGATTTTGTATCTTTATGCCAATTTGTAAATCAGCATTTCATTGATCAATTTCACAACTTTTGTCGGCCGCTGTTGTCGAAGTTAGTATTCTTATGTCCTGTTAGGTCTCTTTAGGAATATCCCGCTAGGATTTAGGATCGACAACAGTTTCTTACAATAAAAGTGAAATAGATCGATAAAATTTTGTTTAACTGGCATTATCAATGTCCGGAAAATTGGAAAAACGTCTGACTGACTAGTTGTTGACCAAAATCAAACTGTGAAGAAAATAAGTCTTACTTTATTTACACACCAAATAACGAATAATTAATTTAAAAAAATCGATTGCAGCACATACAAACGTCTTTTCTGTTCATATAATTAATGTGAATTGATTTACGAATGTCCTATCGCAGATAAAATTTTCAATGTAAAAACGTGTTCTTGAAAATGTAGTTAGAAGTTGAAAATAATAATAAACGAAAACGTTGTCAAACGGTAGAACAACCGTGCTACAACTTAAAAGTGAGACAATATTGAAATTTCAAATGTGACTTATAAGTCCTACGACGGTTTTGCAACCCTTTCACAACATTAACCAATTCGTTGTATAACCGTCACACAACCAATTCGTTAATAGAATTTCACAACTGGGCAAAAACCGTTGTACAACCGTTACTACAACGTTGTAGTAACGTTGCGACAACTAATTAGTTATTTTGGGTTATCTCGGAATTTTCAATAACCGCGGTTACATAACGGCAGTGCCGCCACTTCACACGGACAATCCGGACATTTGCCTAGGGCGCAGCGATCTGAGGGGCGCAAAATTCTCAATTGTACGGGCGCGAAATTCTTGTGGGAAAATTCTTTTAAAAGAAAGTCTTCTAAAGTATCTAAAGAAAGTATCTAATAAAATGGCGGTCTGCGTGACCTCCCCAAAGTATGGGTTATGTTATTATGTAATCTCGATTTTATCTTGATCGTGAACAATTCAAATGAAGAAATTGGATTTTTACTAGGTTTTTCGATCAAATGAGGAGTAACAGGCAAACATAGCTTGAGCGAAATTTTAATGGAATTAATTTTTGACATTGAATGACGCTCAGTATGAACTCAACTAGAACAGTTGTGTTCTTGAACATATTATTGAAGCATCAGCATTTCGGCATATCGTGCCAATCGACAGTCAAGTCATTCAACTTTATATGTTGATATGGGTACTGAACCGAAAGTTGTTGGGGCTAGTGAATTCTAACTGAAATGACAGTCACTGCCATCTAACGTCATACTCCAAAGTTAATTCTATCTCAAGCTTTGAATGCCATGTGTCATAGCTAATTGATGGACGACCACCATTTTGTTTTGATGAGAGAAGCCATTTTGTTAACAATGTTAGCTACCATTGTAGACTGTTATGATCAGAGCGAAAGAACCGAAGACTTGTTAATTATAACTTGCCTTGGGGTACTTGTCAAAATATTGCTTTCTCTTTCAACATGTTACGGTGAGAGCGAGAGGACCGAATACCAGTCTATTATAAGTTGTCTTCGGGTACTAGTTCCCATTTTTCATGTGATGCCAATGCCATCCTTGCTTTCACAACTGAATGTGGACGAAAATACAGCTAATGACACGCTTTATTGGTCTGCTGATCTTATTGCCTCGATCCACTGACGATGCAAATGCAGACTTAATCCAATAAAAGTATAAAAGAGGTATGGCCAATTTATCTTGAACGTGTGAGTGCGTTAAAAATAATATGAAAATGAGTGCAATGAGTGCCTGAAAATTATGTGACTAGAAATCCATTGAAAGTTCTCTAGTAACCTGGACGAAGGTAAATTTCCCACTTATATTGCACTTGTTCAATTTGTGGTACAGCTAGCTGTGGATACACATTTATTATCGTCGATAATTTATCGAACTTATTGCCTAGGATACTGTGCTTTGTCAGAGTATGAGATGTGTATCGTTTCTGGTTTTCATTTTATGTGCTTCAGATATATAATGGCATCATTACGGTTAGTGTGATGATACGGAAAATCGAAGATAGATCACATCAACAGAAGTATATCAAGCACATAGGAAAATGATGCTTCCAGAGAGTTGATAACAGATGTTAGTATGTACATTCTATCATAAGATTTCTAATAACATAGTGCTTATTTTCACTACGTGACATGTCATGACATAAGACTCAAATCGCGTTCGGGTTGCCCTGTTTCAATTCACTAAGCTTTCCTGAAATTTTCTATTTCGATTTTGACTTGCTCGATCCGAGCCTGAACTGTTATTGTCGGGTCTCACCTGAAACTTAAATTTTCACGTTCAATCAGTTCGGGATCGGGTAAACCTAAATTTTCCACCAGACAGGGCGGCATGTCTCCTCACTATTCTCACTTTTCAGACTATTTTTGAGAGGAGTGATAGTGAGTTACTTTTTTTCGCATTTCCTCACTTTTCTCACTATTTCTAACTATTTCAGACGAAAGCGGATAACTTAAGGAAAATTTTCATTACATTTAATACTGAAGTTACAAAATCAGTATCAATCAGTAACTTTAGGATCAAAAATTTCGCCTGCGGCGCAAAATCTACTCAATGTTCAAAACATTGGTTCATACAATTCACTAGTGCAGTTTTAGTAGCGATATACACAAGAAGACTGGATTTTTTCGGATGAACAGTATTTCGTTATTTCGATTTTTACTGAGCGTATCCTTATCCTTAGACTTTATTGGCTTTTATCAAAATTCAGGTTCGGGTCAAATTCGGGCGAATTGACAGGAAATAAATAAATCAGACAGTCACGACAGTGTGCTACGTATTCCACACTTGTACAAGGTTTTAAGGTTGTGTCAAACGTATTCTACTACTATGCTAGGTGGTTTGCTTCTACATATAATAGTAGATTGCTCACTTGTTTGAAACAAGACTGTAAACCCGCAAATACATATACGCGGACGTTTCATACAAAAATTCAACTACTATGATGATTGTCATCGCTGTGATAATAAGGTGATTTTTTTTGTATGGAAAATCATCAGACGTGGTGTGTTCCCGTCTGCGTGATCTCCCCAAAGTTTTCTGTCTTGGTTTAAAATTTGTTGTTTTAACCACTTGTTAATCAATAACCATGTCAGTCGTCTGAAATCAGTTTCTAAAGTGTAATCACCAAAATTTCACTGATTAGACGAGATCCAATTTTTACGGAATCAAAGTGAGCAACCCCTCGTGTTTTAGTGCCAAACCACATCGAATCTTTCTGTCGTGAAGTGACAGTTTTGACATTGACATTTTTGACGTTGTCATTTTTGACATCTGAAAAATTTCGTCATAACCTCAATTGAAAACGTGAACTGTACACAAAAGTTGTCTTTAAACAATTTATTTTTAACAATATCACAGTGTTATAGTAGCCTTATTCTAATATTTACGATAATACTGTAATATTATTCAAAATTAATTGTTTAAAGACTAGTTTTGTGTTCAGTTCACGTTTTCAATTGAGGTTATGACGAAATTTTTCAGATGTCAAAAATGTCAATGTCAAAACTGTCACTTTACGACCGATAGTTTCGATGTAGTTTGACTCTTACAGACAAACAACATCGAATCTTTCTGTCGTGAAGTGACAGTTTTGACATTGACATTTTTGACGTTGTCATTTTTGACATCTGAAAGATTTCGTCATAACATCAATTAAAAGCGTGAAGTTCAATATTTCGCATCCCAGAACGAAAAGGAAATAATTTCAACTAATAACTAATCTATAAATCAAATGAAGCAGAAGCTTCGATTCGCCAGGCGTCCCACTTGTCCGAAATGTCCGAAATTTTACACATTTGTCCGAAATTGTCCGAAATGTCCGAAATATTCTTCAAGACCTGACCAGAATTAAATATATAAACTTATAAAAGTCTCATTTTATAAAAAATTGCCTGCGGCGCGCTTCACAGAATTTTTAATTGAACTTTCAGTCTATCAATACTTTGTCCCTAAATTTTTATTCACTTGACTGTAAGTCATATGGGTCTTTATGGCAGAAAATACCGGAAAATGTGTATAGGTACCGCGATCACTATAATTGAAAATTATGTGGAAATATGACGTTAAATGTGAAACATTAAATGTGTAATATTTTTTTAACTTCAGTAAATCTAAATCGATTTTCAAAAACGTTTTGTTCGAAGGAGAACTGAATTCCTTAGGTCAAGTTTTTAAATGGGCGTTATCAGCTCAATGGTCTGGGAGTAGTTCTCGAAAAACCGATATGCTCATTGTTTATTTTCCTATGGAACACGATAACTAACTCAGCTAATTTTCTAGACCTGGTTTTCATTCAAAAAAGCATTTCCTCAAAAAAAAAATCCTGTTTTTCTGATTATGGTACTCGGGCATAATGTTACAATTCTTCCTTCGAGTGAAAATCAATAAATCAATATTAAGATAATAATATCACGAGTGAGCGCAGCGAATGAATATGTTAGAAAATAGCTGTAGCTCTAAAAGACAGCCACGTTAAGAGTTTCCTGCGTCACATCTTGGCTGACTCCAATATCTTTTTTAAGCATTTTTTCAGTATAGTCGACATTAAAAATTTTCGAATAGAAGCGAGAATATGATCGAATTTTTGAAGTAATAGTAGGAAAAGTAGACAAAAATTCCAACAGGCTTAATGGAAACTAATTACAAGATTCGCCTGTGGCGCATCGAAATTTTAACATTGCTTGTGATCATTATTTCTTCCATCCTTCGATGAAATACATGCAAATGATGTAGGTCGACGAAGGAAGTGTATTGACTAAAAACCACATATTTGAGGAAATTATTCTATGCGAGGAAAATGTATTTCTCAGCATTTGTCCAAAATTTGAGGAACGGAAAGAAGCCTGACCCGTATTCAACCTGGTTTTATTTAAACATACAGTCTCGCAAGGTTGAAATACGACATGTTTCTGATTCGGGAGTTGTGGTTTGTAATTGAATTCACAAGAATTTCATTTGACAAATGAAGATCTGGATTTCTGTTTTCTGAATTTTTATACTAAAATACCAAATCTAGATTTTCGTTTGTTTGACGAAATTTATATGGGATCTATTACAAACCCTTACCTCAGAAACATGTCAGATATTATTCTTCCGCGACATGAATTAGTTAACCCACATCTTTAACACTATCTTTTCGTGAAGGTTTCAAGCCCTCTATTCAGGTTTATGATCTTTACAGCTACAGGTCATGTCAAAGTATACTTAAAAAAAAATCTCATCTCTCTCATCTCATATAAAGCCTTAGAATTTGTTGGTGGAATGGACTTAAATGACTTACAGACTTTTTTTAATGCGTAACTTTAGTGAAAATTAGAAAAAAAATGTCCGAAATTTTTGCAGAAAATGTCCGAAATTTTTATGAATTGTCCGAAATGTCCAAATTTCGGACAAGGCAAAATTTAGTGGGACGCCTGCGATTCGCACATTTAAAACATCACGCCGTCATTTTTCAATCATTTTGCATCAGAGTGTTGATTTTTCAACCATTTTTCACGAACTGTGTATTCATCAACCGACTAAGACGAATTGTGCAATATGTTTTGCCTAACTAGTGTTGAAATATCGAGAATTCGTCGCTAATTTCCCACGTTGTTCCTAACTTATGCTAAAAGGCTTTTTTAGCGAATTCGATTCTCTCTCGAACCTCTCGTTCGCTAAAAAACCATTTTAGCATGCGTTAGGAAAATAACTAGTACAATCGTAAAACTTTGAATTTGCCCCAATTTATGATCTCAGTTAGTCATGATTTCAAATATTCGTTGGATGTCTTCGAATATAGTTGATATATTCGAATGTACTTGATATAGTCGATATATTTTTTAATATGCTGCGCCGAAGGCCGTGAAATAAAAAAAAAAGTGCTGTCGAGGGAGTATTTTGTCATGACTTGATCGGGGTTATTTTGTCCGGGGTTAAGAGCCACCGGTACATAGCTGAAATTGTAGCCTACATTTTTGTGCCTCATATTTCACTCCATCAGAATCCTTTTTCAAAAATGTACGACTGTAATAACGACCACGAATGTGTTAGCTTTAAGTAAAAATTAGTCGTTTGACCGGATCTGAGAAACATGAGCAGTTTAACAAAATTGTCATAAACTGCTCAGTTATTGCAGTCGTAATGCGGCGGAAAGCATATTAACAGTTTTACTATCTGATCTATTACTTCATTTGATAGAAGATTTTCAAATATTGATTTCAGAAATCTTTTCCTTCATTTGTTTTGAACATGCTTTTTGCTATATAAGAACTCTTTAGTAAGAGCTTGTCGTTTCTTATTACTGATGTTGTCGATACCAGATGACAGCCGTCTGTAACAGTTTAAGTCGAATTCAATTCGCCGAAATTCGTCTAAAATCTCCATCTTTCAGCGAATTTTAGAGAATTTTGGCGAATTCAATTCGACATAATAGGCCCTGCCGCGAATTCGATCGATAAAACATTAAAAAAAACATTTACAGAAAGCGAGTGGGCATTAAAGCCACGTTTAATAAGGAACAATTTTGAATAATTAATTTGGCAATGTACGTATGATGACACTATGGGGCTGCTCACAAAGTGCGCACGCGAAAAATGGAAAATGCCCTGTGTTATTCATTTACTAAGTTTCGGACACAATGTGCCCATTCTTCAGAATGACATTTAAAAGTTTTTAAATGCTTTCAGATGCGTTGAAATAATAATTTTGCCCCGAAATATAGGCAACAATTTAGCCGTGTATAGATTCCTCTTAAGCCGGTGGTCTGCACTTGTTATTTGCCGTAAGAAGCTGTTAGTGAGTTACACAAACAAATGAAATAAAATCGAAATCAACAAAACGGAATGAACGCCTCCCAAGAATATATTTTGTGAATGGCCTCCGTCGTTACGGTTGATTTATAATTTATTAAAATTTACCTATAGCAAAGGGAATTATTGGTGTTCCACAAAGACTTAACGAATGAGCGTTTTCAATATTCCATCAGCCGTTTGCTACTGCATACACGACGTTCATAAATTCAAGGATGTATTCCGCTAGAATTCATAAGTTTGTCGTTCAAATTTTTTCTTTATTTCGTCGTATCGGTCTATGGCATGGAGAAGACAGGCCTACATCTAGACAACTCTTGCAGAAGTCATTCTTTTGCATCTACTACCTGACTTTTATACTTTCAATGTCAGTTAAAGCATTTATATCAGACGCTCTTGATGAAAGCATTTTCTTAGCGGAATGTTCAATTATTTGCGCAGCTCTGCTTATTAAAATTAGGATGTTCCTTTGGAAGCAGATGGAAACTGTGGTGATGTTAAACCGGATTTGTGTTTTCACAATTCGAAATGAAGAAGCGTTCGCATTTTTCAACAACAAAGTGGAAAAATTTGTCAAATTTATGAAAATGTGCGTGAAAAATACTCTCTTTATTTCATTGGGATGTGTAGTTCTCCCATTTCTTGGAAGTCAGAGGTCACTTATTGCGAATATTGCGCTTCCATTCGATTGGGAAAATAGTGAAATTGGGTTTTGGGTGGTGTACATTTTCAGTCTTACCGAATATTATATAGTGGTTCTGACAATGTTGTTTTCCCTTATCATGTGGTATTTGTTGCTGCTCTGTTCATTAAGATATAAAATTTTGGGAATGGAAATGAAAAACATAGGACGAGCCGCAGGTAAAGTGAAAATGCCGGTTAAGGAAAAACAGGCCATTTTTAAACAGGACTTAGTGGCGTCGATTAAAGGTCACCTACATTTAAAAGGGTATGTATACCACACCACGTATGCTATTTTCTCATATTGAATATTTTCTCATTTTTTAATCAGAACAATCGATGATTTGGAATCATTTTTATCAAAAATGTTTCTGTTGCAATTCGCCGCCGGTAGCCTATGCATTTGCTGTTCAATTTATTGCTTGGCCTTCGTATGCATGACAATAATCCGTACAACTATGCAATCAAAATTAAAATTTTCGACTAATTTCCAGGATATAAGTTCCAACAACACGGAGCGCTCAATTCACCTCTATTTATTTTTATACAGCACTGCTGAATTGTTCATGATAACGTATTTAGGGAATGAGATTATGTTGTCGAGTAGTGCTCTTTCATACAGTTTGTTTGAAAGCGATTGGATCGGGCAACCACATTCGACCCAGAAATGCATTATCATTTTTGCTGAATACTTGAAGCGATCGCATGCGATGCTAACCGATAAATTGTATCCGTTGACATTGGAAACATTTACTAGGGTAGGCGAAGCTTTCTTGGTCTATCGGGTCAGCCAATATTGTATTTTTATTGCAGATTTTGAATTCGTCGTACAGCATGTTCAACATTTTAAAGAACACGAAGCAATAAAAATGGAGTCGGAAGCATGGGGCTTGTAATGAGCGTTTCAATATAAATATATTCAGACACGAAACAGCTCGGGATTTCGCACAACCACTACATAGATGTAGTAAAAGAATGCACGTTAATTTTCACCAATGACCATAGATTGAGAAGCGGAGACATGTAGTCAATAAAGGATTAGGTGGTACACGTACACAGCAATCACTTATTAAAAGAAAAACAAATATTATTCGTTGCTGTTGGACGGCTTTTTTTGGTAGTTATGCTTGTTGTGGCACGAGCGGAGGCAGCAGGAGGAAGTCGTTGCCAAAGTAGCTGATGACAAACTATCCAAAAAGAAATTGACGAAAAAGAAACTGCAATGACAGAAAGAGATAGCGAATAGAAAAACAGTTTGTCTAAAATTATAATGGTTGAAGAACACTTTGGATTTCCAATATAATTTTTAACAAACTGACGATGGCGTTGTTTTCTTTGTCAGTGTGAACGGTGAACGTGCGGTTCCCCTTAAGGTCGGGCCATCACGTCCCCAATAGTCAAAATAAAAATTTGGAACCTCGGACGTAATGTACTATTAATACAAACAAGTTAATTCAGGCATCCCCAATAACGTTATTCAAAAATCGAAATGAATTCGGTCACTCGAATAACGTTATTCAAAATCACAAACTAATTTCGGGTAATTTATCAGAAATGCATGCAGATTACACAAAAAATCATTTCCAAGCGCTGAAAAAAATACAAACTCAACTACTCAACACAATTAATCGATCTCTGTGGGTCGAGGACCATTTTTGTATGGAAAAATTAAAGTTTGGGGTACTCTCTGGTACATTATTCTATCTGATCGATAGTGTCTAAGGGTGCCGCTCGATCCTAGACGATTTAGGTCGCTCAATGGCGAATTGTGTAATAAATGACGAAAATCGCTGGAAATCGAAATTTTTCTAAAATTACACATTACTCGCGTTAGGATAAGTTCGGTTTTTTCTCATCAGGATCAGGATGCCGAAAAAATTTGTAGCCTTCCAAAATTACACATTACTTGTGGAAGGAGAAGAGTCGTGGACACGTCTGGATCTCATCAGTATGATCCCACACGAAGGATTTTTAGGTATATATTTGTCTAGGTGATCTACCTGCTGTAATTCTCTGAACACCTTGTTCATGATTTATTAATATTTCGCTCATAGAGTTACACTCTCTTTCATTTATTAACTCAGAGTTAATGTCGTCTGCTTCAACGCTATGTATGCACGATCACTTGCATCGCAACGTCGGAGTGGATCATGTTGCGTCCTTTAACAGGGCGTTTGAAATCACTGAAAATATCCCCATCTGAAATGCCTACAAATAAGGAGCTAAATTCAGAGATAAACAAAACAACAAACAGAGCTTTTGCTCTTCTCTACCCACTCATGGTTCACGTTGGGTGAATTTAACGAAAAAAACAGGGCTGTTTCGACCTCGGGACTCAGTGGCGGTCTGAGGCTAGCGTGATCTAGCCATCATCAGTTCTTTCCACTGATCCCTTCCCAAGACAGCAGTAAAACTTTCAAATGAACTCGTGTAACTCGTTTCCCAAGTAGCATTTCATAGCCGCGGTTGGAAAATTGACTAATTCGTTGCAAACTTTTTCGTTGTTCAACGGTTATGTAACGAATACGTTATGTTCACCATAACTTATTCGTTATATAACCGTTTCACAACTAATTCCTTATCATTCAATTTTTAACGAATTAGTTGTACTACCGTTATGAAATGAATTAGTGAATCGACAATTTTTGGCCAAAAACTTACTCGTCAATTAACTGTTATGCAACCAATAAGTTGGAGTAATCTACTCAACTAATTCGTCTTAAAACGGTTATGCTCATAACATACGAGGCATTGAAAACGTGTTTTGGTCCTAGTTTTCATTGACAGATGCAGCAATCGCGATTTTGAATAGAAAAATTTCTAACTTCATTTGACAGTTTCGAAAATTTCGTCATGAAAAATAGGACCAAAACACGTTTTGAATGCCTCGTTTGTTTTGAGCATAACTGACGTCAGTTGGAATCAAGATGTCATTCAAAAAAGATCGGTCGGAGATGTGATCAGTGAGAAACTTGTTATGCTTTAGTAATTCAATTTTAATACGATGCCATAATGTGAAACAATGAATTAATGTGAAGTTTGAAAATTGTGATGAAAATTGATCGTATTTTGTGAATAGTGATTTTGTATCTTTATGCCAATTTGTAAATCAGCATTTCATTGATCAATTTCACAACTTTTGTCTGCCGCTGTTGTCGAAGTTAGTATTCTTATGTCCTGTTAGGTCTCTTTAGGAATATCCCGCTAGGATTTAGGATCGACAACAGTTTCGTACAATAAAAGTGAAATAGATCGATAAAATTTTGTTTAACTGGCATTATCAATGTCCGGAAAATTGGAAAAACGTCTGACTGACTAGTTGTTGACCAAAATCAAACTGTGAAGAAAATAAGTCTTACTTTATTTACACACCAAATAACGAATAATTAATTTAAAAAAATCGATTGCAGCACATACAAACGTCTTTTCTGTTCATATAATTAATGTGAATTGATTTACGAATGTCCTATCGCAGATAAAATTTTCAATGTAAAAACGTGTTCTTGAAAATGTAGTTAGAAGTTGAAAATAATAATAAACGAAAAAGTTGTCAAACGGTAGAACAACCGTGCTACAACTTAAAAGTGAGACAATATTGAAATTTCAAATGTGACTTATAAGTCCTACGATGGTTTTGCAACCCTTTCACAACATTAACCAATTCGTTGTATAACCGTCACACAACCAATTCGTTAATAGAATTTCACAACTGGGCAAAAACCGTTGTACAACCGTTACTACAACGTTGTAGTAACGTTGCGACAACTAATTAGTTATTTTGGGTTATCTCGGAATTTTCAATAACCGCGGTTACATAACGGCAGTGCCGCCACTTCACACGGACAATCCGGACATTTGCCTAGGGCGCAGCGATCTGAGGGGCGCAAAATTCTCAATTGTACGGGCGCGAAATTCTTGTGGGAAAATTCTTTTTCAAATTTTAACAGTTGAATGCTACTTCGTGTGTTTACTGACCTCGGCTGCGCCTCGGATCAACAAAACTCACGTGAAAACTCTACTTTTCATCTTTTCATCCCTAGTCATGTAATAGTTATTTAAATCACATGGGTCGAAAAACGATTTTCAATTTTTTTTTTGTTGGCATTAACCACTGCGTTACGGACATCTTATACAAAATAAGAGGCCAAATGACAGTTAATAAAATCTATTCCTATGCCTATTGTTTGAGTGCTTTGGTCGAACTCATTCATTGACATCAGCCAATTATTTACTGAAAATGATATTGTACGAGCAACATACCTACATCCATCCAATGGGCCTAATTAATGTGAGTTGAGCATCTGGCGAACGTGTACATTTCGATCAATACCGTAAGTAGAGGATGAACATCAAAGTTTTCCAGTTTTCTATTTTATTGCTATACTCGTTGTTTGGTTATATTGTATTCCCTTTTACCAAAGCACCTAGCAGGGTAATAGAGGTTTTTACACGTCAAATAGAGTAGTTTTTTGATACCAATAATACCATTAGCAGCCTTAATGGTAATTTTGCAATGACATTATGAAAAAAAAGTATGGAAATATTCGCATACTTCGATTAAAGTACTACTTTATTTTTTTCTATCCCTGCTAGGTGCTTTGCCTTTACATGTAATTACACACAAAAAGTCTTATACCCATAACATGCCATTTCTAAAAGCTCTTTGTGATTAATGATGTCACAGCCAAATTGGAAACTTTTATATTTTCTAAATAGAAAGAGTATGAAGAACGATAAAGTAAAATTGTTTTATTCGGGCACGATAGACAAAATGCGCTACACAGACGCAAACACATTTGATAGGCGAAGAAACTATAGGAAAAGATTAAGCGCATAGCACATAAATCTTTCCGAATACAAACAATATTGCTATTTGCTATATGGTACGTAAAAAAGTGTAAAAAAGTGAGATATTTGACATGCAGAACAAAGTATACTAGCAACAATTGAACACATCCGGGTAAACTCTATTTTCCGTTTTAACTTTTTCATCTCTTTTCGGTGAAAGAACTACGAATGTAATATCAGTCGGATTCACATATTGCAAAAAAAAGCATCTAACGCGAAATATCAGCTTGAAATGTATCTTGTGCACCGGGCAACTGAAATACGACATATTTTGCCATGATTTTTTGTTATGAAATGTCATGTTTTCCCGAGCGTGCGGAAAAAAATCATTTCTTTACGATTTATCGTGCGAGAACGGTTTTGAATGAATTTTTCCATGACCAAATTTAATATGGTGAATGTGAAGTTTGAATTTTTTTCAATTAAATTGATGTGTTTTGTCTATTTCAGTTGTCCGGTGCACAAAACATTGTTCGTACCTCGACAGGAAATGGATTTTTTCAGCACACTTCCTAATTTTCCTTACTCGCTTCGCTCGTGCTGGTGTTCAAAAAAATCGTTATTTCCTGGCTTGGTACGAAAAATACTATTGTCATTCAGTATGAATTGTTTTGCAGCCATCTCCCGGCTCAATAAATATTGGCTTGCGTCAATGTCGTCAATGCCGGTTGTTTACATTGACTGTGTTGTTATTGAAATGGCTGCGTCGTGCGTCCCTTTAAAACACCTATTGTCATAAACAAAACGATTTAGATTCAAATAGAAGTGTAAAATGCACCTAAGCCCAAAATTTCTTTTCTTTCAAACTAGACCTTACGTTATTCAAATTCGCTCTACTGTCAAACCAATGAAAGTCTAGAACAGGTATGGTCGATAGGCGAATTCTTCTTAAACGCACTCACATTTTATGTCAAAATAATATGGAAAAGAGTGCGTTTAAGCACGAAATCAAATTTTTATGTCCTCCGGGCGGACAATAGACCATACCTGTTTTACACTTTCATTGTGTCAAACACGAGGAACACAAGAACATAAGAAAAATTGACATTAGGTCTCTTTTGCGTTGATATGGACTTCGCAGCTATAGTAAGCTAATTTTCATCAGATTCAGACAATTGATCACAAAGTAACCATACAAAGTGTTGGCACTCGAGCTTGAATTGTGGAGAGCATCACTTTTCTAGAAAAAAAAGAGAGAGCATTAGCAAAGATCAGAGAGGTCAGCGTTGACGCTGTCGGTTGGAGTGAAAATGTATTTTCTCTCAAAAACCAGCTGTAATTCGACATGTTCCCTCTATCCGTCGAAACGACGTCCCAGTCGTCATATTAGCATCTATCTGAAACAGATGCCGGAAGATGGCGATGTGAATCATTTGGTAACTTAATATGATGATATAGTGAACGAACTAGTTGAAACTAAAAGGCTATAATAACCAAGGTTCTGAAAGAACCAAATCGCAACGTAAAAAATACCGTATGCTCAGTAACAAGAGTATCAAATGATTCTTTCAGAACCTTGATAATAACGTATACGTCACAAGGGGCTGTTGGTTGTCCTATGTGAAGTGAAGTTCTTCACACTGATGGTGCAATCAGGTTGTTTAGGTCCAGAGGGTCAAGAGCGAGCGCTTTAGGTTTTTATATGCAGAAATCAAAGTATAGAAAACAAACACACCAATGCTCTCTCTAGCAACGAAGAGAGAGAACATTGGACACACACATTGCAAAGTTTTCACTGGATGCAGAAGGTAAATAATGTGAAAACACACGACGGTCGACATTTTATCAATTCTTTAATGCCTTGGTGAACTTTTATGTGGACTAAAAAAGTAATTTTAGTCAGTAGAAATTGTTCACACAAATTGTTTCCGTAAAAAAAACACCAGAAAAAACGTGTGTCAAATTAAAACAATTGAAAGAAAAAAGTTCTCCCATTAAATGAGTTTATGGATACTATAAATCATTGTATGCACCATGACACCATATTATGTGCCGGAACACATAAGTATAACTGGAGGATTATTGTCGTTATGAAAGTTTTTTTATTGGACACTATATATAGGCGGACTAGGCGGATCTTTGTCACAATTTATTTCTGTTTGTTCTAATTAATTTCGGAAATGTTACTACGGTAAAGGAAAAGGATAAGATTAAATCGTAAGATTACTTTTTGATGTCCATACGACATATCGTTAGTGTAATCGATACTTATGTGTAGCCAAATTTTATTCCGTTGAAGAATTCATTTACTTTTCGTGAAATTGTGAACCTTCTACGTGACCTCATTTCTTAGTACGACAATCAGCGTAAAAAACATTCTGGGCGCCAATTCTCGTATTTGCGTAACTTTTAGAATTCTTAAAGTTGCGAACAAAACTACACTTATTCAAATCGAAGTTCAAATAAAATCATCGTACGAATGGCAAACACCACTTCTAAACACTTCTAGTTTAAGGTCAAAATTTTGATCGTAAAGTTACGAACATTTTTTTGAGAATAGGAAAATGTCGATTTTGTGGAAATTTATGGTGACTTATGTCAAGTTACGAATATTTCGAGAATCGGTGCCCAGGGTCGAGTGATCGAACGTCAGGCATCAGACAATAGGAATTCTTTTTTGTGTGTTCCTGCACAATAGGCTACTTCGCCGAATGGAACGCACTCACTAGCCGTGGGGTAAACAACCATTTGACTACGTGAGTGCGAAGAAACAGCAAAGAAACAGCATGACATATATTTTGATGTATCTCTGTTGCTTCGCACTCACTCAGTCAAATGGTTGTTTACCCCACGGCTAGTGAGTGCGTTCCATTCGGCGAAGTACCCTATATGTAGTGCATGTACATTCAATAAAATGGCGGGTCTCCAACAGTTTTGCTGTGTATTACGATCGCAATGTCATAAATGTATTTCGATGTGGTTCGGCTCTTAGAGCACATAGCACATACAGCAGCAATGTCTAATGAAGGTCACGATGAATATTTTGACAGGTCTGTACAGTCTGTGCATATTATTTATTCGATTAAATTTTGTTTTCGTTGGAATTGCCTTCTTAAAAATTCATTTTGACTAACCGGCTTTTGTTTAACTGTCAGATAAACGGATGAACATGCACTTTCTAGCTCAGCGAGTTGCCGCATATTTATTTGTCTGTTCAATTTAGGTTTAATAAAATCACCTGTCAAAGTGAATCGATTTATCATGTAAATAGGTTTGTTCCAAGGCTGTATGAATTGTCAAATTTGATCCATAGAATCATAATCTCAATTTTTTTTTTTGTGTAAATCACGTAGGCGACGTTGCCATATTTGTACGAAACATCTCGTAGGCGACGTTGCTATGGATCAAATCATCGTGGTTCGGGTTGTCAAAGTTCGTGTTTACCAAGGTTCTGAAAGAACCAGGTTAAGACACCCACGAAGGCGGGTGATACCGAAATCGATAAACGCACTCAGTACAGATTGTGTGTGAAACCAACTTGAAGAAAATGTCTTTTTTAGGAAAATTCGGAATTTTGTTTTTGCTACGTTGCTTTTTTCATATAAACTTTGTAGCCGCTGAACTCAATTCGTGTGTCACCGCCTTCGTGATCAACTCAGAGTTGTCTTAACCTGGTACTTTCAAAACCTTGAGTGTTTACAGCTATTTGGAACACACTATTGAACTATTGAACGCACTAATTGTGACAGCGTATGACAGTCTATGTCACTTAATGTCATAACGATTACGTACCTACTTTGAGGACGCTCTTAAACTCCATTAATCTACGAGTGTGTGTGGATAGCGCGTGTTACGGCGTCAGTTCCTTCCTTCATTTCGAACTTGTTACAGAAAATAGAGTACAAAATAAACTGAGTCTGACAATATTTTAGCCAAAGTGAAATTATATAGAGTGAAATAATGAAGATCGATCAATTACCAGTTGAGATGCTGATGAAAGTCTTTACCTTTTTGCCAAGGTATGATGAAGTTTGCCTTGTTAGCAAGCTCTTTTATGCCATAGCGTGCCGTCTGAATGATCCGAACATTTCTTTACGGCTGGACGACTTGATTAATACTCAGTGGATGCGGAGCGTGCAGAAAGCAAATCGAAAAATATCAAAATTGACCCTTAGCAATTATGAGTACCCAAATCAGCAACGGTTCCTGTCACCTTTCACTTCGATTATTCGAAAATTTTCATCGGCAATTAAATTTGTGAAATTTGCAGACGTCCTCGTGGACGAGTCTACTTTTCTCGGCATTTTGTCATCGACGCAGAACATTGAACGGTTGGAATTATATAAAATTCATTTCAAACCCGCGAACCGGCTATCGGAGTGCAACGATGCTGGCTTGAATCTAAAGAAACTGAAATCGTTGGCGCTGGACTTTTGCGACCATAGCGTTCTTAGATTTTTTCTTCGTCTACCAGAAGGAATTTTAACCGATCTTAGAGTAGCCGACTTCCAAGCGATCGATTTGACCTCTCTGTTGAATCAACAATTCAATATTAAGAAACTGAAACTACAATTCAATCGGAAAGGGAGCATTGACATGAGCAAATTGAAGTTACAGTCGTTAGAACTGGCATACAATAACATGGACAGCGTCACGACAGCGGCTATGTTGTCTGAACAAACCACATTGAAATCCTTAATTTTATCTACATCAATACCTGTTGACAGTGTTATGATGGATGCAGTAGCTAATCTTTCAGCATTGGAAGTACTCGAAATGGATGTTACGGAAACTCCAGTTGAATCTTTCGTGAATATCGCGAAATTAAAAAAGTTACACGAATTGTCAATGCGATGTGACGACGATGATAGTGGAGACAAACTAAAAATATTTGCTGAGTCGGACAACTCTTCAATTATAAAGCTAAGCCTGATGAGATTGAAAGGGATATCAGTTGACTTCATAGCTGCATTAGCTAAAACTGCGCCCCATTTGCGGCATCTCCAGGTGTCACGCACTAATTCGATGCATACACCCACAGTCTTGGATGGAATTTTTGAACATTTTAATTTCATTGACGCTTTGGAAGTGTCAATCTGGCAACGTCCTTTAGTTGGCGCTGGCAATTATTTTAATCCGAAGCTAAGGGAATTATCAATTTTCGCCGCATCCTCAAACATTTTCTTCAGTGGTTGGCTGACGAAATTAATTGGCGCCTACCCAAATCTTAAGAAACTGAAAGTAGAAATGTCGACGGTTGTCAACACTTGTGAAATCAAATTGATTCTAGATGGGTTCACAAAACTAGAATGTCTCATATTAAAATCGACGGATCTAACTGTAAACGATTTGGATTACTTACACGACCATAAGAACAATTTAAAATTCGTGTCGTTAAGGGGCCTAAACCTGCACCGTACATTAACCGGCAACACCTTACAGAAACTGCAAGCAATTTTTGATATAACTAGTTTGGAAGATGATTTCGATTTAAACTTGGCAGTTGACAGATGGACAATGAAAACTGAACGTGAAGTATACCCTTACTATCATCCAGTGATTAATCCAATGATTCGCCATTCGACCACTTTTAAATCCTCTGTATGTTTCAAATAAATAAAAATTGGTGGAAGTACATTGTATGATGTGGTAATTATTTCAAATGGGCCTACCATTATTAGGTACTCTACTCGTCCACACTTTCGTATTCTTGGTATTCATCGTCATACATTAACATACCAACTTTTCGACAATAGATCTCTTCGTTTGGTGAAACTGATGACAGAAAAGTGAGGAATAGTGGGGAAAAGTGTGCAAACTAATCGAAACCAACTTCACAAAGTAATGAATAAGTGAGTGCGTCCAATTCTTTGAAATGAATGCAAATGAACTAATTACGGGGAATTCCCTTAGAAGCAAAGTTGGTTGTCATTAGTTTGCACACAAAACCGAACCGTCGATCGTCACGCCAGCGGTCATTTTAGTCATCTATTATGTCTTAAGTCCTGTGTCATATATAACCGATCAGATCTGCAGTGACAACAACGTTCGATACAAACGACATCTTTCCCTTTCACTAAAAACAAAAAAATGCATAGAAATTTGGGCCACCTTTTATGAGATAGGTGCAATATTCTATGAAACACAAGAAAGGGGTCATTATTAACAATGAAAGTAGATAAGTAGGTATGGCCAGTCCATACAAGTCGGAGCACATACGGATTTGCATGGCGCCACCTCAAACGAACTCATTTCCAGTGGAACGTTTGGCCATACCTATCTATTTACTTTCATTGATTATTAACGCTAAGCCGTGCGTGCGTCTAATTGATGTTACCTCCACAACTATATCCATCTTAGAATTTCCCAGCCCATAAAACCCTTAGTAGTCTTCTAGTCTTGTTTTAACGGTCGAGACACTGTAGAAATGTTCGGGCGGTTTTACAAGAGGGCTAAAAATTAGGACTTGGAAATCTAATTTGATCGAAATTAAGATTTTTGACCCAACCTGAACCCGACTTTCAAATCGAAAACCTGAGACCTGATTTGACCTGTCTACAGTACCTGCAGATAGGTAACGTATTGGCAAACATTGGCGGGTCATGTTAGTTTTCAAAAATGTCATCTCGAGTCATATCGAATATAAATCAGGTAAGATCATGTTCAGGTCGAATCAGACCTTCGATTTCTTCAGGTCTTGTAAAAACTTACCTATTCAGATCCTTACTAAAAATGTCAATAATCTCTGAATGATGGCCGACTTTCTGTGGCATTATCTCCTATTCTATGCCTTCGATTGCATTGTTTTTTTCAACAGATAGAAATTTTCGGTCTCGGTTCTGGCATGCTAAATTGAGTTAGGGCTACCACAATAATCTGTTTCTATGCATACACCGGTAACACATCCGGCAAAGTAGTTTATTAATACGGAAAATATTGCAGGAACATCATATGTCTTAAACTATGTATAAAACGAATATATTGGCGGTTGTAACATTCTCCTAACAAACAAATATTTATCTTGCCAAAAACCTTCAACTTCCACTAAATAACAACTCTATTACACTGCTGAAACTATGATTGCGCTCCTAACAACAACATACACAGACGTGCCGCATTAAATTATGTTAAGTAATACCTTTGCCGAAGTAACATATAAACTTAAGTATACACCACACACCGTTCTCGGGCGAATATAATTTCTTGTTATATTTCAAAATCACATCAAAAACAAAATAATGGACTTGCCAGTCGGTCCCCTAAAGCGAGAAACATGTTTAGAGAGACGTATACGTTCAGTTTCACGTAAACATTTTACTTCTAATGTAAATTTCGAGCTGGGAAAGTGAATGCATTCCTCAATTTCTCATTTACCCAGTGTGTGAAATATGTACCACTGTTTTAATAGCCGAGTTATACAAAGGTATACGATGGAGGTACATCTAGTACATCAAGGTGTATGTACATAGCATGGATTCATTCGTCTCTGGTATAAACAATTCCTTCCCTGTTCGGCGCAATATACATAATATTTAGTGTCTTTTCACTTGATTCATGTTTCATTGCTCTAAATTAAGGTCTTGCGTGACTTAACACAATTATGAAGCCTCGTTGCTATAAATAATGTAATCAAATGGGGAAATGTGGTTTTGCAAATAGATATAAAGTGACTCCTGGATTTACTCACTATAATGGCATAGAGAAATTGCAGTACATACATACTATGCCTTCCAAACAGCACACGGACCTATTGCTATATACTTTAACCGCAACGCAAGGCACATTGTTATGGATAAAGTGTACACACGGCAGTAAAGTCAAGAAGTAAGTGTTCACCAGCCGTCGGCGGTGATATTTTTCTGTTGAACTGTGAACGGCACATTAATGGCTCGTAAATGGAAAGGCAGTCTATTCTCAATGGAAAATCAGCTAATTTATTGTGCTTTTTACAACTTAGATTGCATTTACGATTATCATTTCAAATGAATATTATGCGGGTTCGGTGATATATGGTGGCAGGAGGCGCATAGACAGACAACAATGAAAAAAAAAACACCTTTTTAACAGTTGGGATATTTGTTGAAATGTGAGGTTGAGAAAAAACTAACAGACAAACCAAAGAGTTGTGGGGGTGCGGGGAAAGTTTATATATATATATAGTCTCCTGAAGCGAAATCTGACACCCATATCTCCATTAAGCATACAAATAGTAGAGCAACAAAGGCTTAATGACACAATGGATTGCGAATTTTCTTCCATGTGACCAAAGTAGCGCTAAAAACTGTTTATTTACTTCGTGTTGCCTGTCTTTCCACTATAATAGGGCAGGGGGATGTTTTATATTTATCGTTGTTGTAATCTGTGTCGTCTAAAAGTCCTGATAAAGTCGATGTGTCACGCAACATTTTAATTTAATGACATACTCTAGCTTGTTTTTTGTGTGTGCATATTGTTGATGATAATAAAGTATTAGCTGATGGAAGGAAGGTTTTTATGTTCGACGACAAGCACTTTCCAGAAAACATACTCGCAAAAATACTTCCTTAAGTGAAAGAAATTTCCTTTGTTACTGCTTCCGTCAAGATTAGTTTATTTGTTGTGAGTAAGAGAATATAGGGCAAGCGTCACAAGAGATTATCATAATATAATAACTACAAGTAACGAAACGAGGACAAAAATGTTTTAGATGTAGGAACTGAACATGCAGGGAAAGTAACTCGTTGCATGAGGCAACAATTTTGTAACAAAAGCAAACTCCACTTGTCGAGAAACAGTTATCGAAGGAAAGTTACTTATTTGTTGATGATGTAATCGATCATTTTCGAAGGGGCAAATTACTTTGTAATGTTCAACTTTCGCATGGGGAGTCGGTAAACAGTTCTACAACTAACAGAAATTATGGAAGGGGAAACGGACAAACGTTTTCTCAAAAATTAAATTTGAGAGAAAGAAGATTGATCAGTGAAAATCAAATTGTAGATCCGATAACCGAATTCAAGGAAACACGATGTCAATCGGTTCAGCTAAGGGAGTTAAGAATTAGTAGTAACGTAACAGAGATGTGTCATCCTCGAGACATCATCATCAATTCATCATCAAGGAAATGAAAATCGATATTCGAGCTTACACAGAGTGAATGAGAACTGATTATTTCGTATTATAGAGGTCAAGGTGTCAATATTGCGACTTTCTTTTTTTTAATTTCATTTATTAACGTTTCGAGCATCACGGATCACTCCTTGTCCTTATACAAATGCTCTAAGCAATCATATCCAGTTAACCATAAATTAACCATAAATTAACCATATTTTGCTATGAAAAATTTTCCGACAAGAACGATAAAATGAGAGAAGAAATATCTTTTTATTTTTTTTATGCATGAAGATTGCAAGTTACTTGACAATGAAATTGAAATTTGGAAATAAAATTTTTGTTTTACGCGCCCTGACGAGATTTGAACCCCAGACCTCTTGCGTATGAAGCAAGCGTTCTACGTATCAAACCACAGGACTGAACACAAATTTTATTTCCAATTTCGGACCATTCTTTACAATCAATGTTTCAGTCCTGTGGTTTGATACGTAGAACGCTTCCTTCATACGCAAGAGGTCTGGGGTTCAAATCTCGTCAGGGCGCGTAAAACAAAAATTTTATTTCCAAATTTCAATTTCATTGTCAAGTAACTTGCAATCTTCATGCATAAAAAATTATTTCAATGTTCGGAACACCACCGAAGCAATACAACATTCAAAATAAAAATCTTTTTATTTTTTCGTTATCATTTGCCTCGTCATTTGAGCGTTTGCATTAGACAAAGACTAAAGATATGACCCTTACAATTTTCCTAACTTTCTTGTTGTTTTACTAAAGGTGCCTGTTCGTGGAAATGTACTTTGCCCAGGTCGCGTATTTCTTGAGTTACTTAAGATTTAATTGTGATGACAGCTCTAATATAGTTTTACATAGTTTCGTTTTCCTTGGGATCGAAAGTGCCTTATTACAACACTAGGAATGAAAAATTAATTGACGTTAAGCTCAAAAGCACGCAAAATCCATTACATAACTCCGGATGAAAATGAAGTCTTGTTTTCGTGTGATAATTGACCTCAGCTTCTCTCTCTCCGAGCTGATGCGTAATGTTAGTCTTACCACACGTAGACATATAAAAGACGTCGTTCTTGTCGTTATTGTTGTCAAAGTTTATGTTTACAGTTATTTGGGAGAAACACATTATGATGAATACCCATGTGAATACCTCTCTTCGATCTGGCCGCAAATACCGTTCTTTTGTTGGAATTTCGTATTTTCTCCCATCGGTATCGAAATAACTATTCCAAATGCAATCCATCACCAACTTCGTTTTGAGCTACTTACCACATTTCTTGTATCAATCTAAACCCTATTACTGTGAAGTATTACGTAAGGATCTGTTACATTTACTCATTAACATCACTTAATATTGTGCGATTCCTATACGTGGTATTTAACATAATATTTTGACACAAAATGCTCATAAAATATAAATTTCTCGGAACTGCCACACAACGTTAAGCAGCTTTACGATCACAATATAAAATCATTCAGCTCTGTTACTGAACAGCAAACAAATAATAGAGATAGGAAAGTTATTCGAAGTGGGATGTTTTGGGAACTCCCATTTCACCATACATCAACAGTGTTTCGTGAATAATACTGCACATAATAATCGCGAATTTCAAATTTATTCTGATACAGAATTTATACCTTTGTCGCTTGCACGTGTGTAAATACCACCTTTTTGGGAAAAGTTAGACACACCGAGAATTTCGATATTCCGAAAAACTAAAGTTATCGTAAAAGCTAACGACAAAATGTGTAGTATCTCCATCACGACGGTTTACAGCATCATTAGCATTGTATAGCCACACACACATACATACACGCACCCACCTTAATACATATATTTGGGGAAGAGTTAAAGTTTTTGGGGCATAATGTATTGTTGTCATTTACTGTATTTATCTACGGAGAAGGGGGTTGAGATTTTGTTTTGATTGTTATTAAGATTCATTGATGAAGTTCGGCTGGTGTAATTTGGAGAAGTTTCGCATTGAATGTTAAATATGTGACGAACATAAACAAGCCCGGTAATTACCAAAATGTGTAAACGTGTGGAGAAAAGTTAAGCAGACACAATTTTGTCATTTTCGGAATTGTTTTAATTAAAATATTAGCATGACTTCGTTGGTGAATATTCTCATACGAGGCAATGACTCAATATTACTTTGTTTCTGTTGTTATGGATTATTTAAAGCGGAATCGAAGGATATTAACTTCACAATTTGAAACACCTTTACGTTTTGGCAACGCCTTGTGTTGATGATCTACAGAAAGGGATCACACGAACAATTCTAATTGGAGAAGTTACACAATGGTACTTTTCCATAAAAAAAAATCCGACAATGTCAAACCAGTATTACTGGTTCCTGTTTGGTAAAAATCCATTCGGCGAGATGACCATAAACTCACAAACTTCTGCTTTGATTCTGTGATGAGATTCAAGTTTCTGATGAGATGGTAATAACCACAGCTCTGCTTCTAGCATGATCATAAGAAATATTCGGATGCTTCGGCAATCAAAATAGGCCCTGCAATTTCTCGAAAAGATAGGACTCATGATTTCTTGGTGTGAATAAAAACACACAACACATGCAATCGTACACGCATACATATTTGAAAATTTGATGGCTTTTTGACGTTGGAAAAATGAGTGTCTGTGCTAGAAGTAGTGCTATGCAATAACGTGTGATTTTTATGATCCCAGAGAGGAATTTGCCAGAAAAATCTTTCGTAAGAAAATTCTTTTTTGTCAGCTCTTGAGTGAAGCTTAATGTTACAATTACACTTTTTCGAGATCGAAAATTCTGCGATCTCTTCACAAAATGTGTCATCTCATCCCAAAATCTGTGACCTCAAATATGTGATCCAATCACAAAATCAGTATGCTCTACAATCAAGTCCCGAAATCTGTGAACTCATCGCAAGATCAATGTGACCAACGTGATTCTTCTTGGAACTTTTTGTGATTTCATGGTGAATCCAAGCCATTAGTCGTATAAATTTATGCGTCAGAGAGAGCTTTTTTCTCCTTTGTTACGATCTGTCAGTTTTTCTATTTTGCGATTTTGTATGGAAATGAAAACTAAAATTGAGATATCTTAGCTGTTTTAAGTGGTTTTTCATATTTTTTTTTTGGACCAAAATGTTTTAAAGTGTGTTTGGAATCGATTGACATTAACAAAATCTTAGACTAACCATACCTAGACAGGAATTACGTACGGCAAAAAGTGGCCCCTACATCAGTTTGTACATATAATATTCATATTTCTACTAAATCTCAAATGTAATGGATTTTCATATGATTCTATGATTCTATTACGTTTCTAGTACTTTCTGTCATAAAATCACTAATGTCGGCGATCTATTGTTTTTGTGAGCCACCTTCACAGCCATGACATTTCGTGGATATTTTACCAGAGTGAAGGTATAATCACCTAAAAATAGAGCACAAAGAAAGAAATACTGAAAAAAAAAAATTGAAAAAAAATCGAATTAGGAGGCAACTAATCTGCGAAACTCTTCTTATTAATAAGGCTTATAGAACAATGTGTGAACCAAAACGTAGAGAGCTCAACGCGTCCTATACACACACACACACATCCTATATTATTATATCGATAAGTTGACCGTTTTTTTTTTACGTTTTTGACGTACATTAATCGTTTTGGTACTGTGTTTGAAATGGTATTGAAATGAGTACAACAAAAATCGCACGAGTTGATTCTTCACTCGGATTAACTGCCCTCGGGTAATATATGTCAATGGACATTAAATGTGGCTTTTATTAACAATAAGGAGGATAATTTCCACTAGTTGAACAAACACGAAATTGAATCTCTGTACCTTGATCCTCGTACCAACAATGCATTGTGAAATGAAAACATACAGTCAACATCCACTATGGAATACTTTATTCGACAATAAATCGTCGACTTGATGAAATGCTTCTGCTGTAACAGTTCTACATGCAACAAAGTCCACCTCCAAACGTGAAGCTGAAAAGTTGTTCAATCGTGGTTGTTTTTGACACAATGGCAATATATCAAATCAAATTGTTTTTAACTGGGCGATGTAAGTCTTCGTCCGAAATGTAATTAATGGCTTAAATTTGATAGAGAATTTACATTAATTCACCACCCGGTATTTCAAATTTCTGCAAATTTAGCAATTTCATTATTGAGTTTGTGGCCGCAGGTGAATCATCTATGAACAACATTTATATGCACACGAAGTGCATTACCTAGTGGAATGCAATTGTATTCGAACAAAACGGAATAAATAAAACCTAAATACAGTTTTGCATGTTACACAATAACTGTGTTATCGTGCCCATTGCACATAAATTGCGGTTATTATACCGCGAAAATTTGCATTGATGAATAGATGTCCGATGGTGGTATGGTTCTCGTTTTGTTTTTGGATATAATTGTTGAAGATATATTTACACTTTTCGCAACCGTTAATTTTCGGCCCGTAATTTTAGAGATATTCGATATTAAAGCGAGGTGCACACCTGGAAGTTGCTCGCAAGCTAAATATTGATATTAAATGAGTCTCAATGCTTTTAAGGGCATGGGGTTATTAAGGTCATTCTCACGCATTTCGGAGAGTAGGGGTAGTCTGACAAAAGTTTATTCGAGATTTTCACGTTCAACAGATGACACTCTGTTGAAAAAATGTGAACATCGGCATCGTTGACCTGCTATCCATCCTTCTCATTTAAAAAATGATTTCAATGGCCAATAAAAGAAGCGACTTCACTTCACAAGAAATTACCATTTTGACCCAAATTTGCAGCCCATCTATCGTAACAAGTGTCCGCAAAATTTATGGCCATTACTCTAACAAAGCATTCAAACGAAATATCTTCTCTCTACACTGTGCCTACACTCTGTTTCTAATACCCACTTTGAAGAAGCCAAGCCATTTAAATTTTAATGGCTTTTGGTATAATAAGAAACGTTTTGCTTGCTCTTCATGTCTACCCCTTTTTCTTCGGTTATGTATACATACCTTATACCTTCACAACAAAAACAAAACCTTTCCCATTAATTACATCACCCATCATCATCACCATAGTAAAACATCATCGATAACACAGCGTGAAGATAAAAAAAATCTTTATTTTCATCGCATTTTTTTTATCTGAAATTTTTTTTGTTGTTGAATGAAGAAAATTTTAGCATCTGTTAAATAAAATTCAGATTACAGTTCTGGTCCATTAATAAAGTTTTGGTAAAAAAAATCGGAAAATTTCAGGAAAAAAAGCGTTCTCATGCCAAAGTCTTTTGAATGAGTACGACTTTCAAGTGAGGGGAAATGTATCAAAGAAATCTTGTGGCAACTATTTATGTGGGCGTCTGTTGATGCCATTAGTGACATGACGTAGATGCCATTGGTGTCGTAGATGCTGTTGGAGCCGTAGATGCAGTGGAAGCCATTGTTGCCGTTGATGCAACTGGTGTCGTTTATGCAACTGGTGCCGTTGATGTCTATTAGTTCCGTTAATGTTCATGGTTCGATTAACGTGTATGATGCGATTAACAGAATGTAAGAAAGTATAACAGCAATATCAAGCCAATAGAAGGAAACTGCATCAATAGACCCAATTATGACACCAATAACGCATCTACAGATCACACGTCTATCGAAGGTATACCCCTCGTGTCAACGACAGACGTTACATGGGAAAAGTGGAATGTTTTAAGTTTTCGTTTTACTTTATAAATAAATTAAATGAAAGCGATGTTACATTCGAAGTTGGGCGAAATGTAATTAAAAGTGATTTCGTGCGTTCCCGGATAAGAATTATGCCGTTTCAAATGGTGTGACTGGGGTAATTTTACTGTGACACATTGCTAGCTATTAAATGGTTATTCGTTGTAGACGTAGTGCTGGTGTAGCAGTAGCTGTAAGGTGTAGTTGAGTGTAAAAAGGCAAAAGAAGAAGAATAAGATATTTAAGCGGGATAAACTTTTCAAAAGTAACTCCCATACCCATCGGCACAGATTTACATTTCGAATTTAGATGTTTGTATTTTAGAACATTTTCACGTTTTCCATTACATGCAAGGCATTTTCTCGAGTGTAAATCATGAAATTAATCAAAATTTAAATTCAAAAGTCTTATCCATTTGTCTCAAATGTTGAATTTAGAAATTGTAGATTTTAAGTTTTCGGAATACTCATGTGGAGTGGATGCAATGCTTTTTCAACTTTCTCGAATTTGGTTGCGTTCAAATAATGTCACTCAAATTAAACATTCGCATCCAAGAGTTGAAAGGTTGTGTATGAGAAGGTTACGCTGATCGTTGGAAGTAAATCCACTGACCTGTGCTGCTATTTTCATACAAAAATTTTGTGAACGTACACTTATGATAAACGGTAATTTCCCGATTTTTAGTCATTTGTCATTTCCGGGTTTCTGGTCGTTTCTCGACTTCTGGCTATTTTTCCTATTTCTGATCATTTCCCGATTTTTGATCATTTCCCGATTTCTAGTCATTTTGCCGCTTCTGGATATCAAGGATACACATTATTTGCACACGACATCTGCATGACCTTCAGTGCTAATGCACTTACCGCACTAGACAGTCATTTTTAATTCTAAGAATAATATTTTGGAACTGGTGAATCCAAACAAATATCAGAGTTATCGTCTAAAATCAACGCTCTTCAAGCATGAGTGGTACTTTAAATGGGGTACTGAAACTTGACACTGTGTCAAACAACTGTATTGCACTGCCAAAACCCATTTCATACGAAATAGTACTCTATTTGGCAGCTGTCGACTATGATCACTTTTGCTTGAAAATGCATTGCTAAAATGCATATGTCGCGTCGACCTAACGACATTAGCCGCTCGACCACGGTATATAATCAAAAAATCTTGAAACGGGAATCGTTTACGACTTGCAAAGTGTCATGTGCCGGCAGCATTAAATAGTCATTTGTGTACCTGTTTTGGACGATTGATTTAAGGCAATTTGGCGGATTGTAGGCCGAACGAAGTGAGGTCTACAAGCGAAAGTGCCTTAAATCAACCGTCCCAAACAGGTGCACATGTGAGTTTTCATGCAGAGGGCCGGAAACCCGAGAAAATTCGAAAAATTGCCCTCATTTTCGGCCCCGAAGCATGAAAATAACCATTTCTTGTCATTCATGTTCGCCTATCTTTCCACTCTACACAAATGTTCATTAAAATGAGGGCAACAAGGTCGAACATTATTTTATTACAGTCAGTCAAAACAGCTTGAGTAAAATTCATCCGAAATAAGGAAAGTCTGATTACGACGTAAATCACTTTACGTTGAAAGTAACCCGCTTTTCCTCGGGTTGAATAAATTCCTCGCTACACTGTTTACCAAACGAGACCACACCATCATGGCACAATATTCACCATAACGAAATTTTATCCACCTTGTTCGAGATTTTAGCTGTACATCAGACAATATGCTTTGTAAACAGTCGAGCGCACTGGGGGGAAAGTTTTAATTTATTTTCATTATTTACACAAGCACACCCAAAGATAAATTTGACTAATCAAAATAACGGTGAGCACAAATCCATTTTCCCACACACATCCAGTATAAGTTGGGCAGATCAGAATTCAAACAATTTTTAATGAAAATCTCTGTCTAAATCCGACCCACAAATCTTATCTTTTTTCCATGCTTAACCCACATTACACTCTTTAAAAATCATCACCGCAAAATCAACCCTCCATTTGGCGTTTGAACACATAGTAAAGAGTATCCTTTTTTGTGGTTGTTATGTTTCCTTGGGGTTTTTTTTTCCTCGTTCGCATGTAGCCTCTCCGTTTTGATGATGTGAATAAAAAAAAATATTTTTTTTGTTTGTTTCTTCTTTGAGCAACCACCAAGAGGGCCCACAGTATATAAATATAGTAGTAAACTCTTGTACTTACTTGGTTGTTGTTGGAATGAATCCCATGAAGTCTTTTGAGTAATGCTTTCAATAATATCGAATAATATTTCGTCCTCTACTTTGTCTTATATGGTTATTGATGTGCTAAATTGTTACAGTTATATATCACATATTATTACAACCGAAACAAACTATATAACCTAGTGTGGGACGTTCTATCCGAACGGACGAAGCAAAAGGGAGTAAAGAAAGAAAAAAACCCGTGCTCATAACATCAGAACGTATTGAGTTGTATGGTTTGGACATCATGTCGATTTGATGCATGACCCTTTTGCTTTGCGTTGAGTCCTTTTTTAATCTACGTTTATGTCTCGAGAGGGGAAAACTACATGTGGAATGAATGGAATAGTTCAAAGGATTGCTTTTGGTTCTCATGTAGCGAAAAGTCGAATTTTAGTTTATGTGTGCTACATAAATCAACGAGGTGCACACTAACATTTTTGCAATTGACAACTGAGAAAGACAAATGACGAAATAATAAAAAAACGAAAATTTTGGAGCAATCAACGCAAATATCATTCATTTCGATACAAGTGCGGAAATAGTTATTTATGACATCGAGTGCCTATGAAAGTACTTTGTACCAAGTGACGTGACATACAACATTTTGTGCAAAATAGCCAACTAAAGTGTGGGGGTGATTCGGGTGGATCCAGGAAATCTTCTGACTTGGGCGATTGGAAGTTTTTTAAAGCTTTCAGTCCAGAATTTATGATAAAGTATGGCTTACTGATTGCGCTATTTAACACTTAAGATTTAATATGAGGAGGTTACACCGATCACTGGGTCGTTATCGCAACAATCCACTGCTCTTTCTTACAGTTTACGGTCCCAGTGAAATAATGGCGATCGGCGTAACATCTTCATATTCAATCTTGAGTTTACGGGACGTTCTGTTGACATGGAAACAGTTGTATCCAAGGCTGTATACTTTGGGGAGGTCACGCAGATACAGATACGCGGGTTGCACACCACAGTTGATGATAAAATGGCCGATTTCATACAAAAATTCACCTACTCTGATGATTCTCGACGTCTTGATGATGTGGTGAATTTTTTTACATGTAAAATCATCAGAAGTGGTGTGTTCCCGCGTATCTAATAAAATGGCGGTCTGCGTGACCTCCCCAAAGTATACAGCCTTGGTTGTATCGTTGTGTGCAATTGTTTGATTTAACCATAAATTTGACTTAGGAGAACCATATTTGGGTTAGATATACAACGTACAGCATAGATGGCGACTCCGACAAATTTTATTTTGATACGTATTTCATCGACGACGTTACCGTCCATACGCACCAGAGAAATGATAACGGTAACTCCGACTCTGACGAAAATGTCGATCAACATACTCAGCCTGTAAAATAATAGAACGATGTCGCCACTACCGAAATGAAGCCAGGCCAGTTGATGCAAAATACATTCTATTGATGCTCATATGACGACGGATTCGATGGATAGCTGAGAAATGACAGCTGAGAGAGAATTCAATACATTTTCTCTCGACCAAATTCAAAATCATTCAACATATTCCCTCTATCCGTCGAAACGACCCAGTCGTCATATTAGCATCTCTCTGGTAGGTAATAGTTAAGACACCAGTTGTCTGGACATCTGCTTTCCCCCTCTTGTTTACTTACGAATTGTGTGTATGGCATGTTTATGGCTTTAAGGGCCTAAGTATCTTTTTTGGTCCATTTTGCGTGGATGTGATACATATACGATCGTCGTTGCGTTAATATAAACAACCATAGTGAGATATATATATGTTGTGTTGTATACACACATGCAATACGTATAAACTGATGGTCTGTACGTTTCATCACGTACATCGCATTACATATTAAATCCATCATATCCATTTTGTTGCTTTCGGAAAAATGTAATGCGAGAAAATGTGACACAAGGACTTAAAATTATGCTAAAAGTTTTTAACTTGATTTGCATAAGTACATGAAATTTTCATTTTTTTTCGGATTCACCGAATGATTCGCGTATTTTTTCCACTTTTCTTTTGTGCGACTGGGAATGGTAGAACGAAGAAAAAAAAATTGTGTCTTAATACCATCAGAAAGGATTTCCTAATAAAATAAGTGGTTTTTGTGAGTCGAAACGCGTCCTCGCCACAAGTGTGTATATCAATTGAGTGTAATTTTAAAAGGGGTTGTGTGGTAAGTGGGATTCACTTTTCTTTTCAACATTTCGCCTCACTGCGTGTAATGCTACAACCGTCAAATTCTCTATTAAATTCAATATATTCAAATCTACCATTTATCGCAGCTATTTGCGCATAATATTGGGAAAAAAGGAAAGTAAATCCCGGAACTTTTTTGTGTTGTGAAAGGTTTTTTGTATAAACGATGACAAACAAAAACGCAAATTTCTCAGTTAAAAAAGGTCATTTGAGTTCGTATCTATCTTTATCTATTTATTAGGAGGCATAAACCGAAAATTGAACAATTGCGACAGTTTTCTAACAGTATCACAAACGTAAAGCTTTATATCCATTTGTGATTATTTTATTAAGATAATCAGTAGTCACGACAGTGGTAAAGAAATAGCCGAAGTTTATGAGGCTAGTCATTCTTTTGTACATGTACACATTTCGTGAATTATAAACGAAAATGAAATTAAACTGTATGGCGTCGCATGTCGTTGGAAAATAATGGCATCAAACACAAACTTGAAGTTTCAAACCTCTAACGACCAAACGAAGTCTCTCTGCTTGAACAAAACGACGTCAGAGATACAGTGAGTAACTTGCCGGTACAGCATTTAACTACCATAAACTAACGTCGAAAGGATTTCGTTCGAATCCAGTATAAACCATGACCGCAAATAATGACAATGACTTGCAACTATCGATAAAATAGAATCCTTTACGGTATCTAACGGTGTGAATAAGCAAATTTATCGATCGAATAGAGAATGAATGGCGACCACTTAGCGAAGAATTAATGAAAGAATTGAATAATTCTAGTTCCTAACGAAAGAAAAAGATTCGATGTTTTGAACCAAAATGTAGGCTCCATAGAAACGATGCAATGCGGTATTGCGGTATTTCCACCAAATTTCACCCCGCACTTGTTTACAGAACCTCGCTTATAATCTTCGCGTTTCTGCCGTAATTTTCTTAAGAAACAACTGCGAAAAGTAAAACATTTTTTTTTGTTTTATAGTCCAGTCTCTTGTGTCAATCCGCTCGCTTCACGTTTTTCGAGCTTTTGCGATATCATATGATTGGTAATGAAAAGTTGTGGACCAAATTCTCTTTTTCGAAAATCGACTTTTCCTCACTAGTGTAAAAATATCGCGACTCCGTCGTGTATTTTCGACGTCGTTTAGGAAAAACGTTGTTCCTAACATATGCTTAAAGGCCTTTTTAGCGAATGAGAGGTTTCCAGCTCAAGCCGGAGGCGAGGAATACCTATTTTCGGTACATTTGTGGCGAACGGAGCTTTTTTTTCTAATACAAATTACGGCATAGTACAAATTTTGTGACCGCGTTCATTTTCAATTGTCAATTGTATTGTATTTCGGAGATGTTTACTGACGATTTGGAACAAAGAGTGTGACGGGTACAGGAAAGAAATCGATCATATCTTTTCACATAGAATGTGGCGACAATTGTTTTTTGTGTGAAAAATGTGTTATGTCCGATATTAAAATATATAGGTCCGTTCCATCGTACGGTAAAAACGATTTTTGACATGAAAGAACGAACGAGAGAAATCACATCACATAGCCATAACCTCAATGCTTTTACGAAGATTTCGTCAACAATAATTTTTTGGACGTCTCTATGGATGACGTTTTGACAGCTGAAATATTGTTGGAACAGGCAAGGCAGAATTTTGTAGTGAAATGACAATTTATATATTCGTATATATAGGACGTCAAAAATCAAAGCGCTTTGTACTGTAGGTCTTTAAACATTATTTTTATTGTATTTATTATTAATATTAGAATTTTATAAATTAACATTACAATAAATTTTATTTATTTATTTTCAAATATAATTTTAGATTTATATTCTCTTCGCCCTTTTTTAACCTAAACAGCCTGCACAATCGACACAAATGAGAAGCATGTCCTGTCTTTTGTGCAGGATATTTATTTTAACCTATAATTCCAATTCAATTTCTTTTTTTCTTTTCTTTTTTTACAAAAATTCTTTTTTGCAATACCGGGACGTAATTCTCATCTTTTCATCCAATGGGGGAAAGTTTTTCCCTTACCTTCAATGAATTGCGAGTAAACTTTTCTTGCATGCTAATGAACCGTTAGGTTGAACAGAAATTCTATTTCATATGGTGCGAAAGATCCAAGTGGCAAGTTTTATGAGAAATCAACCACTTAAAATTCAAAACGATACACTTGTGTCTCATATATATAATCAACAATTCGGATTTACTTAATACACAAGTGCGAGAAGGATAGTGTGCGATGTACATGATTTGCAATTAATTGAAGGAAGTGGATCTTAAAAATAAGTAAAATCACCAGAGGGTTTCTTATTGGAGTCTGTCACGCAGTATATTCGTATACAACTTGCTTTCGAATCTGGATGCCAAAAACATGGTGAATGGCGCATAATGGCATGCGGTAATATTTACATTAACATCGACTATGCATTTAAGCGTTACATGTAATATTGACTACTTGATCGCATCAACACACTCCTCTTTAAATCGCTTTGAAATGCGTCTTTAAACAGACGAGTTTTTCATTCAAGCAAATCTCCTTTTAGCATTGGATAGGTAATTACGTGCCGGACTGCAGAAAAGATAAATACTTCGTATAATTTTCCCAGAGACCCCAAGCTTTATCATTCGTCATGGGGTCGCAGATGGACGTTGGTTTAATAATGTTAGATTTTGCAAGATGAAAAACACTTATTCTACGGCTTTTGTTTGTGAGTGCAAAGAGTGCCCTAACATGGATAGCCTGAGTGTGAAACTCAGCCGTCACAACTCTCAAAACTCAAATCGATGTCCAAAATGAAGATATTGGAACGAAGTATAACCACTGTATCGATCTGCGAGAAATACGCCTTTCGATGTTTTTTATTGATAAGTTGTTCTAACAAAATAGGGGTAAGCCATTGAGGTTTGTAAAGTTCGTGAGTATGGCTTTTTTTAGACTTTTGACATAAAATATATGGGAGAAAAGGCAAAATTTCTCGAAACTGCAACTTTACGAAACATAATGTTTCTCATCCGAGAATAGCGTCAGTAGCACTGACTGCTCAGAGAAAACTTTTACCGATATGCACACGAACAAGTCTAGCGAATCATAATTAAAATGAAATTTCAATTCATCACTAACCTTGCCAACTCGTGGCGGTTTTGTTGTGAGCTACCAAAGAAGCTAGCCAGGGTTTTATAAGCCACCAATGTGAAGAGTAAAAACAAAATTCTTGGGGCAATGTCTGTTCTTCATTTGGCTCGAAAACCTTTTGCCACCAATTTGAGCTCTCCGCTAGATGCGAAATTTTTCTTTTGTTCTTTGACATTGGGACAAAAGAAAAACAAAAAAAGAAGCATCTGTCACTTTCGCATCTCTGTGTGAAGACACAGTAACGGTGAAGATGTATATCGTTGATGACTCGTTAGGGTCGTTCTTGTGTTCAAAAACAAACGTCGTAGAACCAATGTTTTTCATATCTTCCAAATACAATGAAATATTTCCCCAATTCCCGGCCGTGACCCGATGAGGAACGACAAGCCTATGAACTCCGGTTATTACAGTATTTTATCGCATTACATGACATCTGATCTATCTAGTGCGACTTCATTGTCTTCATATACAATACTTGGTGGATAAATAACTACTTCGTTTAAATAAGTTACATTTCATTTGTTTTGTTCTTTTTTTTACTGATTCAGTCTATAAAATACTGTATTCATATTACGATATACTATTTTATAGTAAAAGTTTATTCAAATTTGGTTTTTCTTAGGATTTTGCGTCATTTCATTTATTTTTATTTCAAACGAATACCAATAAATCAAGAATTCCGTTTCTTAGAAATGCAAGCCAATCTTTCCAATAATTTTCATTTATCCATATTCATAAATCAACCATAATTTTATCTCTCTTTCTCTCCCATTCTCTCCCATTAAGTTTTCTTTTTTGTTGGTTGTCTTTATGTTGTCGCTAAATATGTAGGCTCATTATTATTGGAAACTAATAAATGTCATCTCCATATCGAATACAAACAGGCAAATATCACTATGGGGCATACCAATAACTGTTCAATTTGTTTTCCTACGGTTCTTGTGGTCGCATAAATTGTCGTCGACAGTAAACCAATGAGCAAGAGTATTCTGGATGGGTTAGATGTATGTGCAGCATTGTTTTCATGTTGCATAGCAGCACGATGCTCGCTCTTAATGACATGAACCATGACGCTGTCCGAATCTGGAATTAACAATTATTTGTGACAGCAAATTATAATTTTCGGAATTTGTTTCGTAAAATTAACAGCAAATTATTTGATTTGTCCATTTGACTAATCTACAATAAGATTGTAGTAGAGATTATGCCCGTCACTTAGGCATGATTGATACATAACCACTCCTCTATTACGTAATTCATGTTAGACAGATGCTTTCAAGAGAATTTTGATTTGATTTTAAATGTTTTTGACATTTACATCAGCCAGCATATACCCTGAATTTGTTCATCTTGCATAAATTACTGGAACTGGTTGTTCTTCAAGTTTTAAAGTTTTTCATTGCAACTGGTTATAGCTCGGGTTATAGTGGGTGATATCAAAAAACATGGAGAACTTAGTCGGAAAAAAAGTAACAATGGAACACACCCACCCTTTCGTTGATAAATTTGAGTGAAGAGGTAAACGTTTCTTTACTACAGGGATTTGCATTCATTATTTCTGTAGAAAACGGTTGGTTTAGCACTTTTCTGACGTCACACCACTCACATCAAACACCTATAACTGTCACACTTCTAACTGTCACACACCTAACTGTGACACACCTGACTATGACTAAGGGTGAAGGTGTGAAGGGCTCTCGACTTCTGTTCTGATCAAAACGTTATTCATCTCCTGAACAATTTTACGTTGCGCTCGTTGAAATCGTAATGGAATAAAGGAAAATTCATACAAAGTCATTCGTAAGCAAACATTGAGTGCCGCGACTTGTTGAAGGTTTGCATAAGCTTATCTGAGCTTGGATAAAATGGCTAATATTAACATAAGTTAAGTCTCAGTAATCGATAGTCATTATGCTAGGAGCACACAGAGAAAAATGTTGGATTAAATGTTTAATCTGTGGAAAGACTACTAATATTTAAAATCTTTCGAAAGATTTCGTTTAAATCAGTGCACTAATCCTTTCAACTTGACTGATTTAGTAAACAGCAAGAAAATTGTTTTACGTTTCCAACAATTCTTATGAATTCAAGCAAAACAGAGTAGTGACTAGATAAACATTTTCTCTGATGCATAGTCCTCAGTATGAAAGGAATATGTCATATTCTCAACGCATTTGAGTGGACAAAATAGTTATTTGTTCAACACGGAAAAAAGTTGAAAATTACAATTTGATGGGGTTGGTGTTGGCCAGAGCGTAGCGAGTGCCACAAGACACCCGAGAAAATGCTATTTCCCAACTTTTTCCCAGAAGCAAACACAAAATTTTTCATTCCGAAGTCTCTCGAAGTTTCAACTCAGTGAAGAAAATGACTATTTTCCCGCCTGCATTGTGGAAATGAAATTCTCAACGTACCTACACATCAAGAAGTTATTTGTCGTATTTACAGTATGATTTACGTATTTGTTTAATATTATTGTATTTGCTTAGACCCTTCAATAGACAAGTGCATTGAAACGTTGAACAATAGCAATGCACAGAAACTTGTCGTGTTTGTTATATCTGAATTGCATTCCTGGTAAACATTGTATAAGTGGATTATTTGTATGCAATATACAGTTGCAGGGCAGTGTCAGAGTGTGGAAGTTCAAACTCAATGCGCTTGAGTTTATATAAATGCTCTTGTTGGAATTACCCATAACTATTGTGCCTTAATATGGCTAAGCCATACCGTGTATTTCGATGATTCTATTTTGAACAATTCACCTTTGAAGTTAACCATATTCTCATACCCTTATCGAAACGAGAAAATCCTTTCGATACATGCTGGAGTGAGATTGAAATTTCACTGCATTATTTCCCAATGCATTTTGAGTTGATCAATGAAAACTTTCCTTGTAATCGTTTAGTATGACGTACTTAATATTGCGTTGAACATACGTTGAAAACCGTAATTTTCATGAATTTAAGCACTACTTTCAACGCCATAGTCTGGTGCGAGTTGTCCTTTCGTTCAAATTGAATGTAAAAAGCGATTTTATGGTTGATTATCGTAGGTGGGTCGGCCACGAACTCGAATCGCAATGTTGCCAAGCTGGGATCGACCTGGTTTGGGCCAGGGAGCCGGCGTCAGCTAAAACTTCTTTCGGCTCTATAAAATTGAATTTTGATCCGAATTGAGTGGGAAAAAAATCTTGTGTTCCTTGAACTTTTCTGCATACGAGAAAAATATAAGTGCTTGAAAAAATATGTAGGTGGCGCTGTAATTCAAGATGGCGCCAATCAATACAAAAAAATGTGCAAATCTGGAAAATCCGGTAAATGCTTTTTTTAAAGTAATTATTGTTTTTTATTTTTAACATAAAATACCATTCGGAATAATTTCGCCCATGGAACCATGTCAAAAATATTTCATTTTATATTTTTGAATAAATTTTCAAAAATCAAAATTTCATAGAGCGAAAAGAAGTGTTAGGCAACGTCGGCCCCCTAGACCAAACCAGGCCGATCCCAGCTAAACAGCCTCGATGAAGCTTCATCGAGGCTGTTTAATCCCAGCTTGACAACATCGCGATTTGAGTTACTGGTCGATCCATCTACGATAATCAACCATAAAATCGCTTTTTACATTCAATATGAGTGAAACGGCTTTTTTGGACAACTCGGGATAAAAGTCTCGTTTTCGAGTGTTTAACAAAATTCACACGAAAACTCTTCTTTTCATCACTAGTTACGTAAACGACTGTTTCGTATGTGCAATGTGCGGTGTGATCTGCCTTATTTTCTCCCCCCAATAGCCGTTTTGTTGACGATTGATCGAATGACAATTCTATTGAGAAAAGTGTATCACTTTCACTCCTGTGTGGGGAGGAAAATCGAACTTTTCTCGCTCGAACTGTCACTTTGTTTATTTTTTCAAACGGTTTTTCACTTTTCATAAAACGTTGTGTTCACCTCTGGAAGGAAATAGGAAATTCTAACAAGAGCGAAGCGAGCGATCCGCTCGAGTATAACGTTTACATATTGTCTCAATTCGATAAGGTAGACAATATAGTATGTATACCGTGTTCCACAGATGTAGTAGACGTCCTAATTTTAACTTAAGGTAACACGGTGCTCTATTGTTTACTTTTTATTTAATTTAAAAATTCAATGAGCTGAGTGCCTCTACACTTTCGGCTCACCTTCTTAGAAGGAATAAGAATAATAATCTGCACGCTTCGCAGCACGATTTTAAACTAAAACACGGATATGATGTTGAGAAGCAATATTATGAATCTCATATAATTTGCTGCGATAAAAGTTCTATTAAAATTTAAATCATAAAATAATAATGGCAAAAACAGCATCCATTCCATAACAGACAATCCACCGGATGAATATTATATGTGTTATGGTAACTGTAACATGAATATATGATCTGTTCAGTACGACAGTGTCGAAAAACATAATATCGGTATGTTGCAAAGCCGCTATTTTGCCACAATGAAAATATTAAATCTTGCATAAAATTCGGATTAAATTTTCATTCGAATATTAATTTGAAATTCAATGTATGTGTCTGCTATTGGTGTACATATACCCGCCTATACAGCTCCAGTCTTGACGATATTATATCCTGTTATTGTTGTACATTTTACAATGAAAGCAAAAAGCTACTTGAATTCATTATTTTCTCGGTTACATTCTAATTAGTCTTGTTGAGAGGATTCATGAATTTCTACGTATAATATGTAGTCTTACGTTGGCGCAATTTTTGAACATTTAAATTCGCGTTAAGTATTCAATAGTTGATGGAACAATTAGACAGTGGAAAATGTGTAAATTCAATGAATACAATCATCATCAGGCTGAGTAGAATGAAATTTTCTGCACTTTATGCTAATTTAAGATCAATAATAATTGTTCGGTGCATAAATTAATCATCGTAAGGAAATGGAGCAGATAGTCGGGTGCGAGTTGTCCAAAAAAGCCGTTTCGCTCATATTGAATGTGAAAAGCGATTTTATGGTTGATTATCGTATATGGATCGACCAGCAGCTCGAATCGCGATGTTGGCAAGCTGGGATCGGCCTGGTTTGGTCTAGGGAGCCAACGTTGCCTAACACTTCTTTTCGCTCTTGATTTTTTTAAATTTATTTAAAAATATAAAATGAAATATTTTTGACATGGTTCCATGGGCGAAAATATTCCGAATGGTGTCTATTTTATGTTAAAAATAAAAAAACATTAATTACTTTAAAACGAGCCATCAGAACAGTCGGAGCGTTTGCTGCGACTGAGCCCCGTACGAACCCGTACATCTATTGCGTACGTGACCCTAGTTCGTCGGTCGCCCTACTCTTACCGTAAGCCTACTGCGCCCGTAAACGTCGTTACGTTTCTTATGAAATGTGCACTTCTTAAAAATTGCGCATAGCGCAATTACGAAGCCCCGTACGATGTTCTTTTTATTCAATGAAACCCAAACTCTCTTCATCTCGTAGCTCCGCATTTCCACTTCAGACTAGGTCTTATTTCTGCGTTTTCTGAGGTATAACGAACTTTGTAAAATTTCTACAGCCAAAAGAAGGCCTAGTCTGAAGCGGAAGAGCTGAACTTGTTTGTTTGTATAAAATAGAGAGAGTTCTCGCTTTTGCAAACTCACCTTCTAAGCCGCACACTTTTGCACGATTTTCGGAAATCCCCCTCCCCCTTCAGGTGCGTGCGCACTATTTGAATTGCCCCTAAAGTTGTTGTGTTACATTTAGCAAAAGCGGACATTTTGACTGATGCAAAATTTTCTTCTTCTTTTTGCAGTCGGAAAATGTCGTAAGAGAAAAGTCTAGTGGTTACACAAAAATATCTCCATCGTGAAAAAACGTCAATAAAAATCACCAAAACGAGAAGTTTTACCAATAAAAATTTTGCAGCTTGTTTTCTGGCGTTACTTCTCATTTCAGGATTCTTCTTATTTTGGCTTTTTTTGAAGTTCACATCTTTGGCGATATTTCACTAAAATAAAAAAGTCCATCTGTCTATCGATTAGTTTTACCAACGCACTCCAAAACAGGCACAAGAACAGATTTAAAAGGGTGGTAATAAACGACCGATAAATTCATTCAATACTAATACTACCGATAAAAAATAATAAAATACCGATGGAAATGAGATACATGTCGATGGCACCTCCACCATTTATGGCTGAGTATTTCTCTGCCTGTGACATTTTATTAGCGAAAAGGGACTAATTATTAGACGGTGCGAGGGAGAGAAAAAAACTCCTAAGTTACCAACACCGTTTCGGCGCCCAGCTCATATTGCGGCCCTCCGCTTCGCTCTGGGTTGTTCTATACTAGGGAATTAATAGCTTTACGAAATATAACGCAAATGCGTTTTGTAGAATACTAGGGAATTCATCTTTCTACAAAATTTAACGTAAAGGTGGTTTGTTCAATCCTGAGGAATTATTCCTTTTACGAAATTTAACGTAAAGGTAGTTTCATCGATCTTTGGGAATTCATCGTATTGAGATATGTAATGTAAAGGCGGATTGTTCGATACCTTTACGTTACATTTTGTAAAACGATGAGTTCCTCAGGATCGAACATCAGCCTTTACCTTACATTTTGTAAAAATATGAATTCCCTAGAATTGTGTACAAAACAAGTTTAATTTTCAAAATGTCCGGATTTTTTATTAAAATTTTAATTTTTCCAGGTGCCAATAGTCTTTTTATAATACTGTGGCTAATGGCACCGGGTGCCAATAGTCTCTTTATAATACTGTGGCTAATGGCACCGGGTGCGATTAGCATTAGTATAATAAAGAGACTACTGGCGCCCGGTGCCATTAGCCACAGTATTGTAAAGAGACTATTGGCACCAGGTGCCAATAGTCTCTTCCTATTTTTTATCGATAAAATTGAATTTTTCTATCGGTCGAATATAATAACCCGATTTACAAAAAGTACTCGACGCAGTAGTCAGAATTTTTCATATAAATTTAATTTTTTATGTTGGTATAGTACCACTGCGGGGTCTAAAATAAGAGGATTTTGACCGTTAAAAGAAACTGTTCTTGAGGTGCGTTGGTTTTACACAACGCAGCCAATTTTGATAATTCACTAACTCAGTTAGAAGATGAGCACTAGGAACGGAAAATTGCTATTTCAGAGGTATGGTCAAGTTTTTTTTTGTACATATATCTGCGGCATTATACAGACACGACAATACATGAAATCATTGTAACTTTACTTGAAATTTTCTTTATTTTCCGCCCATATAAGTCTTTTTCCAATTGTAATAAAAAATCGTTTAATTTGTGCTGACCAACAGAGAATCCAAATTGATTCGTTCCATTAAACTGGCTCCATATGCTGGACAACCTCTCCATTTACAACCAATAGACCGCGAACGCCAGCTGTTGCAACCATCGAACCTGATACCCGTACAACAACACTGTTTTCTTTCATTTGAAGAATTTCTCCTTCAAAACCTGTATCTTCTAGTTGTTTTCGAATCAAATCGCCAGTAGCAGAAACATCGTGGACAATATCATCAAACTGGTTTACTCGTCGGATTTTTCCTGAAACTTCGACTGTCGCCGTGAAATCCATGTTTAAATCTTTTATTAGATCATACCACGCTGATATTCGTATCTCACTGTACGCTGGTACATCGACGTCATAGGACATTTTAAACGTTTTACCTGTTGAACTTTTCCAGTTTTGGTTTGCACCCAATTGGACTTCGAAAGAGGCTTCAACTTTACCTTCAGCCACAAGTCTACCCCCTCCAGACCCCCTCCAGACGAGATTTTAAGGCATTTAAGCCAAAGAGCTCTGATTGACGAATTTACTTTACAAAACAACAGCCCAGCAACTGCGAGCAGAAAAATTGAAGTGTCGGAATCAGTGACAGATGAGTTTTCTTATGGTTTCTCCGAGTCAATTAAAGATGCTTTGAAGGTCAGCGGCTCAGTAGGAATACCACTTGTGGCTGAAGGTAAACTTGAAAACACTTTCGAAGTCGGATTGGGTGCAAACCAAAACTGGAAAAGTTCAACGGATAAACATTTTCAAATACTCTATAACGTCAAGGTGCCACCACACACTAAGGTACATGTATCAGCGTGGTTTGATCTAATGAAAGATATACGCATGGATTTCAAGGCGACAGTCAATGTTTACGGAAAAATTAAACGAGAAACCGAGTTTGATGATATTGTTGAAGTGCCAACTACCGGCGATATGATTCGAAATCAACTAGAAAATTCAGGCTTTGAAGGAGAAATTCTTGAAACGAGAAGCGACTATGTTATTGTACTGGTAAGAGGTGAGATGACTGCCACAGCTGGCGTTCGCGGTCGATTGGAGTTGACAGGAGGGACTTACGAAAGGTCAGAAACAGTTAACGAATAAATTTGGAGTATCTGGTTCTCACCACAAACTAACCGATTTTTTTATGACTAAAGTAAATTGAAATTTAAATGATCGATTTTTAGTGTATCGTGATTTCAAAACCAGCGTAGTCTTACATACCAACCCTTTCAATAGTTTATTACAATGATACGGTTTATTAAATATGTTTAAACAATTTCAATGCGCACTCATAAGCTCGATTTCGGAGTATAAACATGCGAGCGCAAGCTCATTACACTAAGACAATTCCCGTGTATAAAATTTTGACAGAACTAGCATATTGTTGAACGGCTCAGTAAATTGAAAATATTTACCACAAAACTATCGTCGGATCTTGATTTTATTGATGAAATCTGCAGAGCTCATATTTCTGACACTAGAGGCAGTGAGCTGGAAAAAATTGTTCGTATTTGTAAATAGTTATTGATCCAAACTGTGTTCTCATGTCATTGCATGGAAGCACGTGTTCGACGTGCAATGGTTTTAGTTGTCATTCAGTAGCGCTACATTTAGGAGAAAAAGTTTTTCCAGCTCCCTGTCTTTAGCTTTAGAGACAACAGCTTTACTGATTTTATAAATAAAATCAAGATCCGACGATACTTTGGTGGTAATTATTATCAAATTACTGAACCATTCATCGATATGCCAGTTATGTCAAAGTTTTATACTTTAAACTTTATACTCGAGTATAAACGTTTAAACTCGGGTCGGGAATTGCCCTACTGAATGAACATTGTGAATGTTTTACTAATACTAGCACTGTTTCCCGGCCTTTGGCAGGGTCGTACTGGTCCCAGTAGTTTTTATCAAAATAAAATTAAACTTCTTAAACTATCAACCCTGTGTCGTATTCCATGCATCAGATCAATATCACTGATCCCTTATTTAATTGACTGACACGCAAAATTTTGGATTTTTTGATGTCCCCTTCCTACGTCTTAGAAAATTCGGTTCACCGGATTGTGAGCTAGGTCCCTTGGAGTGAGCTCATATCCGGCTACTCGTCGTGTAGTGAATGTGGTGTTTTTTGGCCGAATTTCATGATGTTTTCTTGTTTGAAAGTTATTAAGAAATGTGAAGCGTTAGTACTATTTCCGGTTTCCTAACTGACTGCCGGCGGCCATATTGGATTTTAGTCAACCACGGTGAGCTTGAATTTTTTTTAATCGACCTCTCGTGGACATGAAATGTTTTTAGTGGTTTTTGTATAGGGCGGCACCACGAGTAAGAATAGCATAACAAGAAAATATTTCGATGGGATTTTTTTTGATTAGATCGATTTTTCATTTTTTTTTGGACCTGCGGAAAGCTTTAAAGACTGTGTGGACCCTACTGGTGACTCATTTGATCACAAAAATATAGGTGCTGTTTGGCAAACTTTACAACGATACCAATCATAATATACATGACTACCAGCAAACTTCTTTTATGAAGCAAAGTCGCCGCGAATTTGAAAGGCCCTATCATATGTTGATGATTTCTATTTTGTCTCAAAAAGTATGTTTAGTTATTTTACATAATTTTAGGGGGTTAATAAAGGTCGAAAGACTCGATAAATATATGTTTGTTATAAGTCGCACCGATGTGCAAATTGCACTATCTCGAGTCAAAAAGTAAAAAACCTTCTAGAATAGCCATTCTAAGCTAATTCTTCAACATTTTAGTTGTTTCCACTAAAAAATGAGACATTATACGAAGAAAATTTAATGGTAGTTAAGGTCTAACAACAAAGATTATATCAGAATGAAATACAAACTCATTTTCCGACCTTAATTCACCCTCCAAATTATGTAAAATAACTAAACATACTTTTTGAGACAAAATAGAAATCATCCACATGTGATAAGGCCTTTCAAATTTGCAGCAACCTAGTTGAATGACTTTGCTTCATAAAAGATGTTTGTTGGTAGTCATGAATATTATGATCCAGTAGAGTCCGAACAGTCTTCAAAGCTTCCCGCAGGTCCAAAAAAAAATATGAAAAATCGATCTAATTAAAAATTTTCCCATTGAAATATTTTCTTGTTATACTATTCTTACTCGTGGTGCCGCCATCTACAAAAACCACTAAAAACATTTCATGTCCACGAGAGGTCGAATGAAAAAAAATTCAAGCTCACCGTGCAACTATCAAATTTGATAGTCAACTATCAAGATGTTAGTAGTTCACTAGCAAGAGATGTTTAAAAGGTTAAAAGCTGGACATCGAACGATAAAATTATTCTTCCTACTAGTTTCATGCACATCGAAAACAAACTTATATGATTTACCCACACTACCAAACAAAATCAAATTTCATCAAAGTAATCTTTTTTTAATTGAGACTTTGATCAACAGTGTAAAATCCCGTTTTTCTTGGATAGCTTCCAGATCCTTAGTCCCACATAGCCCATCTTCGAAGTTAGCTTCGGGATGTTAATTCCACGAATCATCCGAATTGGTTGAGAATTACTCAAGTCATCGTGACCTCAACGAAAAATTGTTACCCACATTTAACGTTTTTCATAGCATTTCAATCACAGTGAACCTTTTTGTTACCCACATTTTTCGGTATTTTGTGGTGTAAGACCCTGACTTTCAGCCAAGTGAATAATAATTTGGTTAATCATTCAGCCATGTATGGATCCACCACATCAACGCAATAAACATAATCTTTTACAACATCTAATCCAATAACTTTTAACAACACACAAATGCAGCGTTAAAGCAAATGAGCTTTTTCATAATTAAATCCCATAGAAATTCGACTTCGTGTGCTCGAATCAACATGAAAACATTTCCTCGATATTGAAATCAAAATTATGATATTGACAAGATTGTGGAATTCCGTAGCGTTCGATAAATTCTCAGAATTAATACGATGATCCGATTAAACAAATTTGTAGAAGTTTCGGCAGAGCTTTTCTGTTTTTAACTTTGGATTATATTACCGATTTGGATAATCTTGTGCAATCATTTCAGTATTAATTTGCCATAATATTTCAATTCGATGGCGGATGTAATTTAATATTTTAACGACATCCATTTCATTATTGGTAGGGTGTCCAAGAAGCATCGAACACCGAAAATCGGGATGGACTTCACCCAACACTCTTCCGCTTTGTTTTTGCTTTCCCTTCGTCCTTCACCCTCGCCAGTTATTTCGACCAATTAGACGCGTCACGAATGGAAACATCATCCAAATAGGAGACAAACCGGATCAGTTTAAGGCCAACTTAAAAGTAAATCCTACCGCAGAGTCCTTTTATTGGGTATTTATTATCGCTCGATAATAGTAGTTTAGTAGATCAAATAACAGTAAAAAGTTAATTAAATACGAGAAAAAGTCAAGGAAATTGTTGTAGAGGAAACATGATTTACAACGACAAAATGGATTGACGTTATCAAGGCGTCGTGACGCAAGTCCTAAGCTAAAAAAAATGGGACGAGGATTTAGGACGATGTTCATAGTCATAGTTCTAACGCTAGTAGGTCTCTGGGAGTTGGAAGTCGTTATCAGGAACCAATAAAGTTGATCCAAAGTCTAGTCGAGTAATGTCCAATCGTTAGGAAGAATTAGCGATACAGTTGGTTCATTCAAAAAAAAAACACATTTGACAGTTTTTTAAGAGTTATAAAAGTCATCGATGTTCCCAGTCAATGATATTGTGGCGCAAAATTTAAATACGTCTTAGCGAATTCAAATTTTTCCGCCAAAATATCATACACTGGAATCATTTAATTGACTGGGAACATCAATGGCTTTTAAAAGTCTGATAAATCTAAAATAAATAGTGTATTCTTAAGATGAACACTCTATATCCCTTATTTTCTAAATTGATACAGATACTTGCGTCACATTTCACACTGTAACGGTTGACTGGTATAAATTACGTATACCTGGAACTAAGTTTGCAAAGAAATGGGTTGAGCAAATATAAAAAAAGTTTTATCTGAAACTTTGTTCGATATAATTTCCCTTCTTTCGTTCTTGCCTTTCACGTAACGAGGCAATTAACATGGAAAATATTTTTTTTTTGAATTGTTGCAATAAAATTATAAATTTGGAAGAAAAAGAAAAAGGAAGATGAAAAAATAAAATAAATTTTTATTGGAGCGTCCATGATGTGCTAACCATCTGTGAATGAAACGAGGGTAAAACTGTTTCCGAAATATTCCAGCCCCAGTCTCCTATTTCCATGCAAAATGCAGGTCGTTTATAACAATAACCTACTGAATGTACTGAGTTGTTATAAAAAATATTTTCATTCTTTTGTGGAATCTGCTTTGAGCCATTTTCGAGGCCTAATTACATATCTCAAAAAAGTTAATATCCACCACCCATACACACGTTTACTGTTTCCATTGTAAAAGGCCTATGCAACATATTTTCCAAACATACAGAAGAAAAAAATGGGATTCTTAACCCTGGCCATTATGTAAAACCGATCTTTCTTTGTAATAAAGTAGCTCTGTATAAAGAGGTATAACTAAAAAATGTGAAACGTATAAAGCGCAAAATTCCTCATTGTATCCTTCATTTTTATTCAGCCTTCCTCTTTGAATTGTACAAAAGAAAATTTCGTAAAAAAGTATCACAATACAAGTTGTGCTCAACAGAAAGATTTTCGAGATTTTTCAATTTTTTTTTATTCTTTTCATAGAATGCTCGTTGCGATGCTTATGGGGGTGAAATTCCGAGTTCATATCAATAGATTTTGTGTTGATAATAGAGCTGATGATGTTTGAAAACTCTCTATGCTCTCGAATTTCGTGTGGGTGGGTTTGGCGTGATTAAATGCGATACATGAATCGACCATGCATTTTAAATTTTATTATGAATTGGATATGAATAATAAAACAAAAGCCCGAAAGAACTTTTGAAATGTAAACTTCGTTCTATACACTAATAATAATAATGGAATTGACGTTTCTGAATCGAGAGTAGCACTCATGTAACGAATCGATACGACTTGTTGCAGTGTTTCACATATATAATGAAAATATCGGATCGAAAATAATCTGAAATGTATTTTTGATTGAAATTCGAATTGAGTTTCGGCAATTGAAATTTTCAATACGACCTTGAAAAGACTTTTCAACTTAAAGACATAATCCCGATGGAAAACAACTAGACCGTCATTCCGGTCTGGCTTTATTTCGATTCGATTGAATTAAAGGCAAATCGATCGAATATTTGAAAATGGCAGAGTAATTGGCAATCGAGTGCTAGGAAAATATGAGGAAATGGAAACAATGCTTACACATCTCCTGCAGTACAGTGGTGCAATGACTATTCATATCTTACAGATCCAAGTCTGTTTTTTCGTGTGTAAAGTTGGGTACACAATTCGGGATCAAGATCAAAGTCAAAAGTTTGGTTTACGTGTCGGCTTCGTCTCGGACCAGGGCCTATTTTAAGGAAATTAAATTTCCAAAAATTCTTTAATTTTTCCAACACTTTTCGTCATTTTATCTAACAACACAACAGATTGCATCTTCAATTTTGTTTTTACTGCCTTTTTAGTTGTTTTTCATCTCTTTGAGCTTAAGTGATTACTTTAGAATGAGATCTAACAGAAAACAAAATTTGGAAATTTTAAGAATTTTTGTGAAATTTGTGAAATTTTTGGAAATTAAATTCCTTAAAATAGGCAACTCGGACTAACTTTCACACGTAAACTCGGTTTTTCAACTTTTTATCCCTAGTGACGTGATAGTCATTTATATAACAAGGGATAAACAGTTGAAAAGTCGAGGTTACGTGTGAAATTTGTTGACCCGAGACGAGGCTGCAGTTACTGTTATCCTTATTAGTTTTGTAATGGAATGGTTGAGGTTCATGAAAGTTCATGAAATACAGCGACCTAAGCACGTAAATAATCATTCGTTCCTTCGGTAGGATTTTCGCAACTCCTTTCATTTGTGACTGACTACGAGGTTGAATACTTAATTGATGATTTTTTCTCGCACTAAAGCGTTAATATTTATTTTTGCGATTGACAACTAAATAGTATGACAGTTTATGATGTTGGCAGTGATGTCGATAAAAGTAAGATTTTTTCGAATAGTTCTCGCTATTGTCAAAATCTAGGACAACATCAATTATTTGATCTACTTTTCCGCACTTGTATCGAAACAATTGACATTTGCGTTGACGGTGTCTTAATTTGATTTTTTTAAAAATTGTTTTGGCTATTGGAGTCTACTGGAGTTACCAAAAGTAGAAGGTATAGTCATGCACCGTGATGCATAAGTTGATTTTTTAGCACAATTTTTAAATTTCCATACTAAAACAGCGGAGACTGGTGCGACAAAAATCGTCTTTGTGCAGCACCATACCAGCCGCCATTGTATCGAGAAGTTTCTGCCACTCTTTCGATCCGATAGACACTTACATCTCTTTCGATACTTTGCATTATCCGTAAATGTGTACAGTCAAGAAGGTATGATTAACTTCCTAGACGTTGGTCATCTCTTTACCATTGCGGCCACAGCATAATTACCTAATTCGATGTTGTATTTATGAACTGAACTGTAAATGGCAAAGCAGCAAAAGATGCTTATGGTCTCTCAGATTGAACCAGTCGGTGGTCTGGACCATTAGCTAATAATTTAGCAAAAATGTCTACGTCATTTTCGCTGGTGAGCGCCTTTGTTGCATACAAATATTGTTTTAGTAAGTTAACGTAACCAACGGCATGGAGACATTTTGATTGCTGTGTGTTAGAACCGAAACCGAACACATAGTGTGAGGTCTTGTAGTTCATTTGTTCTTGCACAACCTTTACAATTGTGAATGAATTTTTTCAACACACATTCACGGTTGGTTTGAAACGAGATTAAATAGGGACCGCCGACCACCAATAATTTTTTTTCATATTTATAATGAGTGATGGACAAGAACATCACACAGGAAAAAATTAGCCCGAACCGCTGAGCCGTTTCTGAGAACCAGTGGATGCGCTACCACAAGCAGTCAGACACAGCCTGATCACAAATTTTAATGGGGATCGATAGAGGAAACAATTCTAATATCTTCTGTGTAAAAAATATTGCTTTCGGTCATTTGCTCTCGGAGCAATAACTGTTGAAAGTCAAAATTTCACCATTTTCGAAGAGTAATATATCCCTGACAAAGTGACCGACCCAGCCAGTTAAGTTTGATTCTAGACGCGGTTAGTAAGCTCTTTCGAATGACGAAAAAAAAATTGAAAATATTCTTCTATGTTACATTTTCAGAGAAGTTACTTTTTCCGCTACCCTCGGTGAAATTCAGTCACTTCTGTACCCTTCTGGTAGCTTTATTTCAAACTTATTTGCCCCTAATATTATAGCCTGAGGAATAAGCTTTTCAACGATACCAAACATGCCATACTTGATCCCCAACAAGTACTGTTGATGATTCAGTTTTTCAATCGAAGTCACTCTACTCGCAAATCTGAAGCCCTCGAAAACGAAATTATTAAATTTCAAGATAATATTACAATTGAATGTCTTTTACTCAATTATATGTATGGTACCGACTCAGAGAGTCATTTAAGTCCACTTCTTTTCAAAAAAATCTTTAAATTTAATAATTTCGTTTTCGAGGGCTCCAGATTTTCGAGTAGACTGACTTCGATTGAAAACTGAATCATCAACAGTACCTGTTGTGGATCAAGTATGGCATGTTTGGTAACGTTGAAAAGCTTATTCCTCAGGCTATAATATTAGGGGCAAATAAGTTTGAAACAAGGCTACCAGAAAGTTACAGAAGTGGCCAAATTTTACCGAGGGTAGCGGAAAAAGTAACTTCTCTAAAAATGTACCATAAAAGAACTTTTTCAATTTTTTTTTTTCGTCATTCGAAAGAGCTTACTAACCGCGTCTAGAATCAATCTTAACTGGCTGGGTCGGTCACTTTGTCAGGGATATATTACTCTTCGAATATGGTGAAATTTTGACTTTCAACAGTTATTGCTCCGAGAGCAAATGACCGAAAGCAATTTTTTTTACCCAGAAGATATTAGAATTGTTTCCTCTATCGATCCCCATTAAAATTTGTGATCAGGCTGTGTCTGACTGCTTGTGGTAGCGCATCCACTGGTTCTCAGAAACGGCTCAGCGGTTCGGGCTAATTTTTTCCTGTGTGATGTTCTTGTCCGTGACATTATTATGCCGAGAAAACTAAATCATATGAGGGACTTGGCTGAGGCAACTGAGGATTTTCGGTCGTACATTTCACTTATCCTAGATCGCCTGTGACTTTGCATTGATGTGATAGTAGTATCACATAACAAACATACCTCATATGTGTGTCATCCACTGTGTGTACTGGCATATTGTGTTCTTTAATAAAGTGAAATTCCCTATTCGGTCCTTTGTAAAAATATTTCCTTTTTTTTCCGCAGAGCTTTCAAGATATCGCTTTGCTTCCACCTTTCACAAATAAAACGTATGAGGAGAAGTACTTTAGAAATTTGAATTATTGTACATTGTGAAGCACACACAAGTTACACACACAACTCGAATTGAATAGCAGAGACTATACAACAATAAGCTGCCGTATCGTGTATCGGTGTACTTTAAACCATAATCATAAATAGCGATTGCCTTCATTATGCGTGAACATGAAAATTTATGTATTGCATTATCATAGGTTCCGGTTAAATTTTGTATTTTATCACATTTCCATAACTGAATGAAAAATAATTGGCTTGTGGGATGGCACGGTATTTTGTGTCATAAACAGAGGTAGATCTGTATAAAATGGGGTTTGTATTTGAGTACGGAGACGAAATTAAACATTTCACCTTAAAACTTAACAGTTCCTTAAATAACTTCTATCATACGCGTGGTAGCACAAGCATTGCTTATGAAAAGAGTAGTAGATGGAATTTAGTAGTAGACGCGTCAAATTTGAAAATATTATGTTGAACTGCAGAAAATTGATTTTCGAATAAGTTTTTGGTACAGAGATTACAGCAGAAAATGTAGTAGATTTTTGGCAGTTGGTGTGAAAAGTTTATTGAAAAATTGTGACAGAAAATGTAGAAAAACTTGACAGTAGAACAAAAGAAAAACTTGAAAGATGAACTCTTTCACGTCATATTTTTTAGTTAGTTTAGTATCTGTTCTGTATGTCAAATTAATTTATTTTTCATACGTGATACATGCTTACCTGCGCGTGCCTGATAAAAACGCTCATTTTTCAGGCATTTTGCATAATGTTACGAACTGTGTACTAAGCCTTTGTAATGTGCGAAGCTAAGCATTAACTTCCTCTTAGGGGCCATTCAAATAGTGCGCACGCACTTAAGGTGGGAGGGGGGTCTGAAATTGGAACTTTTTATATGGAAAATCGCGTGCGAAACGGGGGGAGAGGGTCAAAAAATGACCGCACACTGCGTGCGCACTTTATGAATAACCCCTTACCAAAAAAGTACTTCGTGTGAGAGGCAAAATTGAATTTTTAAAATCTTAAGTATGTATACATCTGGAGAGCAACGAGTAATTTTTAAAAAAATATTCTCTGATCTAGTACGTTGAAGCGAAAAACATATTCTGTCATTTCCAAGGCTGTTTGGGGAGTACACACAGAAAATTTCGGTTCTATTATAACCGAACCGAAATTCATTGTACTTGCTGAAAACTATGCAAAGTTAGCCTTAAGATATCCAAACTTTGCTATTTAATTGGAGTAACATAGAAACAATGTATAATGCCTCGGTTTATATGAATATATGAACAATCTACATGATGAAGTGAGATGTAGTGTTATGCAAAAATTAGCGCGTTTGCAGCTTGATTGCACTGACACCTCTTCCCACCGTTGTTAACTGATTATTCTTGCTATATGCACAAACAGATGGCTATCGAAGATCTATGCAATATTTACTTTAAGGGTTACCTAATTTGGTTAATGAAACCATCTAGAGCACTTAAGTAATGGCTCGCACAACCCGATACAACCCTAATAGATTTTATAACTGTAATCAATTGAAAATCTCCTGCCAGTGTACTATTTGTTATTGTTTTACAATTTTCGATAAAACTCTCTGCAAAAAAATTTCCAACTGACAAATACACAGGATGAAAGGTATAACAGGGGTCGAAATGCAAGTTATATTTTGAGATAAAAATTGTGACTTTGCTTTAGATGAATTGCGACGAAGTTTCTGAGAATTTAAGATCTGGTATCTTTAACTGCACACAGCCTATCAAGAATGGAAAGCCATTGAGATCTATGGCCTGGGATGTATGGAATTTGGTTATCGACGATCATGGTGAACGTGTTAAAGGAAAAATTGCGTGCGTTAAGTGTTTCACAATGCAAAACTACAACAGCACAGTGGTCGAAACTATTAAGACATCAGTGAATGAAAAAGTGGTACAATTCGTCTCTCAAGATTTGCGCGCGTTTCGAACAACATCTGGTCCCGGGTTTGAGGCTCTTGCAGATAAATTAATAACGATTGGACACCACTATGGCCCCCTAAAAGCCAAGGACATTCTGCCGCATCGCACAACAATTCCAGACTTGGTTGGCGAAGAAGCTGAAAACAAAAGATTCCAGCTGAAAACACGACTTGTGGGACTTAAAACCCATGGACTTTCAATTACACTCGACCTGTGGACCGAAGATATTACAAAGTGCCATTATCTTGGCATGAACGTACATTTCATATCAGAAGGTGTGTTAAATGAAGCAACGCTTTGTGTGAAGGAATTGGACGAAATATCAGCGAATGCCGAGAATGTTCACGTTGAAATCATCAGCATTCTGGTGGCTTTCGATATCGACAATGCTATATTTGTAACAGATCGGGGCGGCGAAATTGTACCCACATTGAAGGACTACGCGGAAAGGTTGAATTGCGCAGCTCATCTGCTGAAAAATATTGTTGACGAAATGTTGAACAAGATCTGCGACCAAAATCCTGTTAATACGCTATTGGACAACTGTCGGGCTCTTGTAGCACGCATTAAACGTTCGAACATTCAACATTATCTACCCAATGGCCTCAGGTCGGAAGTACAAAGTCGCTGGAATGCCACGTTGTTTATGTTAAATTCGATCAAGAAAGCACAAGAGAGTAGCGATTTGATGGATTTCCTGGATGCGAGAGGCGAAAGTGATCTACTTACCGATATTGACAACGACCTTTTCGACGAGTTGATAGAATTTCTTGAACCGTTTTAGGAAGCAACTTTGCAATTCGAAGCTAAAACAAAACCTACATCCCACTATGTAGCCCTGCATCGGTTACAGCTTCAAGAGCATCTACCTGCTTCTCGTCACGATTCCTTTCCTATAGCAGAAATGAAAGAGCTTGGACTGGCATATATGGAAGAGAAATGGGTGGTGGATGACATTCGCAAGAAATCAGTTTTCTTCCATCCGAAGCTGAAGTCCATGAACATGTTCACAGACGGAAAAGAATTGATTGAGCGAATTCGGAGAGAAGCTGCAGCGTTTGCTGTTTCTGATGATAGAGACGACGAAGAGCTTCCACCTTCACCGAAACGAAGACAAGTCACAGGAGAAGACCGCATCATCGAAGAAATTGCGAATTCAAATTTTGCTGACGCGCCAATCGATGAGGTACAGCAGTACCTCAATAGTTACTGTGTCGTACCTGAGTCCGGCAAGATCGATTTATGTCAGTATTGATTTGAAAATCGAGAAATATTTCTGGCGTTATACAAACTGTCGTTGAAATATTTATGCGTTCCAGCTTCGAGTGCAACTGCTGAAAGCAAATTTTCGTTGGCTGGCTTCTTGATTAACGAGAAGCGAGTTTTAATGAGTTCTGGTCTGGTTCTTCTCTGGAAACTTTCGGTTAGGTTATAACCGAACCGAATTTCCCGGTTCGGACTTAACCGAACCGAAATTTTCGGTTTTTCGGATAACCGACTCATGTCTGTCTTTTCCATACAAACAAATTCACCAAAATTAAATTTGTTTGGCGTGGTGAATTTTTGTATGAAACGTGGTGTGTAACCCGCGTATATGCATCTGCGTGACCTCCCCAAAGTATATAGCCTCGGTCATTTCATTGAGTATTCTCACTCATATCATAACATGTTGAAAGAGAAGCAAATACTTTTACAAGTATCAAAAGGCAAGCTAAATTAAATAGTATTTGGTTTTCTCGCTCTGATCATAACCACTCTATAGGTCTGATCCAAGGCCATACGAATTGTCGAATTTCATCCGTAGAGACATAACCTCATCAATATTTATTTGAAAACCGATCTCTGTGAATGAAATCGTGTTTGTTCGGCCAGTGAAACTTCGTATTTACAGTTAATTGGAACAAATCTATTAATTCACTGGAAGGTATCGCCAACAATTTTATATACTTTCCTAAAGGTGGCCTCAAAGTCATCCGTTCTGCCTCCGTGTACCTGACAGTTGACAGTTCAAACTATAGGTCTAACATGTGGTAAATTGTTTGAAATAACAACTGTCATGTAGACGTAGACGGAGACAGAACGAAGTGAAAACGGTGACAGAGCTGATGACTGTGAATGCAAAACTTAAGTTTTGAAAGACATCATTCGATGATCCGGCTTTGACGATGCAGCATCGTTAAATGGGCTATAATTAAAAATATTCCCTACTTAAATCGTATGTGCTACGTGGAAGAATTTGGTGCTGCTATATAATTCCCTGCAAATATCTAAAATTTGAATTGTTGAGTGGTTAGTTGAATGCCACATATCCACTGAACCAAATTTCGGTATCACTTAATCTATAATCAACCTAGAGTTGTCATAACATCTTTCTTCATAAAATTGATTCACCGAGAGTTTTCATTACCTTCATAATGTTTAAATACACTTTGTGTATGTAATGTAATGCACACAAACTCCCTGAACTGAATCAAACCATTTTCGTACCAATATTGTATGCATAAGATAACTTCCGCTTCCGCGCTATCGTTTTTACTTGAATTATCTGAATGCAACTTTATATGCCATAAACAAAATGAACGATATTTTGAACTTTCCGAAACATAATCAAACATCATACAACCCAGTGACAAGTGCATTACGCTATGGGATATGAAACAATATATTCTGTGAAGTGAGTGACGACGACGACAACAACGTGCATAAACTAATTTGTTAGAAACTAAATATTTAACGAAAACATAAAGCATTATCTGCGTTACGAAACTTACTTGTATTGCTGGGAAAACATGTGTAATTTCCAGAATCGGGTGGCACCGCTCTCGATATAACCAATGTGCTGGTTCGTGTTTGCCGTTCAGTTAGCACATTTATGCCGCCTCGCTGTGAATAGTTAATTAAATATCCATCTTTGTACCAATAAATATAGGAGGGTGGCTGGGTGGCTTGCAACGAAACGCATGTTAGATTTATGTCACTTCCGCTTTTGAAAAATAGCTCGTTGTTTGCAAGGATTTTAGCTTTTGCAACTGAAAAAGAGAGAAAGAGAAATGTGTTACAACGTGTTATTGCGTATTATGGGTGCGGGAGATTTTGGTACACGTGTGTGCTAAATGGGATATTATATTCGACCGATAAATTAATTCAAAACTACCGATAAAAAATAATAAATGACCGATAAACACGGTACCGATAAAAAATAATAAAGTACCGATAGCGAGATACCCGAGTACCGATAAAAATATTCCACACTACCGATAAGTTTTTACCGATAAAAAGTGCTGAAATACCGAACAAGTGTCAGATACACTTTTTTACTGAATTTTGGGGAGTTTTTGTGTCAATTTATTGATCCGGTGTGCTAAAATGTGGTTTGAGTAGGCCAATTGGAGATCGTGTGCCAAATGGTGTGAAATTCATCGTTTTACAAACTGTCGTAAAAAAGGTTTCGGCTGAGGAACTAGGAAGCTCACATTTTATTGAATCATCATGGGCTACTTAAAAGCACACTAACTATTAGTTGGCCTACGTATGCCATTATTAAAGCACGATTTTCAATTTTCAACTATTTCTCACATTCTACTCTTTTAACACCACACACTTCGACTTTTGTACAGTAACGCCGTGGATTTTCGAATTTACGCACTAGTGTGTAAAAGTGACGTCTGTTAAATTAAGATCTCAAAACCTTGGCTACGTCTCGGACTGACAATTTTCACATCTATTGCTCATCCATTCAGGTACATGTTCTCTTTGGCACACCAATGCCAATAGAGTGACACACCATTTTCATTTCAATAGCTTTGTGTTTACTGTAACCATGTGTTAATATCATCCCATTGGGTCAATAGAGATTAAATTTGTATGATGTGCCGAAATACCGCAGTCGTATTATGACCAATGTAATTGAGAGCAATGTAGCTGGAGCTTGAATAGGTTCAACACAAAAAAATTAGTCTAAAGGCCCTAAACTTACGTCCTTTATCAAAACTGTTCACTAGTGCAGTAATTTACACAAGATAGAGAGAGAGAGATTACGGCGTCAGTTCTCTTCTTTCAATTCTACCAGATAGAGAAACGGTTTGCCATTCTTCGAAAGATGTCGCTGCAACAAACTCGGTGTCAACAGAAAAATAATTAAATTTTAAATCGACATCATTGTTTCAGCGACATCTTTCGAATAATGGAGAACCGTTTCTCTATCAGGTAGAATTGAGAAAAGATAACTGACGCAGTAATCCCTCTCCAGGCAGTACGAGTACGCTATATTTGTGGCAGTCGAGGCCTCTCATCGCCGTTGCAATACTATTTCGATGTAAATCTCTACATATGCATTAAACGAATTTATATTTACTGTAAAATCAGTCAACGTCTCATCTTCCATATTCTGTCTGGCTATATGTACAAAGTGAAAGAATCGTTTATCAAAAATTGTATACCAACTACATCATGACATAAGTCAAATTTAATTGGCATCCACGAAAAGTTTATGGATTGAACAATTGATGGAGTTAGTTTTCACATTGAAGCATTGAAGTGAGATGCGAAAATGGAAAACTTTTCCCCTTTTTTAAACTTTATGAAAGAAGTGACATCCGACTGTTTGACTGACACATCTAATTGAGTAAAAGCTTCTTCCTTGAAGTTTTATTTTGTAAAAAGAAACCAAGAGAGCTAATTATGCGCCAGATAATCAATACTGCTTGTTCATTAATTAAAATGTTTTAGAACCAAAAAAGAAAAGAGCATTTTCAGCCTCGTTTTTAGTTGATAAGAGTAAGAGCAACTGGTGTACACAAGTTCAGGCAGGCGGCAGGGGTTAATATGAAAAACGTTACGTTGGGCAAAGTTTAATGAAGACCAGTAAGAACATTACGTCAATAAATTTGTCCAATTTTATAGTCGGAGATTTTCTGAAAATCGTTAAGTTTATTTCACTTTAGCGCTAAGAATTGTTGAATTGTTTTCATGTTTTGGTTGAAAAATAATGGAACGGGTTTTTTTGCTGTAGATTTTGCCACCTGCTTTACTTTACCAAAACTTTAAAATCTAGGTAGTCATCTGTTAAATGGAAGTCTACAACTGATTCATTTAACTCACAAAACAAAGGATTGTGGGAATTTACATTACTGAAATTACTTAAAACATTCAAAAGTTTACTGTAAACGAATTTTCCGGTCTGTCAATTCGGTATTTTCAGTAATTTGAGTAAATTGAATTTGGAATAACATGTCCCGTTATGTCACATAACAAGAGAACAAACGAACAAAATGTCGGACGCAAAGCCCAGTACAATCAGGAAAATGTTCTTTCGGCTTCAATTGTGGTAATTGTGGATCTATAGTCGGTCCGCTGCTGCTATTCACCATGCACATAAACGACATCCTACAGCTAGATTTTCTCGGCAAAATTCTACTGTACGACACTGTTTTAATATTACGCCGCAGATTAGCCTTCTGAATTGCAACAAATATGCAGCGTGATATCAACTTGCTTCACAAGTGGCTAAACCGGAATGTGTTGACGATAAACACTGGTAAGACCTACTACATGACCTTTGGACGAGTGAGCCGACTACCTGATCTCAACGTTAGTATCGAAGACAAAAACATGCAAAGGGTTCGTTCATACCGGTACCTGGGACATGTTCTGGACGAGAATTTGACTTTCGATCTTCACGTCGACCACGTCAAAAAGGTGATCCGTTCATTTCGCTCATGTGGAGACGTGGAAAATTCATACCGATTGGAAAGAAGAAGCAGCTGCCTAATAGTTACGTACAAAGCCACATTGTCTACATGTTCCCTATCTACAGTCAGGGCAACAAAACAAAATTGGATGAATTGCAAATAATTCAAAACAAGTGCGTCAAAGCAAGTTTCAGGTTGCAATCTGATCCCGATTCACCAATTGGCTACTGTGTAGAGAATAGTTCACTTGCACCGGATGCTCAATTCAATCACGAATCATGTATTTGACATCAGACTGAACAGATACATTTCTTCGAGACGACGAAGTCAAGTACACATTTGCCAACGATCATCCATCACTCAAATAAGTGAATACAATCGCATCAGCTCTCGGATACGGCAACTTAGGAACATGGACGCGTTTAAGGCTGAAGTAAAGCTTAAGGTAATGAGCAAAAGTGAGGACTTTTGTGTCATTTCTCCTTTCATTTTTATTAATTGAATACGTGATAATCGGCTGTGATATTTTCCCTCTCGACATTTTATAATTTGGTTTACGTGTTATTTTGTTTGACTAATTTGATGGTTAACTCTGACCCCCTGACAAGACAAGTTCTGAATTTAATCCGATATAATCGGAACTCTACTGTCAAGTTCCGAACATATTCATTTATAGATCGTATTTTTATGGTTGGGCCTTTTGTTTATTTGACGATATCAATGATTAATATGACGACACTAGCTGTGATATTTTTGAAATTAACTAAGTCAAATTTAAAAGTTAAGTTTTCCGTCATCGTTTGATAAAATGTTTTTACTAAAATGTTTGTATTCCACACAAATTGATTTATTTTGGAATGATAATAAACAGATATTTAAAAAAAAAATCGCATGGGACTTTCCAATGCGGTTTGGAAATTAAAGCTTAAATGTAATAGATTTTTGTACATTACGTGTTAAAATTACTCACGTCAGTGCTCTGTTCTTTTGTGAACCAACTTCACTTCTATGAAATAGAGTGAAGTTATCTAACCAGAAAATAAAGCACAAAGAATGAAGTACTGAAAAAAGTTGTGGCGCCTCTACCGGAGATTTCCTATACCAGCAAAAAGGTATAAAGTCGACTAAAATAACTAAGAAAAATAGAATCAAAGCATAAGATTCGATTACGTTCGACCAACTGTAAATGCATCATTCGGTACGAGATAATACCAAACAAATCAGAAACATATAAAAGGATTTAGCGAATTATTCGTCTCGTCGGTACAATCTATTTTGATACTCGTCTATCGTACGTTCTTTCATGCATATGCAATTTCCTCTCGTTCAATGTGTCGACAATTAATTCGATTTTCGTCGATAATTCCTTCGATGGTGAACAAATTGAACAGTAGTGATATATAAAGTGGTGTATAATTCTACGAGATTCTCGTGTTTGTGTAAGTATAATATAGAAAATCGAGTTTACGTAACTCAAAGAAAACATTTCGAATCGAATTGAACTCGTATAAGCAGCACGAGTCTCATAATGTAAGTGTATTTTTGATGACTTCTTGCAAAAAATAACTAAAACTGAAAAACTACCAAAAGAGTATACAATTTTGTAACCGTATGTCACAGCGTAGTATATATTCAATGGAATACATAAAAAAGCTTTTAAAATGTCGTATCTCACAAGTTATATCGCTTTCCAATTTCAGAGTATTTGAGTTATTGTTCTTCACGTATAGCAACCGAAACGCGAGCGAGTTATAATACCATTGATTACCGTCGAATATAAATTATTAAATTTAATTCAAAAATTTCGGTTCAATTCAGCTATTGAAAATAAGTTCTGGCTTCAGACGATAAATTTCATTGTTTCTGTAACTTTTGTTATCCCGTGTATGGGTGACAATTTTATGTGTGTTGAGTAAAAAATTTCATGCGAGAGATAAAATTTAAGTTTTATTTGAGCCAAGAATTATGGATAAAGTTACAATTAAATTTTCATTAATCAAATATGTTAATGTTATGAATTGAGCGATGAAAGTAGGACAAACCATTTTTCTATTAAATTGTTCCATTGTAACGTTAACAAGCCAATGAGAAACGATGTCGAACAAGGCTGCGAGCGCACTTACGCCGTTTAGCACTCCGTTTACGAGTGAACAATGGAAGCTCCTCCCACTTTCCATTGTTAAAACGTAAACGGAGAGCTAAACGGTGTAAGTGCGCTCGCAGCTTAAGGAACAGTAGCTGCACAAAGTGAAAGAGACCTTATTCATTTTTTTTTTTGTTAAACTGTCAAACTTGACAGAAGAACAAAAGAAAATTTTGAATTAAAGTATGGTTACCACTCAGCGTGAGAGCAATGCGAGAGCAAACTGTAAAGTAAACAAAGCAAAAATTGAAAAAAAAATCAATTTTGTCTCTCACACGGAGTACTATTTTGGTAAGTGAAAATCAAGTTTAAGTTTCTTTCAAGTCGTTCCCATAACTAGGGGAAGGATTAAACTTAATTAGATGTTAGTCATCGCTGAGTCACACTTCAAAAATTGGCACGTTTTGTATATTGATTTTAGTTTGAGTATAAATGAGATTAATGTTCTTGATGATGATGAGAGTATGCAAGCACATAAAGGTGTATAATCGTTTTCGAAATAGTCTTGAAAGGTAAAGGGTTGTTGGACACGCGGTACAAAACGTGACACTTTCCAACTTACATTAAATGGAGGCGAATTACTCAATCATATAGCTTGCGTGTCAATAGAACAATAAAAAAAGAGCTATTTTCGTAAATATGTATGCGTGTCGGCCGGCCGATGTACGTCAAAAAGTATATGAATATAGAAATATGAGTGTGTCTCAATCTTTTCCATTGTGTTAAATGGAAATTTAAACAATGCAGTACAGCGGAACTGAGCGAATCTTCTCTTCTAATCGATCTATTGTGATTTGGTAACGGCTCTCTTCATTTACTTGTTATCTCTTTTCTTTCCCGTAGGCTCATCTGTTTACATGCATAATTCACTTATCCATCCGCATTATAAAAATCAATAGTCACTTGTTAACCAAGGGGAGAAAATAGGAAATTACACCACGAGCGAACGTTTGCGGCCAGAGCGAAGCGAGTGTCGTAATTCGCTCAAGGTTAAATTTCCTATTTCTCCCCGAGGTGAACACAACGTTTTTCATGCTTGTGTTTTGCTAAAATCCGCATTTTTGTCTACTTTGAACAACATGAAATAAAAGCGTGTTTTGGTATTCAGCTATTTTAGGTGAGAAAATTATGAGTTTCTTACCCAATATGGCTGAAATAAGGATTTTCGCATCGTAAGCATGAAAAATCATTTGAAATTATAATTCAAGTAGAGTTTCATTGACTCAAAACACACTTTAAAACATTTTGGTCCAAAAAAATATGAAAAACAGCAAAGATATCTCAATTTTAGTTTTCATTTCCATACTAAATCACCAAATGAAAAAACAAGTATAAAGGAGAAAAATAATTTGACATAAGCGAAATCGCCACTAATTGCGTGGATACCTGCCTCAACTTAAGCGAATTTTCTTTGTTTTTTTCGTTGCAATAAAACTTTCGTCAATTTTAAAATTTATTTTTACTGGCTTCTGAAGCTCGTACAGAAAGCTCTTCACGATTCGTTTTAAGCTCAAATTACAGCAGCATCACGTAACAATGTCGTTGGAAAATTTAGAGCAAAACGTTGTATACCTCCTGTATAAACACGAAAAACTAAAGAGCAACCGTTTCTACGAGTTCAAATATCTTTATGGCGACATAGCTTAAGGAAACCCGAATAATACAATTTTCGTTCCTGAACGAGTTCCGTGTCGGATGGTGTTTCGAAATAGAAAGTTTATGAGTTAGCGCATGCAGCGTCTGTCTATGTTTTCTATCTGCAGTCTTTCTAATTACTTTTACCGTTTTCTAAGCTTGATTCATAAATCGAGCGAAAATAGAAATTTGACAGCAGAAACAGTTGACAGAATGGTCATACATTTTCTGTCAAATTTATGTAAATATTTATTTTCGTACGATGGATAATCCAGGCTCTACGCTATAAACACACTTGCGGGCATAGCCACGATTTCTTCTTTAAAAGAATTCTTTTAAAATCCAATAACTCCGCGAAATTACAATGAACATGAATTTATTCCATCAAAACAAATGTTTGCAAAATTTTCCATTTTGCGTAAGCAAAGATCCGTCGTCAACAATAAGTATATTTACTTGGAACTGGAGAGGAATTACGGCTGCATTTCTCTATTCTCTACTCTACCTGGTAGAGAAATATTGTGCACATTCTGTGCACAGAAAATGTACAAAATGTGTATGTAATGTACACATAATTGTTAGTACACATTTAGTACACATATTGAGCATATTATGTGCACAGAATGTGCACAATATTTCTCTATCAGGTAGAGTAGAGAATAGAGAAATACAGCCGTAATTCCTCTCCTGTAAGCCAATTTTATTCTTTGCGATTGCGAAAAATATGCTGATAAATCAAACCTCTTAACGATGCAAGCATGTACTATGTCGCATATATACGCATACGTAAATACACACATAAAAATGGGGTTGATGGAGATATGGTGTCTCTGTCTCCGTCAGAGGATGGGGCCCAAGAAAAAAAAACCTTTTAGTATTCCAACAAAAACCAAAATAGATAAAATCTCTTAAAAAACTATCATTATGACCTTTTACGAAAAACGAAAATTGTATCCAAAATACCATGTACAAAATGTTCATTGTGATTGATACAAATAACTTCCTCAAAATGCTATAAAAGCCTAAATCGGCAAAAGTTTTCACATACCAATAAAAGGGAATATAAGAAAATTGCGATATGTTTTTGTACTTGTATAACTTCTGTGTGTGGTATAACATGTGTACGTATCTCTATTTGTTTAGATCCTATATAATATTGAATCACACTGAACTTTTTTCACCCGCAGTAAATTGCCATAAAAACTCTGAAAACAGTCATTCGTGTTTGGTCTTCAACCAGATATAAAATAAGTAATGGCCTGATTCGCACTGTGACTGTGTATTGCTAATTCGTGCACATATATAAATGGAAGAGGAAGTGAACATTTAACATTGTATCGGACATATATATCAACTGTGATACGGATATATATGTATACCAATATAAGTGTAGTGGAAAGCCACTTAATACAATCCCAATACAATTAAAATTAATCCCCGTTTTATTATTGCACTTAAATTTCTCTTGTATGAATGTGTGCGGTGTGACCCACAGGAAAGCCGACTTTATAACCATTCAGGGGATATCAGCTGGTTGAATCAGTGGTGAGTTTTATAGACGTTGGAATAATGGTGTTAGAATGTGGACCATAGAAGCAATTTCACCAATGAGACCAATCGGAATCGACTTTTGAAGTCAAGATAAATGTTTATGTCTCAGTTGTGTACATGCAGTGTACCTAGCATTCCACTCCGGGTATAAAGAGTGGATCTGAGCGATATTCGTCAGAACTGTCACTGACTGATTGTCTTGCCGGCAGCGTAGCGAGAGACACAAGTCACCCGAAAAACTCCAACTTTTTTTTACCTCGGGAACGTTTTTCACAACAAAAGCTTCCGAAGTTTCAGCGGAGGGTAGAAAATGATAATTTTATCGCCTGCATTGTGAAAACCCTAGTACGTTTTACCCTAGGCTTTAAACTTTGGGGAAGTCTAGCAGATGACACACTAAAAATTCCCCACATCAAGCAATTTTGGTGAATTTCTTTTTTATTTATGCGTCCGCGCATCTAAGAAAATGGATATTCGAGTGATCTTTCTAAAGCTTACAGCCTTGGTTGTACTACTTACCGGAAAATTAATGCCATCGGCGTGGTCACTTTTTATGATCAACAGATGATATTGCTATATAAGCATGCCCTCAACCTCTTACAGCTACATATAGCTTCGCGAAGAGCACCCAATTTAAATGTCAAATTTGACAGGAGGTCAAAAGAAAAATTTTAATTAGGTCGACTTTGCGTTGCTATTTCGATGCCGTCCTCTGTCCTGGCCAGATGAGTAGTTTTTAAGAACTGAGAAGCCATTGGTTGAACATATACTATTAGACAGGTGTATTACGTTTTCAGCTTGCAATTTAAGTGATCAAAAGTGGAATTTTTTGTGGCTAGTCACAAGCCTGTTCTAACGAGGCGAAGCTGATCATTCCGCACTCTATAACAACCGTATATGTTTATTTCTTATATCTTAATCGATACGACACCATGAACACTCACAACACTAAGTGATGCGTCATTTTGTTGTTGGATTAAATGTTACTGGCAGAGTGATATAATTTTAGTAGTTTGTTTGTGCGCATTAAACTTTCGACTATAGCTCGTCATAGAAAATAAAGAGATATTCTCCCTGTCTCGAATGAACGCTATTAAGTTTTATATGTGGAGCTTAAGGTCATAAAAAAAACTCTCTATAGCATGGTACATGTACAGCATAGACACATAACTGATCCACAACCGCAATGAGTAACATTATCTCAATTTTTTGTTGTTGTTATTATTTTGCCAAGAACGCGAAGCTTTAAATAAAAAAATAAAATAAAAATAACAACCGCAAAGCATTTTTATACTCGATTGAAGATTAGATTTTTTTCCCTCCATTTTTTTCTCTCTTCCTCCAGTGATGAATAATAACACGAACAACAACTAAATTCAGCGAGCCTGTACTACCACATACTACCAGTCAGTAAATTAACGATTTGGAGGAGAAGAAAAACATCTAAAAATTACACGGATTTACTGTAATACACATAACACAATATACCATTCGGTTAGGCTATATTATGTTTGTTATTGAGTTGTTTGCTGTGTGGATCTCATCAATTTCTGCAGAAGAAAATGATCTGTTTCCATGAAAGAGTTATTTTTCTTTCGTCTCTCGGCTTTTTTTATGGATTGTTTGCCAAGGGTTGACTCAGAATGGATATAAATTGTAAATGGCGATGGAATATGGTTTATGTTTCTTCAATAATTTTCGGTTAACTTAACACAAATATGAAAAAAGATTTCGTTTGCATTTTTTATCTGCCGGATATTTATCCTTTCATATTGGAATTAAGTTTTCTTTTTGATATTAACGATTTTGGCTTTGGTCGTATTATATTAACGAAATTGCGTCGATGCATTTATAGTTTACAAAGTCGACTTTATATAATGTACATTGGAAGACGTTGGTCACATCTATCCATCCAAGCAAAAAATTTATCGCTTTTACTGTTCGCAAATTTCGATTTGCTGCGGGGGCAGCTACACATAGCGACTTGAAGTGGACCTCTAATTCAAATTTTGCTTTTGTTCTTATGTCAAGTTTGACAGAACAACAAAAGAAAAATTTGGATTAAGATCTACTTCGCGTCGCTATGTGTAGCTAGAGTTGCGCCATTGGAAATAACTTCACTCTGGTAAATTATCAATGATATGTCATAGCAGTGAAGTTGGTTCACAAAAAAATTGGGCGCTGACATTAGTACTAACATAATATTGCCATTTCGTTACAAAATTTTACTTTTGCTGTAATCCCACTAGCTGTCAAATACAATAACTGCACTACTTGTATGTAAACAATTTTGAAAGTTTTGAATGTTTACTAAGCATTCATAATCGACAAAACTTACTTATCACTTTTTCATTAAAATAACGCTTTGATTTCTAAGCACAACACACTTAATCCTCTCAAAGATATTTTTAAAATTAAAAAAAAAAGACACAAAAATTGATCTGTCAAAATATATTGACAAACAAGTGGTGGAAGAGCTGCAATAATAGAATTACTCTAGCTACACATATCGACGCAAGGGACACCTAATTCCCATTTCCCTTTTGTTATATTGTCAAACTTGACATGAGACGAAAAGAAAAAAATTGGATTAGGTCTCTTTCGCGACTTTATGTGTAGCTGTAGCTATTCAAAAATATATTACATTTTAGAGCTTTAGTCTCCAAACAGCATAACAGTAAGTACGAGTTTCAAAGTCACTGATGCAGACAATCTCAAGAGCTTTATATGTTCCTACCTACAGCACTTTTTGTAGTCGTGCAACAATAATGATGTTCAAGCATTCTCTAAATCAGTACTTAAATCCAAATAGAATAACCAACTCAACAAAACACATCGGGGTTTACGTCTTTAGAGAGAGGGGTGAGGAAAGACGAAAAAACTGACGGGTTCACATCGCCACCAAACTCCTTCAATTTTTTTTTCGGGACTAGAAGTGCACGATTTCGGTTTTATTACTCATTTCAGGGATATAAGGAAACAAGAGACTACTGATGTATTTATAAATGACTTCGCGAGCTGTTACTTGGTATTTTTATAAGGAAGGTCTCACTTTACAAAAATACTAAATTTTCGTCAAGTTTGTTTCTTCTTGTAAAAGAACCAAGTGTACCAGAAATTAACAATTCCGACCTATATCATCTATATAATGTCTGTTCCAAGGTTATTTCAGCTATCAAAACGTCATCAATAGAGGCAAAACCAAAAAATTATTTGTGACGAAATGTTCGCAAAAACATTGAGGTTATGGCTCTGTCAGAAATCGTTTTCACAGTGCGATATGAGGAAGAAAAATACTGTGTGTTTTTTACACTACTTTTTCTGTTGCTAAACGCCAATTTAAGTGAAAAACTATAAAAATGCCACTATGTCGAGGCGGGAGTCTTTGGAGCTTAAAGCTCGTTAGAAAAACACCGTCCCACACTATATCCAAAAGTATTTAAGTCCCGTAGAAAAGAATCGACTCAATGTTTATCGGAATATTTAACAGTTACACCAGATGTTCTGAATTTAACAAATTAATATTTTTAAGACAGGAATTCAATTCACACAATTAATTAATCTTATCCAACAAGTCAAACGATCTTAGCAATGCCAGGAAACCGTAAATTAATGCACCCATGGGCACAGTAAAATGGTATGCCTGAAATGAAATTGTGGTGTGAAATGCAAATTTGACGAAAATATGCAGATGAGCAGCGGTTTCACCTAGACATAAACTTTGTCGTTCTTTCGCTTTTTCTTCCGTTCCCACCTCAACATTTTATTGGATTTAAGCTTTTTTTGTGGCTGGAAAAAAGGCAATAAGGGTTCCAGAACACAGCTCTCAACGAATTTTTATTGCCGTAAGCAACAGTTTTATGTCCCCTGGCATTGTATTGTTGTCAAAATAATATAACATTTTCCGTAGAATTTTGTTGATAGGGATATCGTAGGTATACAAATAAATAAATTTCTGAATCTTTGCGCAATAAAATTTTGTGCTGAATTCTCCTGTTCTTATAAATTTACATCTTTTTAACGAAATATGACTACAAGTTGGTGAGTCATTTTTCTTCAATTTGCCACTTTGGTTCGTATTCAGCACATCTAGTCGATAGATAAAATTTGAAATGGGTCATTCCAAACATTTTAAATTTCTTGCAGTCCATAATTTAGAATGGAAACATTTTGAATTTTTTTAAACCGACTCATAAATAAAGGACCACAAAAGAGCAGGAAACGTTTATGTTGGCTAAGAAAAGCATTTCTAGATTATTGTGCATGGGGGCGACTGCTTAATAAAACGACGCGAGATTCGATGGACTGATTGTAGATAATTTTGTTGTTCATTATCTTCCACCTTATAGCTTTTAGCTGACTTGGAAATAGAGTAACTATGACTACTGCCACAGCACTCGTTAAAAAACCATGAAAACGCTATTAATACTTATCAACAAAATTAAACCCTAACACAGCAGCAAAAGAAAGGAAATTCAAGATAAACAAAAAAGAAAAATCTAAACAAAAGGAAAGGAAAGGTAGGTTAGGTAATGAAAAGAAAGTACCAAAACAAACAGATTATCCAACCATACCAATCGTTCCGAAAACACGCGATATGGCTTGGTCGAATCCGTTTACGGTCGGCATGCGAGGTTCAAACGTGAAAACCGCGTCGTCGTGAATGCGACAGGTGATTCCAATCAATGAAGTGCTACGGTAAAGAATCGCGCGCAATCAATCGACTTGGAGTACTAAAATTTTCGCCTAAACCATTCAAATTCACGTCATAAGTCGTCAGGCGGACCGAAAATGTGACATTTTCTCACCGAATGGAGATTCAAAACAACAACTCTTTCACTCTTCTAGTAACATAATATACTATTATGCAAATTATGGCAGGTAAGGAGGCGTTTCCATTTATTTTTCGGTTCAGTTTTTACTCATTAAAAATTCAAATTCTGAGGCGCACTTACGGCGTCAACTCAAACCTCGGTAATGAACTCTACAGAAGATACACAAGTTACACTTTTCAGATAGATTTTACGGCAGTAGATGTTCGCCAAGTGAGTTGACCCGCAGAGGCGTTAATTTGTTGTTGATAGAATTCTATTCGATTTTGATGTTAAGCAACTTCACTTTTTGTTAATGTAAATGTCATAATAGTGAAATTTTACTACACTATGGGACAAGTGGGTTGGCCACATTTTTTTCATAGTACTTCAATCTCTGCGGCTTATTTTCATGTGAACCAACTTCACATTTGTCATTACAGAACAAATGTCACCATTGGTTCATATGAAAATAAGCGCAGTGATAGCAGTAATTTTATGACAGCATGTACTAGAATATGGGAAAACTCTATTACATTTCTTCTAAGTTTCTAAACATCATTTTCATCATTCACCTATAACACCTAAATGAGATGAATGACATTTGCCATTTTATGACATAATGTACTAAAATGTACTAGATTATGAGCAGAATCTACATAAGTTTTTCTCCTACGTTTGCAAAACAGGCAAAACATCATTTTCATGCATCATAACATAGACTATGGAAATATGCAAATTTGATCTCTGCAATAGTGCCAAATTCAGTTATAAAACATTTACTGCCAAAAAATGGAATGAATATGTGATTTGCGCTCAATCCACGGTCTATATTGTTACTTCAGAGAAGAGTTGCTTTGACCGTGTAACTATTTCCATCGCTCAAGGTAAGCTGTGAAAGTACAGAACGTTGGTATTCCCAAGTGAGATTCTAAGGAATATTGCCGTTTCAAGCAAATGTAGTGGGGTATGTGTATATTGTATGGGACATAAATGTCTTTTTGTTGGAAAACGAATTGAAAGGGAAGCTGCGAAATACAGAAAAATAAAAATAAACAAAATAAACATGAAATCTTTATGTGTAAACAATAAATCATTGCTCCCCAACGGTTGCTGAAATTGTGCGAATATTTTATTGAAAAATCGACTTCAGATTGGTTGTTTTTTCAGACGCTTTTTTTTTCTTGTTCCAATTCTCACTTTACTGGTATCGATGCGATGTAGTGGAGAGGTGACGAACGGCTGAACGACATTTTAAAGCACCTAACTCGTCGATATCAGATACTGATTTTCAAAACCATTCAATTTATAATTTCAGTTCAACATAGCAAAAATGGTATGATGGAGAAATCTTCTGTGACTGCCAGTAATTGAATGTGTAGTGTAGTCATTTATCCAGTGGGTTTCGTTAAAGTTGATGACAATATTGATCTGATTAAGACAGTAGTAGTCCAGCAAAGAGTACATTCCACAACGTGGAACACGTGTGGAACAAATAGCATTATATTTTTAGTGGAATTGTTGGAACTTACTGACTAGGATCAGTAAGCTTTTATGAATTTCGCGTCCCCAACATAAAGCTGCAAATCTCGCATACATCGCTATGTAAAGTAACAGTATCTTATGCGGGAAAACGCCATCAAACACGAAAAAAGACTGCTTCACCACACCAACGTAGAAGCCATCTTATTACTAGATATAACAAATGAAATAAGGAGGCTGAAACGTGTTAAACCCCACGAACTGACATGAAGGATGAAAACAGCACACCGCATAGGGACTCGACCATTGGGTCGTAAAACCCACACAAGTCTTACTTTCTTCTAATTACGCAAGTAAAAGGAAGATAGTACAACTCAACCCTAGTAATAAATTAACAAATAGTTAAGATTGTACTATTCATACCAATAAAGGTGTTTTTGAAAAAAAAAAAAAAAATCTTATGTGGTTTTACATGGAAGGTGCGGGAAAACATGACAAGTAGAAAAATATACATTTACGAATCAGAATATTTCATAGGACAACCTGGCTGGCCGATCAGTAGCTATTGGCGGGAATGCAAGCAAAATATCTTGTTTTGCCTGTTTTGCCAAATGAAAGGTTTTGAATTGACTAGACGAGACAAAATATTTAATTTGCAAGAAAATCGGGTTTGTACATACAACAGTAGCTATTGGCGAGAAAGCAAGAAAAACTGCATATTTTCCTACTTTTCCCGCACCCTCATGGCAAAAAGCAAGTTACGAAAGAAATGAATAAATTCTGTGAAAAGTTAAGGGGGGAAAATTGACATTTGGGATTGTTACGTTGAATATTCCGCGAAATTTTCATTGATTGATCGAAATAATTGAAGCCGTGAATAGATCAATTTACGACGCGTTAATTAGATGACACTTTCAATTTTGAATGTTCAGCACACTGCGGCTTTATTTCATCTCTTTAAATAAACAGATCTGATGGAAAACCGTTTGTCCTACATGTAAAATATAATGTTCACACACCGATAAATGTGGATTATATTTTCCATAAATTCAAAACAATCTTGTCATAAAAATCCTCCACTTTTCGTTGTTTGTTTAGTTGTGTTCTATTTTTCGCAGATAAAAACCAAGTACACAAAGAATGCACTTCACACAATTACCTTCTTGATGCGGCTTTAATGGAAAATCTAGTAAAAGTTTTTATGCTTTTCCTTCCGAGAAGATAAATTTCATTTTCTTATTTCAAAACACTCACAATGTAATAAAACGAGACAGGGAAAAAAGTCTCGAAATAAATATAATTTTAATGGAAGATTCGGTGTAAGCTGTAAGTTGAGTTATTTATTTGAGAAAACTTAAACAAAAAACAAACGAATTTTTAAGAAGAATGTTTTTTGAGAAATGAATAGATCTGAAAATTGTAGGACAGATTTGTTCTTTTTCAGAGTTAAATAAAAAGTAAAACTACAGCTGGAGAAAAAACGTCTAATATTGAGATTTGATAGAAAATCTGTCCGCCACTCGCGTTGTACACAGCCTTAATCTTATCATTGATATTTGTTATTTTGCAATACAGAAAATTGTATGACCTAAATTCTCACAGGAAACAAAATCAAATAAAATGCAATAGAATTGGATAAGGTGGAAAATTCAGTCCTTGCTCGCATAATATTCGGTGGAATATCTTCACAATTTCAACGTCTAACTGGTCATTTAAAGAGCGACGTATGGATGACGTATAGTGTCAAAATTGACATTAGAACAAAAGAAATTCTGTCAATTTTAACACTATATACGTCCCCATATGTCGCTCTCTAAATGGCCAGTAATTGTACAGAGATATTAGAATTTTTGACTTACAACATGAATTGCAGTGTAAATTACACAAGACCTGGATAGTGGCCATGAAAAAATTATAATTCCTCGTTGGAATTCTACTATTCATCCTCTTTTACAGTAGTGGAGGCGTCATACTTCTGTCCTCGTTTTTCTTTTTCTCAAAATGTCTTCTATTTCAAAATTTAAGAATTAAAGCTCAAGTAGTACTGAGTCAGATCGGAATTCCACATGGATAGCCGCCATATCACCTCACTACAGGTGTCAGAACAAACAAACTTTCAACAGACATTACTCGCTATGGTCAAAGAAATATAGAATCAAAATATATTCAGGGCTTTCTGTTGATTTTTCTGACATTTTCCACAATTTTATAGTGAATTATTGATCTATGATGGTTCGAATCTTTGCTAAACTCATTGCTAGTTTGTGTCTTTGCTAACGTTTCGGCTGAAACATTTTGGCAAACTTATCACTCATCGTAAACAGAATTAGATTTTCTTGTAATTTTGCGACTCACTAAACAGTAAAAAATCGATTTCAAATCCGAATCCCATTTTCTATTTATATTTACGAAGACATTTTCAACAAATGTTGTAAGGAGTTGCTTGAAGGAGTTTTCACATACGAAATAAAGAAAAAAGATTTTTTTAAAAAAACTCTTATCCATTTTTCAGAGTAGCTAGCTTAATGTTTGTTCAGTATATAACAAAGAGGATTCGTGTATGTTCCAGTTAACTGAAATATTCCATTTTGAGCTGTACAAGACGGAGCAATAATACCCATTATCGAGACAATATATTATCAACCATTCGTCATAGATTAGATGACATCTGTATCTTTCTCGTTTTTATTGTTTCTTTTTTATTATTTTATTTTTTCAAACAACCGCAAAAGCCTAAGGCAAAATAAGAAATGTCTTGCCATTACAACAACTCATCTGTAAAAAAAATACTCCCTCTCATGCCGTTTTTCTGCTTCTTTTTCGTATAATACAAACCACCTTCTGTAATAAATTGTTGAGTGTGTGGCTACACAATAAAATATAAACAAAACTCTGTCGCAGTCGTAAAAAAACCAACAAAATATTGCTAATGTTGGTAGATAAAACCGACACTCTTATTGTTATGGGATGACACCATTATTGGTTTCTGTTACGATTTTCTCGCAAATATTCTGTTAGCCTAACTTGCCCCGAAACGACATTCATAATTCAGAACATTTACGCTCTTTGTTTTTCCCCGTCACCTGACCGACATGTAATTCACATTCAAACGGATACCTATTTAGAGTTTCGCTTCAGTAAATAGCAAGTAAACATTTCGTTTCGGACACCAGCTGCCTTCGATGAGATTGACTATTATATATTACTCGTGTCGTGAGTTTGTTGATGTATTTTGAATTTATTGATTGAGGTGAGGTGTTTGTATTCTCCAATAAGATGAAATTCCTCGCACAGTCATATTGAATTGGACATGACACAATTCAACCGTGGTAACACAAACAGGGAAGTGGTAGCACAAATCGAGAAGTGGTAGCACAAAACAAGTGATAATAAAAACCAAGACTAGAAGTGGTAATACAAGCAAAAAAGTGGTAGCACAATCCGAATTGGTAGCACAAGAGAAACGGTAACACAAATCGAGAAGTGGTAAAACAAACTAAGAAGTGGTAACAGAAACAGAGAAGTAGTAGTACTACCACCTGTTACAGAAACAGAGAAGTGGTAGTACTACCACCTGTTACGCAACTTGCTGCACACAAGTAAAAATCGAATTCAACTAGAAAGTAAAAAAAAAGATTCAAAAGCTTTCTTTCTAAACTTACCAACAACAGTCAGTCGAAATGGTAAACTCAGCTTAGGCTCCGACGATACTTGACACTCATAAATTCCTGAAAGAGATCAAATTATTAAAAACAACCTTTCGCCAAACCATTCCATTCATGCACACCCACCAGAGTCTCTCGGTTGTGCGGAGGACACCTTCAATATCCATTCGTCCGAACCATCTGGATGAATAGCTTGGAATCGCTGGTCGTTTGTGTATGTCATTATGCCAATAGTGATAATATGTAAATCGTGCTTACGTATCCATGAAACCTGCAATGGTTGAGGTGTACAAAATATTTGTGGTCGATTGACAGAGCAATTACGAGGGTTTCAGTCACATTGAAAGTTATATGTGTGAAATCAATTACATGGTATTGTGATGGGTTGAATATAAAGCGGTCGGTACTCGATTCAAAGTGGAACAGGTGTGAGGTGGAGAGTGATTTTAATCATGAGTTCCGTTTAGAAAGCAAATTTTTTTGTACATTTTTTTTTGTTTAAAAATTGTTTAATTGTGAGGTGGAAAGCGCACGAGAGCCTCTAATTGGGCTCGTTGTGCTTATGAGAGTCACGGAAGTGGCTGAGGCCAGCATTTATTGTTCGTAAGTTTACTGTACATGTTTCCATTCTACAACGGTATTACAAATTACAACCAAACGCATGCAAGGATATTATAGCATGTGTTTACGGTTCGCAAGCAGCTGGTATTACCAAAGTATGGTATTACGCCCAAAAAAAGCATTTGTATTGGCTTAGATCAGAGAAATGATAAGTTGGTACGCCTGTTAGATAAAATCAGAGAAATGATAATGGCAGCTCACGCGCCAACTGGGTGAGCTGTCGTTATCATTTCTCTGGATGAAATATAAATATTTTTATTCAATGTAAGCACATACCGCTCTATCGCCTAAATTCCGTACTTTACAGTGTAAATTGGCGGTTTGTCCCACAGTTATTGTCATGTCCCGCCTGGTCGAGTTATCGAAGTATGGCTGTGCGTACGGACTTTCCCATAATAACTGAGAATTTCCAAATGTTGTTGAAACTGTAAAGAAATTTAAAATTATTTTTTTTTTGAAAGGATGTGATGGATATGTATAGACGAATTGAATTATTTTCATAGTCCATTTTTGTGGAAACGTTTTCGCATGTTTTTCCAAATTTTCTCATATTTTCCAACATTTTTTTCCCCAAAATTTGGGAAAATCGGAAAATTTAGAAAATATTTGGGAAAATTTTTACTTAGAAATAGTCTCTGATTTTTTTCATATCACTTGGTTAAGGCTAAGTATATTAAAAATTCTTTCCATTCTCAAAAAATTGAGTTACACCCTTTCCACTGTCATGATTTGACACAAGTTTCAAAACTACATCGCCCCAACAACTTCTCTCTTTCCAGTAGAATTGATCATTTATTAATAGCTGAATCGTTAACTGTTCGAATTGCCGTTAAGCAAACATTGATATTATTGTTGACAACTCTAATTTTCCATCTAATTGTAACGCTTCAATTTCCAGTTTTAGACACCTAATCCTAATAATTAAATCCCAATCATCAATAAATAACAGTTCCAATTTAGAGACGGTTCGTTCCTTTTATAGTATATTGATTCGATGAAGGGTACCGGATATTCGATTAGGCATTGACAAATACAATTGATGAAACTTTGTATCAAGAAGGAAAATTAGGAAAGGTCAGAAAAGTTCACGTTTCGAACGAGGGTTTTAAAAAGGTAATTGAATTGTTTTGTCAAATTGAAAACTTTTAGGAATAAATGACAAAGAATTACAGAAAATTAAATTGCACGACCTAGCATCAAATTGCTTTAAAATGTAACATGTAACTCCAGAATCGTTGATTTAAAAAAATATATATTTCCATACTCACTCTCAGAACTGGTCAAACTGATATACAAACAACTCTATTTTTTACGTGTTACGGCAATACATCCCCACTTGTCAAAAGAGGAATTTAGAACCACGGACTTAATGTACTATTATTAAAAGCTAGCACATCTGTGGTCGTTATTGCGATTTTTCATTTTTCAAAAAAGATTCCAGTAAAAATATGTAATTCTTAGCGCAGAAGGGTAGCCTAAAATTTTAGCTCTTAAGTTAATGACATAAAAGAAAAATTGACAGTTCAACAGTTTCAATCGATGTATAACAAAGCTTTAAGCCAAGCTTACAAGCAACAGGAGAGGGATTACGCCATCAGTTCTCTTTTCTCAATTCTATTTAAACTTTACCGATAGAGTACGATTCACTATTTCACTGAAAGATGTCGCTGCAACAAAGTCAAGCCATTGTAAAGCACATGACCTCAGGTGGCTTGTGAAAAATAGTTAGTTTTTAAATCGACCCTATATCGGCTTGGCGAAAAGTCTTCAAAAGGGATACGATGAAATGATAACAAACGTTTTGTCAAACCCTTATCTTCAAGAAAATATAGGGCCGATTGATTACTGTTCCGGACGAGGTCCTGAGGTCATAGTAACTGTGGCATTTTGCTTGACTAAAATGCGTCGAGTGAAAATTAATTATTTTTCTGTTGACATTGAATTGGTTTGGATTGGGCCGAAATCACTCTCCTGGTAAAATGAAATTTTAACACAAATTGTATGGGCAATCTGTCAAATTTTTCATCTCGTGCGGAAAATTTTTTGAGAATTTCATTTCACCGACAGGTTGCTTTCTTGACTTTAAATGAAACGCAAAAAACGGACAAAAATAGTACATTTGACAGTCATAATTGTATTTATGGGAGAGTTTAAGAGAGAGGAGCGCCATCTCTAAGCCTCGACAGTCGCCTATTTCCTAGGATAGTGAAAGAAAAAAAGCTTTGCTCCTTTCAATTTTCGATCCAGTTTTCATAAAAATTTCTATTTTGAACTCATCAAATATATGAGTGAATTGAAAAGGTTTTGTGTTCATTCTAAAAAAACGCAAACAATATAAAAGTTACACTCGTTCAAATCCATATAATTTGTCGGCAAAAAATCATTTCATTTTATATTTTTTTCATCGTAGGTACCGAATGTGTATAACACACAACCGTGTGCATGCATTGGAATAAAAAAAATTTATGTTGAATGTCATGTTTGTGTCAGATTTTTCTATTATATTGTGTAGAAGGGAAAAAAATCAGCTTTTCCATTTTCACTTCTTTTTAGTGACATGATATGCCCTAAAAGAAATCGCGTATTTTTTTCACTTTCAATGGTAATGAAAAAGAAAAGAAAATGTGTATAAGACGGCACGCATAGGAAAATTGTTTTCTTACTACCAAAGATTTTTGTCGGAAAAACTTTTAAGGGTGGCACGAATTCGTCCTAATGTTTGTAATACAGGAAAAGTTTTTGTTGTATACACAGCTTATTTTGCTAAATGCCACAATCGACTAATTTGATTTCGACTTAACAAGAATGTCTTCCCTATGTATTTGAATAAAAACTAAAAAAAATTATTTGAAACTACTCCCTGGTAAACTGAACACATTATTGATCTCCAACCGTCAACCGGTGCTGCAGTTTTTTTTTTCAGTAAAGTCTTTGCCTTATCTTTCAGTGAAATAACCTTACTGTGGTGAAATGTCATAGCAGTAAAGCTAAAAAAATAGACCAATGTGCTTGGTTCAAAGTGATTGAAAAATGTTGACAGAAAATGTAGAAGCCACATGTCAAATTTTTGTCATGAGTAGTCGGTGAAATGAAATTCTCATACATTTTTCCACGCAATCTGAAGTTTTTGACAGGTGGCCCATAGATCTTGTGTCAAAATTTCATTTCACCGGCTGGTTGTACACTTGGCTTTAGATGTAAACCTTATGTAAACAATTATTTTTCAGACATTTTTCATGCAATTTTCATGATCTCATAAACTGTGTACTAGCCTTAAGGCTTAAGCTTAGGCCATAGAAGATGGAAATTTTTCATGAAAAATGTACATTTTATCGACGCATTATTACATACTTAAATCCTAGCTAGGTACGTGTACATCACCCAGTAGTGCGTCTAAATATTGATTTTGTTTCTGTGTAACAATTTGTTAAGATACAAATGCTATAGAAGTTGAAAGCAGCACCTCACTGATCGGGAAGTAGTGGGTAATGAAGGACAGATTTGTTTGTTTTTCTCGACTGCCATCTGACATCAAATAAAAGAAACTGTAAAACCTAAGTTCAGATATTGACGATTTTTGCAAAGAGTGTGACCCGTCGTCATTAAGAAGAACAAATTTCATTGAAAATTGGCACAGACACAATGAAATTCTCATAAAAATTTGATAGTGAGACATTTGAAATGTTAAAGACTGTAGAAAGTGGCGACAAAAACGCGTAGCGGATATAAGTAATGACAGGGTTACCTTTGCAGTATGTTACTAGTATTGGTGATTTTCAAAATATCCAGGCGGTTTACTATGTGAAACTTGGCACTTTTACTGTTACAAAATATATTCACTACGATCTTGTGTCAGCACTTTCTTCGTGAAACTTGATGCTGATACTTGATTGGTTATTGATTATTTTCCGTTACGTTTTCAATAGATGACACTACTTTCTATGTTGAAATATTTGATTATCGGACATAACTATGTTCAAACTTTGCTCACAACAAACAATTGTCGCCACCTTCTATGTGAAAAGGTACGTTCGATTGCTTTCCGCTACGCGTCGTATTTTTTGTTGCAAATCGTCAATAGGTGAACAAAAATGATAATGACAGTGCCAACTTTGTTTCTACTTCTGATTTAGCTTGCAATTCACAAAGTTTGCAGAATGAGCGAGCATTTAAACAGCGGCTCAGAAATTATTCTTTTTTGGTAGAAATGTATGTTACCATATTCCATCCTTTTGGTTATATATATGTAGAGATATTACATTCGGTGTACGGTATATTAAAGAGATGGTTTTAGCGAAGGTGTATTTATTTGAATATAAATGACATGTTCAATGTTCTTATTATGATGTGTTTTACATTTTTATATAAGATATTATGTTGGGAGGGTTGTATATTTAGGAATAGAATTTATTTTATTTATTTAAGTGAATAATATGAATAAAATACATAAAATATTCTATGTTTACCAGATGTAAAATGTGGGTTACAGTCGAGGAAATTTAGATTTCGGGTTTTCCAAAGGTATTAATCTTATTTAACCCACACTTTATCCCACAACAATGGAATCCACAAATTTAAATTTAGTTAACACAACGGTCACAATGACGGCGCTGCAGTCACGATTTCAAAATGTGATATAGGGTGGATAAACTAAATTTTGATTTGGTTACATTTTCTCTTGGTTTTTAATTATTACATCAGGCTTCTAAATTAAGAGTACCTTTATGCAATATAAACCGTTTGAGTTTGAAAAAAGATGTTTTGTATCAGTGAACGATATAGGAAAGCGTTCAGTACGTCTCAACATACAAAAGAACGTAAAATATAATTGAACATTTAGCCACCCTACGTCCGTCATCGCTTCTATTGTCTTCAAAAACATATTGTGTGCTTGTCATGATATGTATCAGACGTTTGTTTATTTATGTGTCTCATCTAAAATGCTGGCCAGCAAAATTTTGATCATTAAATTCAACGGCAAAATTGATCTAAATGTTAAAATAATTGTGAATAATAGTGAAGTTAATGTGGTTTTGTTTTCTCTTCATAAAGGAATTTGCATCAGTTCGATGTAAAGTGCGGAGCACCATTGGAAAAAAAACTTGTCGCTGAAGAATGATCAAAAAGTTGCTGGACGCAATAGCTTCAACTAATGCTTTGCAGGATATAGAATCGAAATTAGAGAAACACCAAGAGCCGTCCATTTGAAATCTTCATCATCATCATTTCAACTAAAGGTTTTTTTTTAACGAAACGGAAGTTCGCTCGCAGATTCGGATCGGAACATCTCATTCGTTTTCGCTAAAGCTCGTAGCCGTCATTAATCATGATTCCCATGAAGAATCGCCAAAAATACAAAATTGGCAAGGGATGAAGAAACGCCGGCAAAAACAAAGAATGATAAATTTGTCTTTGTTGCGTTTCTTCACACTTTGGCGATTCTTCGTGGTGATTAAACAAATCCTTGGAAATTTATCCTTTTACGAAATTTATCTAAAAGGCGTTATTTGTTCGAAGCTAGTGAATCTATCCTTTTATAAAAGTTACGAAATGCTGCCTGGTTCGATCCTAAGGAAACTCTTATTTTACGTCAGGTAACGGCATCTTGTTCGATCCTAGGGAATTCATACTTTAACAAAAGATCCCGAGGACACTATCATTTTACGAAAGATAATGTAGAGACATTTCAAAAACGTATTTTTACACTTTGGCGTTTCCTCAAACTCTGGCGATTTTTCTCTTCTTCTCTTCACACTCTATCGATTTTTCTTGGCAATTCATCATTATGAGGTTCCGAGCCTACGCTGAAATTGTAGCCTATATTTCTGCGTTTCGAAATTTTTGATCGCTGATATCTTTTTACGAGAGCCCTTTTTGAAAAATGTACGACCACATTTTCGAGTAAAAATATGTCAGCTTTGAATAAAAAATAAAATTGTCTGTGAAAGTTTCATGTGCTTTGAGAAAACTGTACCGATGCCCCAAATTTGCATCAAAGGTACACTTTTCTCAAAGCACATGGAACTTTCACAGACAATTTTATTTTTTATTCAAAGCTGACATATTTTTACTCGAAAATGTGGTCGTACATTTTTCAAAAAGGGCTCTCGTAAAAAGATATCAGCGATCAAAAATTTCGAAACGCAGAAATGTAGGCTACAATATCAGCGTAGGCTCGGAACCTCTTATGGTTGATTTGTTAAATCAACAAGAAAAATCGCCATAATGTGAAGAAAAACCAAGAAATATCGCCAAAGAGTAAAGAAACTCCAAGGATCATAGAGAATTGAAAATTTGTCTTTATGGCGTTTCTTCACACTTCTGAGACTTTTCTTGATGATTTAACAAATCAACTAAATATGATGAATTGTCAAGAAAAATCGCCAAAGTGTGAAGAAACTCCAAAATATGACAAATCGCCAAATAATACAATATTGTCGATTTGACTATAACTTTTATTTAGAAAAAGATTGTACGGGACAGCAATGAAAGTAAATATATAGGTATGGCCAAACGTTCAAATTTGTTCTAGCTGGAGCACATACGGACTTGCATGGCGCCACCTCAAACAAACTCATTTCTAGTGCAAATTTCCACTAGAAATGAGTTAGTTTGAGGTGGCGCCATGCAAATCCGTATGTGCTCCGACTTGTATGGACTGGCCATACCTACTTATCTACTTTCATTGCGGGACAGTATGTACTGCATATCATATAATTCCTCTCTCTTGTGTTTATCTGGGTTCTACGAAGCCAAAATATAATTTCGGACTACAAGTAAACCGTCTCGACCAGTAGTTATTTTCCTAAGTTCCTAATGAGTGCAAAAAGGCTATTTCAACATTAGTTAGGAAAGCATAATTTTTATGTGAATGTTTCTGAGGTTTTCCATCTCAATATTTTCATGAAGTTACAAATAATCCACAGAAAATTTTATTACCCTAGAACGAGGTCGGAAATACATCAAATAAATCAAATAGAAAACAGACTTGGAAATTGTTATTTTGTCTAAAAGTTGATATTAAAATTCTTTGGAAATCGTAAATCGCATAATTGCATGAGCAGGCATCTCAGGATTATAAATCAGGAACTTTGAAGTTCGTCATATATTCATATTCTTATCTTTTTCCTGACCAGATTCTGTTTTCATGATTGAGCTCAATCATGAGCTTCACTTATACAAAGAGTTGAATTGATTTCCTATGCCAAATTGTAATTTGGCGAAAAAGAATGTTCCGAATCTGCGTTTCGTTAAAAAAAAAGCCTTTAGTTGAAATGATGATGATGAAGATTTCAAATGGACGGCTCTTGGTGTTTCTCTAATTTCGATTCTATATCCTGCAAAGCATTAGTTGAAGCTATTGCGTCCAGCAACTTTTTGATCATTCTTCAGCGACAAGTTTTTTTTCCAATGGTGCTCCGCACTTTACATCGAACTGATGCAAATTCCTTTATGAAGAGAAAACAAAACCACATTAACTTCACTATTATTCACAATTACTTTAACATTTAGATCAATTTTGCCGTTGAATTTAATGATCAAAATTTTGCTGGCCAGCATTTTAGATGAGACACATAAATAAACAAACGTCTGATAATTATCATGACAAGCACACAATATGTTTTTGAAGACAATAGAAGCGATGACGGACGTAGGGTGGCTAAATGTACAATTATATTTTACGTTCTTTTGTATGTTGAGACGTACTGAACGCTTTCCTATATCGTTCACTGATACAAAACATCTTTTTTCAAACTCAAACGGTTTATATTGCATAAAGGTACTCTTAATTTAGAAGCCTGATGTAATAATTAAAAACCAAGAGAAAATGTAACCAAAACCAAAATTTAGTTTATCCACCCTATATCACATTTTGAAATCGTGACTGCAGCGCCGTCATTACGACCGCTGAGTTAACTAAATTTAAATTTGTGGATTCCATTGTTGTGGGATAAAGTGTGGGTTAAATAAGATTAATACCTTTGGAAAACCCGAAAACTAAATTTCTTCGACTGTATTAAAGATATTCTTTTATTCCTTTTCTCGGTTTCTCGGTTTCGGGTCCAATAATTTAGTAAATTTATTTTTTCTCTGGAGGCTTTGATGTTTATACAGCATTAACCTACTTATCTTTGTTTCTTTCTCTCTTCTTTTTTTTTGAAAACAATCTGGTCGGAAGTAAATAACCACAAATTATATTTTATATTTAGGGGCATATGATTTAGTGTCGTATACAATGTACAGTTTCAAGATGATTATTTAAATACAAATATTGAACCTAAGCTTTGGGTTCGGTCTTTTGAAGAATAATACAAAAGCATAATTTCGTACGTTAACATTTATTCTTCGTAGTCATGTGAGCCGATCGGAAAAAAATTGTCGGCGGAAAGACTCCAATATTTGAGTTGGACATTTTTGGAGTGCGGCAAGAAGATTGAATTGTAACAACGCACTTTAAGCAAAAGTGCTTCAATTTACACCTGACAAATAGAGTACTTTTTGTATGGAATTTTATCCCCACTCTTTTTACAGTGTAAAATTTTATATGGAGCACTGTCAAGTTTCAGTACCTTATTTAAAGTCCCACTTTTGTTTCAAGTGCGTTGAATGCAATCATAACCGAATTTTAGTATGAATTAAGTACTCATTGAATAACAACGTTTAGTCTTTTTGTACAAGGACCATAACCTCGAAACTATTTCATTCATTTTTATATATGAAACACAAACTTTTGGTCGAAAATAGTTGAGGTTAGGGTCTCTGCGGACGACATCGGATATTTTCGATGCGTCATTGTTCGGTTTTACCATTCATTTTCTCAATGAGTGCCGTTATTTAAGCTCTTGGATGCAACGTACGCATAGCGCCACGTCGGTGTTACTTAGAGACGCACATGTCTAATTCTTATCCACACAATTTGCAAATTATGTTTGGTAAATTACCCCGAAAAAAGGTTTTGTTTTATTGTTTACGTAGTCTACACATTTTGCTGAATTAGAAACACAAATCATCGCCACAATTGCGGGTGTATGTGGTGAATCGGTGGACAAATTGGTATTTTATGGTTTAGCATGCTTAAATAGCGCGGAAAGCTCGATGCGAAATAGTAAATGATCTGATTTGACAGGCGTCAAATTGGGAGGACTTCAACTAGCGAAATTGTCTCAAATCTATCGTCCACTGAAATCTGACACGTCTACTGTAATCATATAGGGAAATACTGTTTTAAAACTGACATGTAATAGATTTTTGTATATGTCAATTACATTTCTAGTACATTACATCCATGCCCTATGGATCTTGTTGACGTTTTCACCATTTGTAAACAAAGTTTCTTTTGCTGAATATGATATATGGCGCTGTTTTAGATGTCAGGGTAGTAGAACTTCACGAAAAAACCTTATTCAGATATGAGAATAATGATGATTTTGTAGTTTTTAGGGTAAACTAGTAAGTCGCCAAATGTCCTGTTACTAATGACGGTGCTCAGTTTGTTTTTTAGTTAGATAACTTCTTTAGTTCGACATTTCATTCTCCAGAGTCAAGGTATTTCACCAGAATATAGAGAGCAAAGAATGAAGAACTGAAAACAATTGTAACGTCAAGGGAGATTTTCTGCAGTTTCATTCGTACAGACGAGGAGGTATGTTTTCTTTGTGTCGTTTATAGTTAACACATGCTGTTTTATAATTTGTATGTCTCCTATTCGAGTGTTTACACTTGCAGTTAAAAAGCTACGGCTCTATTGAAATATATTTTTTTTAATTAAATTACTAAACCGATTTTCATTTGTTTCCGAGTTCGTTTTATCGTCAGCTTATATGCAAGTATTCCATTCTGCAAATACATGAAAAAGGGTTTATCGACATGAATGTGAAATTAATTGAATATTTGATGACAAAAAACCTGTGCCTGTCACGAATGACTCATTCGGAATGAGTGTTGATACCATCCATTTACTCCATTTTTTTATAAATGTAAATTTATTATGAATCAACTATTCGAGTAAAATTTACGAGTTCAGTCACCTGAATATTTATACGATTGATGTTTAGTCATTCGTAAATGCCTCAACAATAAATTATTTAACTGTTCAAATCGATCCTTTCCCGCACCTTTACACTTCCATTCATCTTACAGCTTAGTATAGCAGCAGAAAAGAGGTATGAACTTTTTGTATGTGTAATTGGAATACTCTACTACTCTACGACAGTAACGTAATCTGTAATCTTACACTTAAAAGAAAACTGGTTGCAACGTGACGTGCTTTCGTTGAAAGCATTTCACAGTGCGCGTACATTGTTGGAAACTGTACGTAATTACCTGAGAAGAATACTTCAACAACACACATTTTCGCTTTGAACGATTTGAGCTGACATGGCATTAATGGTATGCACGGTGTATAGTTTCTGTTTTTCATTTATTTCCACTTATTCGATCAAATAAGGCATTAGTACTCAAAATATTTATTTATTAAATAAATGGGCTTGAATGAAAATTCAAGTTGGTTTTTGGTATTCATTTCATTAAAGTGAAAATTAATCCCTCGTTCTAAAAGCATATAACATGCATAACGTACACGTGCATGCAGTTTTGCGGGAGTCATTATATTTAACTTTCCATATACAAATTTACCTCAATAATAAAATGGCGGATAACGTTACCATAAACGCTATACAAACTAGCTCGTTCTTATATTTTTATTGGAAAAGACAAAGAGGGAAAACTTGATCAAGCTGCTTTTCAATATATTTTTTAGACCTCGCTAACAGGTTTTTACGGCCAAGAAACTCATCGTATCAATTATGAAGCTTGAGTCAAGGTAGATTATAGTGTGAATCAGTTATATTATATGACATTACCTCCACACTATATTTACCTTGGCCATACCACCAAGGCTTGGCTTGAGTAAACTTTTTTTTTTTCACCAATGCGATATTCTCGCCTGCCAATAGCCTCCGTAAAAGGGAAAACACTATTCGCAAGTTTGCCTGCCAATGGCATTTTGTATAAGGGACCTCCTTATAGTAATATTAGTAATAATTTGACTATTGGCAGGCGCCTGCGAATAGTCACTACGAATTCTCAACCGATTTAAAAAAAAAATGGTTGGTGGAGAAGAGAATTAATTCCTGAGGTTAGGTTCCAAGATAGATTATGTTGGTCTAACGAACAAGCTGATGTTGCTAACAGAATTTTTGTATCTATTTCAATAGTATTTTTCTTGTTATGTGACTTTGCCTTGTAAGCAAAATCGAAACGAGCCATCAGAACAGTCGGAGCGTTTGCTGCGACTGAGCCCCGTACAAACCCGTATATCTATTGCGTACGTGACCCTAGTGCGTCTGTCACCCTACTTTGACCGTAAGCCTATTGCGCCGGTTAATGTAGTTAAAGTAAAATTATTATGAAATGTGTACATCTTAAAAATTGCGCATAGCGCAATTACGAAGCCCCGTACGACGTTCCTTTCAAATGAAACAAAAATTTCAAATCGCCCTAAAATTTTATTTTTTGAAGGGCCTAGTATCGGCCTCAGTCCGAGGACCCAAATTTAAAAAAATTTTCAACTACATTCTATTCGGCCTTTGATTACCTTCCAAATGAAACAAAAATTACGAAAAACGGATGAAATTTGCTCGAGTTATATGTAAAATACACATAGGGCCCTAGTATCGGCCTCAGTCCGAGGACCCAAATTTAAAAAATTTTTCAACTACATTCTATTCGGCATTTGATTACCTCCCAAATGAAACAAAAATTACGAAAAACGGATGAAATTTGCTCGAGTTATATGTAAAATACACATAGGGCCCTAGTAGTGGCCTTAGTCCAAGGACCCAAATTTAATTTTTTTTCAACAACATTCTATTCGGCCTTTGATTACCTTCCAAATGAAACAAAAATTACGAAAAACGGGTGAAATTTACTCGAGTTATATGTGAAATACACATAGGGCCCTAGTAGCGGCCATAGGCCAAGGATCCAAATTTTTTATTTTCAACAACAACCTATTCGGCATTCGATTACCTTCCAAATCAAACAAAAATTACGAAAAACGAATGAAATTTACTCGAGTTCTATGTAAAATACACATAGGGCACTAGTAGCATTTCACATCTAAGGCCCTAACTCACGGTCCACTCACCAGATTTTAAAAAACTTTTTTTTCCTGGATTGGTATTGACAATACCTATCATTTGCCGTGTCATTTACATTTCCATCGTTTATTTTGCCATAAATATCACCAAAAGACCTTAAATCACTTAGGTGGCCCTAACTCACGAAGGGCCGACCCGAATATGCCCATCTTCGAACATAGCCTCACTATTTCGACTATCTTTCAAGGAAAAAAATTTTTTTGAAATCGGATTTGATTTACTCAATATATCGACGTGACAGACGGACAGACGGACACACAAAATTTTTATTGCAGATTCGTCATCTATGAACATAGGCAAACACTTTGCCCTTACCGTCTGCTTCGAATTCCATCAATTACACACGGCATCGTAATCCTATAAGCCCCTTTGTACTTCGTACGGGGCTAAAAACAGAACCAAAATTAATGAGTGTGAAGTTTGCGGCCAAAGCGAAGGGAGGGCTGCAAATCACACGAGTTTAAGTTTCAATGAAAACATGCGCCATTTTTTACCGTGTCATTTTATAGACAACGTTTCGAAAATTTTCAATGAAACTAACTAGAATTATATCATCAATGAGAGATTTATTAGACCGTTCTAGTAGTTCTTCTTCTATTCTAAATATGTTTTTCTGAGAAATTCTCGAAAGAAGCCTTTTCTACTCTTGGTTAACACGACAACTGGAGTAAATCTCAACGGATTTTCAAAAACGTTTTTTTATTCGATGAAGTATTGAAATCCTCAGGTCTCGTTCGAAAATGGGTGGCATCGATTCAACCATCTGGGAGTAGTTCTCGAAAGAAGCCTTTTCTACTCATTGTTGAAACGATCTTGTTGAACGTATGAAAACCAGCAGTTGATCTTAACAAGATGTTTATTGAACGACATCAATACGAGAACTAAAACTTACAATGATAACAGAACAATGATATGCCGAATGCATATCGATGCTTACGCATACATTCGTGTGTAGGTAAATCATTACATTTAATAGATCTGAAGTCTTGTTATTTGATTTTGCCTTGTAAACAAAACCGAAAAAACAGAACCAAAATTAATGAGTGTGAAGTGCAATTCACACGAGTTTTTTTAATTGAAAACATACGTCAGTTTTTACCGTGGAATTTTATATACAACGTTTCGAAGATTTTCAGTGAAACTAAACAGAAATAAATCATCAATGAGAGATTTATTCTAGTAAAGTCGGAGCATTATAATTTGATCGATTCTACTCATTTAATTCATTTTTAAATAATTGTAGTTTTCGAAGAAATCATTTCGAAAACATTGCAGTATAAAAGCTTAGGCACGTGCATTTGAACGGATTACCCACAGGTATACCGCGAGTAAACAGCTCTAATGCGCATGTGTAAGCTTTTATACTGTAATGTTTTCGAAATGATTTCTTGAAAAACTGCAATTATTTAAAAATGAATAGAATCGATCAAATTATAATGCTTCAACTTTAGTTCTTCTTCTAAATGCGTTTTTGTGGCCATCAACATACAAAATTACATTTCATTGTTATAAATCAATAAATCATTGCCAACAAAAATACTATTCAGAAGCTCAGACAAACAGTCAAGGGATCTGACCCGCCCAACAGGTGGGACCTAGTGCATATAAATTATTGTGAATTAGTGGAAAACCAAAGCATTCAAAAAAACATTCTCGTTGTTGTGTTCTTATGAATAAAGACATCAAATTTCTTATGAAGAAATCAATGTCGAGCTCAGTCAATATCTTCGCCACTACACCTGTACATGGTTGTGTTTAAAATTTACAACAACATAAAAAAAGTAAAAATAATTTACGATCGGAAGGCTAAGTAATCATATTTTCATTAAAATTCAATCTTTGTGTACCTGTACCCACATAAATAAATGAAAACGATAAAATAAATGATACACCGGAGAACCGAAAGGTATTTATATATAGAGAGAAAGAGCCTATTATATGTGTATCAAAGATTAGATAAAGAAAACCTTTTAAAATTTATGCTGACATTCTAAATGTTCATAAATTCGATATTACAACCATATAGCAGTAATCATGGAATCATAACTGAACAAGCAAGCAAAAATTCGTTTATATATAAATGGTGCTCATAGTGGATGCTCCCCGGGTTTTTAATGCAGAAAACAAAAACCCGAATCTAACGAAGAAAAAATATCGTTTCCATTTAAGACCCAGTGAAAAGCGATAAAATATTTTTTTTATAATAAAAGTTTAATAGGTGGAACGTAAAAAGCATATAAAAAATTGAGCACTGCGCTAGTTTAGTGCATGATTGTGCTGGAACCTCTGCTATAAAGAAAATTATATGGAAATATGATAATCGTTCAAACATATGGCAAAAAGTGTTGATTTTCACCATAAATTAATTCCTCGCATTTTTTTCAAAGAAACTTTTTTTGTACCAGTTACAGTTTCAACGTCCGGATTATAAAGCAGATTTTCTCCATCGATTCCAGGCAATAAAGTGAAAGAGTTTATCTCATTTTCACGAAGATACCGAAAGCTTTAGAAACTTTAAAACTTTACCATCCTCATGCCACTATCGATTCTGTGTACAATTCGCCCACTCGCCCGCCCACTCACTCACAAGGGAATAAGATCATTTCACACAAACACACACACACATTCTTCGAATTCTCTTCACCTCATCAGTATACACGACGGACATGCATGGAAAGTGTGTGTCTCTATATGAAACGATAACACATTGAATTCGGAAACTTGATCCACAAAACTTTACGGCATGTAATAATGTTGACTTTCCATAAAATGAAAATGAAACAATAGCGCTAAAAGGTATATATGTGTAAGATGTATATGACAGACACCGTTTATATGCCTATGCAAAACGAGATAATTTTATGTGCCCCGGTGGCAGGGGGGTTTTCTGAAGCTCATCGAAATGTGATTGTTTTCGTTTGATATCAATTTTTATTCGGTGAATAAATTAAAGTCCGTGCACAGTCTAATATCATTAGATGATAAATTACCCAGTTTCGAGGCCCCGACTGGAATGGTTTTTGTGAAAATGATATATGGATATGGGAATAGAAATGAATAATGGGTTTAAGTCAGACTCAACATAACAATAGAAACGATCGTTTCTATGGAATAAGACGGAAAACATGAGTCCATTTCTATTGTCATAATTTAACTGAAGTGGATATAGTGAATCTCTGTAGCGACTGATTCAATGGGTATGAATACATCTTTGAGGCGGACTATGGCTGTAAAACGATTTTCAATTGAGAATACTTTCCCCCCTGACACTTGGCTGCGTTCTTGAGCATTATTTAAGTAGAAAACGTTTCTATAATTCAAGTGAGCTGGTGCCAACTCGAAAATTATTGTGATTAGCAAATGGTGCCCCCTGTCTCCATTTTGCTTTGGAATAAATGACTTCTCAGCTCGAGAGTGCCATTTAGAATGACTTAAATAAACGTTTTTCAATGCTTTCCTAAATTTTGTGAATTTTTTCAAGAAATTTTTTGGAAAATTAGGAAATATTGGAAAAGTCCTGGAAAATTTAAGAAAACGTTGAAAAATGTTTCCTTAAAATAGTACTTCCATTCCTGGCCTAGTAAAAAGACTCATATCAAGTTTATAAGTTAAGGCCCGTCACAGTTTCCCGAAAATGTATGGAAAATTTTATCACAAAAATATTCACCGAAAAAATTCAAAGAAACTCACCTCTTATACTTTTCATTGTATTCGGGCAGAGTCTCTTTAGGTCGCCAAGGCATATTCGAACACTAAACTTTTTTTACTCGATGTAAAAACAAAAAGTTTTTGTTTGTTTTGTCACGACAAAAACACAGAAAATATTTCGACACAACTGTGACACTCCGCTGTTATCAGTACTAGAATGAATGTTTGCTGTAGTCATGGGCGATAATGATAATGATTATCGATAATTATCGAATATCGATAATCGATAATTATCGACTTTTTTTTATCGAAAATTATCAAAAAAATTTCGAAAATCGATAATTATTGATATTTTGATAATTATCAAGATATCGATAATTCGATATATCGACATTTCGGTCCGAAATTCCGATATTTATCGATATATTCCGATGTATCGGTACATGATCATGAATTTTCAGACAAATATCAAAATATCGATATTTTGATAATTTTTGATAATTAATCGATTATCGATAATTTCTTTCGATTGATATTATCTATAATTTTGAACGTATATCATCCCTAGTTTGCTGTGTTCACTTCGGCAGTAAAATATTTTCTTTCAAAAAATTGTTGGACATTTCAACGATGGTAGACATTTATTAAAATTGTATAATCTTTCACTTCTTTAGTAAGCTAACAAGACTTCGCTGAGTCTAATTATGCCACCTCTTTGAATAAAAATATCGGCTGAGGTCGAATAATTCTCCGCTGAGCTTTAACAAACCTCCGCTGAGCTCTAATAATTCTCCGCAAGGCTTCAGTAAGGGTCCGTCAGGCCTTAGCACGTTGTAGTAACACAATTAAGCTAAGAGAACACTCAATAAGCATCAGGAGATACCTACTAAGTGTCCGCTATGATTTATTAAGACTCCACTTAGCTGTGGTTCCGCTGTTAATTGAGTGTCCGATTAGCTACATTAGGCCTTACTACAACTTGCTTGTACCTAACGGACACTTCCCAAAGCCAAGCGGAGAATTATTAGACCTCAGCGAAGGTTTGTGAAAGCTCAGAGAAGAATTATTAGAGCTCAGAGGAGATTTTTACTCAAAAAGGTCGCATAATTAGACTTAGCGAAGTCTTGTTAGATTACTAAAGAAGTGTGAAATCTGAACTAACAATTTCCACTGAGCTCTCGTAAAGCTTTGAAAAATGGTCGGTGAATATTATGTATACGCAACTTTTTGTCAACTGTTTGGTGATTTTTATAAAATGTCCGACACTTTTTTGAAAGAAAATATTTTACAGCCGAAGTGACAGCAAACATTTATTCTAGTACTTGTAATAGCGGAGTTAAATATTTTCTGTGTTTTTGTCGCGACAATGCCCGACTACAATGAAAAGTATAAGAGGTGAGTTTCTTTGAATTTTTTTCGGTGAATATTTTTGTGATAAAATATGTCAGACATTTTCGGGAAACTGTCCTGTCATTTCCCTATGACGTTAAGTTAAGTTAAGTTAAAAAATAGATCAAAATTTTCTTATAAAAAAGATTTTGAGTTACGGTGTCCTGGCGCACCGCAACGAGAATATACAGATCTAACTTCCATCGTACCAATTCCTCAACTACTAGTTTTGGATGGTAGATCTTAGGTTTCTATTGACAGGAAATTTAACGCAAAGTAGGTAATGTTTATTATTCCATTGTCGGTAGACCCAATAAACTTTACTTTGTTCCATCATTTGTTCTAACCTCTACCCAACGGAAAACATTTTTTGAGTCAACAAAAGCCAACAGAAAATCGTTACAATTGAAATCGAAAACAATTAGTGTACAGCAGAGCACTACATTTGTTCCCCTAGGTGTAATAACGACTGTCGTTGTAAAATGCACAGCAGACAATAATACTTTAAAAAAAAGTTAGCAAATTGTTCCTTCCCTGCGGACTATACATTTCATAGCGTCAAACTTTTCTTCTTCTTTTTTACAGTTTCTTATCCTATTGAAAACATTGTCTCATTATACGAGTACCATCGCTTTAGTAATTTGCTGTACACAAAATTTAGATGTGGTGTATCCGCAACATGCAGATCTCTTTTAATTTTTTTTTTTTTTTTGGAAAACTTCATCCAATTTGGGTGGGCTGGGCATATAATTGTGGTTTCTGCTGCATTAAAGATTTATTTGGAAACAAAGGCCATTTATATGCAGACAGGACAGCCATGCTACGGTGAATGACTTTCGACATTAAACACGGGGTATAAAATATGGGCCACATGACAAATAAACGGTAGTTGGGTGTATTTGTCGTCTCTTGCATGTGAGTTTACACAACAAAAAATAACGTCAAAATTACTCATAATGCGGAGGTTTTTTAAGCAAATTATTGAGTTGTTTATGTGACACCCATGCTGTAGGCTTGTACAATGCTTTTATAGGCAGAGAGATTTTTATTATTTGCTGCTAGGTTTGAAATGGTATCCGACGCATTAGTGTGAGAATTAAACCCTGCACCAATACGATGATTTATTGTATAAGAGAAAACACATGGAAAGTGGACTGCTTTTAATGTAAATTTTAAAATCCTAGGACAGGATAATAATAATGACGTCACGAACATTGCAAAACAATAGCAACGGTGACAGTATTAATGTCAGGTTTAAAACACCGAAAAAGTGCAATTACTTTCTAGGCACCGGCAATAGTTATTTTCCAAAAACGAATTCGTTTTCAAATCGGCAAAAATAGCCTTTCAGCCTTTACTTTACCGTACTCGTGAGATCATACGACAAACACTTGCATTTTGTTAGATAAGAATCTGTTGAGTTAAAATTTCACTATTTTCATACATTTGTCTTGGGATGGAAATTCTCTGACGTTCTTCAATCATTAAATTGTCTCTACGAAGAAAATCGTGACGAAAAAAAAGAAAAACCCAAACGTCTTAGAATTCCGTTTCATTTAGGTTATAATTTGCTAGAAATTCGCTTGCATAAAAATATGTCAACCGTGCGTACCATTTTCATCTCATTTTCGATAAGGTAACCCTTGTAATCGACCTATCAGATTGTTAGGACTAATTTTTGTTGAGCAGAATATTTTCGCCGCTCTTCTCTCGACACATCGTTGCAAATAATTTTTCACAACGCAGGGCGAGAAAACAGTCATTGTCTCCCCCTCAACTGAAACTTCGGAAGCCTTTGTTATGAAAAAAATGTTGTGTTTACCTCGTTAAAATACAATAGTATTTTACACGAATGAAAAGTAGAGTTTTTGTTTGAATATTGTTAATCCAGAGCGCAACCGATCTTCACGAAAACGAGACTTCGGTTGCCATTTTTGTGAAAATGTTTTGTGTTCATCGCGGGAAGAAACACAACAATGTCACTGTCGGTCTCACTTATAGATTTCATTATTTTCGTGTCTGTCGTGTTGCAAATTGAATAATGTGATGTAGGCACCTCTTATCGTATTGTGTGGTGTAGCCTACAACTAAAAACGTTTGAATAGAAGGAAAAACCGATAACCAATTTTTTGTGGTTTCCAGTATCCTAAAATATGTATTCGTTCATGGTCTAAACCTAGACCTGAGAATTCGCGCTCTACATAAAGCAAACATTATAATCCTTGTGTTTATTACCCTTCCGCGTGTGGGTATATATGTCTCCCGCTGATATTTGTCAGCCTTAATAATTACAAATTATTTTAATCTAATGAATTATGGTATTGTTGTAGTGTCGAGTTGGTAGATGTGCAAACGAAATTGCTTCCAGACCGGGTTGTATTAAAAGTGGAATAAATTAATGGTTAACGTTTTATTTCGCATACTTTGCCGGGGCAATAATCCTGAGAAATGGGAAAATTTATTGGGCGATACAAAGAAAATTGTATACAAAATGCCGAAATGATTAATTTTGTGCGGTTGAAGTGTTGGTTTTGATACGATCAAATTAGTAAATGCCATTGATTATTAGTGGTTTTATGTTTTCCTACGTTTTTTCTCAGCATACCTACTTCTGCTTGCTCAATTGTATTAATAGAGAAAAGCAAATGAACAAGCAACAACATTCCTATTTTGTCGCTATGATGGTGAAATTTGAATTCGGAAATGTTCTTTAGAAATACGGAACGTGTATTGTATTACGAGAAGAATGTAGAAAAAAAAGTGCTACATCATTTGAGAACGGAAATCATGTTCACGGTGCTCTTCAAAAGGACTTTATTCGGTATGGAACGGTTGCACTTGAAGGTGGTGCGGTGGTGATGAATGATGTTGGGAAAATTAATTGATTTGTTTGTTTATTTGTTTGTTTGGCAGTCGCAAAACATTTCAATGCTACAATGAGGATAGGATTTGCGTTTGTGTGTTTTTCTTCTCATAAAAGACTCACATTTTCATCAACATTTTAGTCTTGGATAATTTGATTAATGATGCCACGGAAGCATAGTCCTGAGTTTATTTTAAGACGAGGAAGGAACAAAGGATCATTTACGAAAAATATGTACTGGTACATAAAATGACCAGTTCGGTCTTGTCCATCAATTTAATTTTTTTCAAGTTAATGTTCTTACGATTTTTGCTTTTGGCGGATTTTATACTTTTTTTCAAAAGTTAAGAGCGTACAAGGGTTTAGCTTCGGACAAGAATCATCATTGCGCGAAAAATAGGGCATGTTTAGGAACATAATTCTCAGGATGCAAGAGATGGAATACAACAAAAAATGGACGAACGGTTACGAACCCTACTTAACAAAAATGTGTTTTCACATTTATAATATTGTTTCATTTTCATGAAACGCCATCTTAATTATTCACAAGAAGCTGTTACAATTTACATGTTAAAGTATCTGGATTTTTATCAAAGGCTCAAACCAAATCTCCTTTAAATTTTAGAATTTGACCCTTTAAATTTTGTTATTTAGATTCGTCACTTTTAATCAACTTTATAAAAAAACAACATATTTTTTTGGCATAGTGTAGAATAATTTTTACTTGATCCTTGTATATGGAATTGAAATAAATTCATATGCGGGAGCCTAATTAAAACATGTCTGCAAGGCAAAAATTTTTTCCACTTTAGGTACATTTTTTCGGCAGTACATCGAGAATAATCACGTAAGTTCCTATATCAAAACCGTTTCTTACGTCACGAACCACGAAATTATGTTTTCAATTTTTTGAAATAAGTTTTTATTTTTAAGAAATCAACCAAAAACAATTTTGTTTCTATCACGGCGGCCATTTTGTTTTGTTTGTTTGTTTGTTATTGAAGACACAATAAGAGTTTCATTTCAATTAAAAGAGATGACGCTATAATATTTGGTCTTTGTCCGAAGCTAAACCCTTGAACGCTCTTAAGGTTCTTATGTAAATTGAGGCAGACCATTTAAATTGTGTCGGTAGAAAGTCTTCTGTCAACTGAACAAGAAACCATTGAAAATGCTTTGAAAATTCTAAAAATTTAAATTTCTCAAAAATCTTGAAAATCGAGGAAAATTTTCAAAATCGATTGAAATTCGAAAATTCAAACCTGGCAAAATCGTTGAATTTGAAAATCGAGAAAAATCCTCAATTCCGAAAGAAACATGTCAAAATCCTTGAAAATCCTCAAAATCGATGAAAATCCTCAAAAAGTGAGAAAAAAATCCTTAATAACGTAACGAAACGCGTGACGGTTATTTCTGTCTATCACTATTACAACAATATGAACGATCCTTAAGACTTTTAAATAAAATTCTTAAAAATCGATGGAAAATCTTAAAAATCCAGAAAAGAACTGTACAAAAAGTCCTCTAAAAATCTCTCAGAGGATCACTGTAAATCCATAGTGGATTTTGAGTTTAAAACTAGGTTTGAAATTTAATTTCAAATTGTTACGTATGTCAGTTAGTACAAGTGACCTACTTTACTATTTTACAATTTTGCAAGCAGCTCAAACAAGCTCGACCTTCTATATTCTCTTATAGAACGTTTTCTTTTTCCAATTCATATTTACAAAGACACAATAAATGTGACGACGAACCACATTCAATTTACTTCGGTAAATAAATCGTATTCAAAATTTGTCATAATCAATGCCATACCCATCGGTCATATTCTCGCGTTCATGCTAATGCTACAAACGCCTCTTTAATAATACTAAACAAAATTGCCAATAATTTCGAATTCAATTTGTGTACAAAAAAAAATTCTCACTTTACCCCATTCAATGACGAAAAACGAATACACAAAATAATATTTCCATTCAATTTCAATTTAATTCCCTTAAAAATACAGGAAAATGTACGACGTTTCCTGGTTCTTTTTTCGTTCTGTTTTTTCTCTCTATTTAGCTACCCTGTTTGGCCAAACAGTACTTTTATATCTGAACACACACCCAACATCTAACACCGTTCTGAGTTTTGATGTACGCCAGAAAATAACATTTTCAACACTGCAACTTCCTTTTTAGACCCGTACGAAGTACGTGGGTCTTATGAGTTCAACTGGAGCTTGTAACAAAAGGCGAATTCGAATCACTGATTTGTGGACACTCTAACCAGAGTCAAAAATAAGATTTTTTGGATCATTCTTCCTCGTATATCAAACGTAGTTTATTATCCCGTGCTATAAAATCACCAAGAAGTTGAATTATTCATGACCAGCAACATAACATACGAGTAAATTTCAATTTCAATTGTAAAAGGGGCGGATGTAGGCAACCTTTTGTGGTTTTCACAAGTTGACAAATCTGTGAATCAAAAAATGTCCGTCCTTTGGTCCCGCGCTTCCGATTTCGATATTTTATTTTTTCCTTGCTCTGTTCGTAGAACAAAAGGAAGGCTAAGTCTAGGACTCAATTCCAAGATAATCAAAATTAGTTGAGTGTGACTGTAGGTCCAGAAATATAGTCGGAAAAGAAGGCTGGCCAAGTTTTTTTTTGCTTACATATTATGCCACTGAGCTACTCGGCCGTACAGTGAAGGTACAGTGGTGTTTTTGCATATAAATCAAGTAAATTTTCTCCCATTTTCATGTCTATCTTTGATTTGAAAAGGTGACAATCGTAAAGCGGCAGTACTATTTACAGTTTCCTAACAAAATGGCCGCTAGTTTCCATATTGGATTTCATAAAAAATGAAATAACTCTGTGAAAATGATACTTAGAGAGTTGCTGTTAAGAGAGAAGCGATTGGTTATGTGTTGGGTCCTATTTGTGGACACACCTAAACTGGCCAGAAAATTCGGTTCAATCGATTTTCATGATTTATGAAGGAAATGAAGGCGTTTTAACTTACCCAACAAAAAGAGAATTTTAACTAGTACGTACGGGTCTCCTTTAATGTTTTTCTTCATAAAAAAAACCTTCTTTATCATACATCACAAAAGTTCAGTGAAAGCCAATTTAATTCTTCCTGTTCCGCCCTCCATTCTCCATGCATGCTTCGTATTATTATACAATATACATACAGTTTTTCCACTCTCCACCCATCCGTCGACATAACAAACAAAAGAAAAAATATCGCACAGAACGAAAAACAATTCATCTCATTTTTCATCATCGCTACACTGATAGGTAATGTTACAAAATGTTTGATATTTGATTATGATAAGGGTAAGCGACCGATATAAATCATTTATTTGAAGTTTTTATTTTGTTAGCACCGACACACACCGTTCAGTGTGCTTGGGTTATTAAACTGTATACCTGGGGCATCGCATCTAACGTAACAAGGACAATACCCGTTTCATATGTATAGTGAATTCAGTATCCATTACATTGGTTATTATACTGCATGCGAATTAGGTCGTTTTATCTGTCGTATATGTAATGTGGATGTGAAACAAGCGTCTGACTAACATGGTCAATGTTTTTCATTCTCTTTTTTTTATTGCAAAGGGACTATCACAAGACGATATCACACCTTATATTCACCCTTAGTAAAATGTAATAGAATTGGGGTTTCAGGTGGAAAAGGTCGAATAAAATTTGCATATTATATTACACAGTGATATTAGTGGAGAGCATAACCTTTCACCATTAATATAATTCACATTTTTTGTTTTAATTAATTTTCCGTTCTACATTAGGGTGATTACTGTATGTGTAGAAACCTTAAATATTAATTCTGTTTCGACCTGAATTTCGAATATTATTCCCTTGACTAAAAGTCATGGGTCCTACGGATGATAAACACTCTAAAATGTTTGTCACACAATGTTCACTGCTATGATTGAGTAATTCCCAACGTTCCCCACGGATTTTCAAAAACTTTTTTTATTCGATGGGGAATTAAATTCCTGAGGTTAAATACCGGACGAGTGATCTATGTCAATGAAAGTCTAGAACAGGTATGGTCGATCGGCGAATTCGTCTTAAACGCACTCACATTTAATGTCAAAATAATATGAAAATGAGTGCGTTTAAGTACGAAAATCAAATTTTTATGTCCTCCGGGTGGACAATAGACCATACCTGTTTTACACTTTCATTGATCTCTGTCATATTCCCAAAAGAATTTTCGTCTCGACACTTGATAACTCGAGTAAACGGATCTCAAAAAACCTTATTTTTATTTGACGAAGACTGAAATTCCTAAGGCTAAGTTTGTTAATGGAAAGTATCGGAGTAATAATCTTGGAGTTAGTCTGAAAAGAATTTTTTTAGTGATTTCGTGGTAGTTGTCTGTCGTAGTTGTTTGTCAAAATTGAACAAGTGTGAACTTTGCAGAGCGAAGCGAGGGCCGTATTCCCGCTGTGATCGGTTTAAAATGTAAGACAGTGCGCTATGTTTATTCCGAAAATTTGTTTTCAATAAAACAAAAGGAATGAGCAATGTAAGAGGAAATAGGTGCAGCTTTTCGTATTTTTGTAAGTTTACGAATTCGTAACTTGACAGTTCTTATGCGATTTTATATACACAAGTGTCAAGTTACGAATATTTGGAGTTACGATCCCATGAGAATCGCGGCCCAGTTTTACGATTTTTTGTAACAATGGCAAAAATTGATAGATAAATTCAGTCAGTCAAGGGACCTGGCCCTAGTCAAGTTGGGGCCTAGTACTTAACCTATACGGCAAGAGTGTTTATACCTGTAAATTTATTGAAATTTAGTTGCGCTTTTGCATTTTAACGATTTTAACGGACAAAAACTTGGAAGCAAACATAGTTACGTGTATAAGTTGAAGTTGTTCTTAGTTTACTTTTGCACGAAAAACGAGCAGTTAAATTAAACTGGTAGATTAAAAATGTGTAGTTTTATGGTTGATTGCATTTAGCTATGGCTTTCGCAATTGCTTTTTCATTACCAAAGCTACTTTTCATTTAATTTTTTTTTTTTTGCATTAAAAGCTCAAACTTTTCAGTTTTACGTTTCGTTTTAATCGTTTGGCGAGAGTTCTATAGTGTGGTCGATAATGAATGTATACACCGAGAGACTGAAAACTATGCTTGGATTTCCTTCTGTTGGTTTTTGCTTTGCTTCAATTGTTTAATTATTTATTTCCGAACATTTGCTTTGCTTTCACAAAAGTGGGTCAGACGAGGTACATCTATTATTTGATACATATGTATGTGAGTGTTTTAAACCCATGCACTAAGCTACAATCGATTTCTATTAAGTGCTGGCAGCAAGTACTCCAACAGATGGTGGTATTGATGGATTCAATGAAATGCAATTTCGTCTTTCGAAGATTTATGATTCCAAAGCCATTTATACTACGAATAGCGAATGTAACATTTAAAGTCGGTTAAGGTGTGGCTGTGGCTGGTGCACTTAATGAAAGAACGTAGTCCGGCACGACAACACACGGCAGTGTTTTTTCGTAAGTTGAAATCAAGACTGAAACTCTGTTCCCCTATTAATTGAAGGTAGGTACTAATGGCACAAAGTGAGAATAGTCAAGTAACTAATACTAATCGCACTATAGATCATCTTCAAGGCCGTTTGAAATGCCATCCACGTTAAGAACTGCCATCCACGTTAAAAATAATGTCATTTGAACGAAAGATTTTGAACCGTCGCCCATTGTTCGCTCTTTTTTTACACAGGATTTTAAATTTAGTACTCAAATGGCAGCTCTTTTTTGACAAGAAACACTATAATGATAATAAGAATCGTCAAAGCTCAAGACACTTTACTTGCTGATCTAATTACTCTGGACGAGGGGGATACTACTTGGGTAATACACTCTCGAAGGAATGACCGAAACATCCGGTAATTAATATGAATCGAAGAAAATACTAGAAATTGAAAAAATTACAAAGAATTGACTGGAAATATGAGAAATTGAACATAAATGAAAGGAAATACGGGAAAGTATGATGAACGAAAGAACCAAGAGAATGCAAAAAAAAACTTGATCTTTAACTCGCTGCAGGTTTCTGGTCTTGACTTTTCGGTTTGTAAAATATACAGTTCATTCGCTGATTGTTTCCTTTCATTTACTTTCAATTTATAGTATTTCCAGTCAATTCCTAATATTCCTCCAATTCCTTGTAATTCCATCAATTAGTATCAATATAAATTCCTTCAATTTCTAGTATTTCCTTCAATTCTCATTAACCGGATACTTCAGCAGCTACGAAACTTTTCGTCGTTTTCTTTTGTCTTTAAATTTGAAGGAAATCTTAGAAAATTATCGAATTTTAAAGAGTCAAGGAAATTTTTAGATCCTAGGAAATAGTAGGAATTAAAGTGCAAATCCGCCAAAACGGAATTATTCCCGTAATTGAAGGAATTGAAAGGAATTAGAAATTGATTTGACACCCTTTTGGCCATTTATTTTTTATTTTCGAGCTTAACCGCAGACAAATTTGAATCGACATGAATCGACTGAGGGACAGGCAGTTCTAACAGCTGCAATTCACCGAATAAGTGAAACAACGACGAAAATCGACGATTTGGAAGTCCCTATAAAAATAATAAATTTTTGAACATTAATTGGAATTCCTGCTTTTTTTCTTGTATCTCAAAAAAATGTCCTACATGTCCTGCGGCAGGACACGAAGCATACATTTGGGCGTTTTTTAAACACTGAATTTTAGTTTACTTTTGACAGTATTTTTCCACCAGAATCCTTTTTCAAAAATGTCTCAATTTTTTTTATTTAATCTTACAAATACAAACTAAAAACAATCAAAAACGAGGCGCTACATTGTAGTGGTCCAGGGCGCTCAGTATGCTAGAGGCGCCTCTGGCGGGACGGGTAAAAAGTGTTCAATTTAAAATTTTGCCTGCTGTCACGGTAAGCGTTTAAATATCACTGCATAGTAAACGCAGGCAGTTGTTATTCATTTTCCGAATGTCAAAATAAGGGACCTAGCCCAGAATTATGAAAATGAACTCAATTGAACACTGAAATAAATTGAATTAATTTTATTCGCAAAAAATGAGGCTACTAGATATGTACTTCAGGCCCCTAGTAAAATCAAGTACGATTTTATCCTCAACAGATAGTGTTCTATTATGTTTGCATTTTGTATGTACATTTTGTCAAGGTTAAGCAACAGTGCAGATTATATTTTGACGAGTGCAGCGAATTATCTAATCTGGAAGTGTCTTCAATAAACATGACACATTTACATTTTGCAGCACAATAGTAATGTGGCATATCACACACACACACACAAAACTGAATAAAATTTTTAAATTTCATTTTGCATTGTGAACACAAGGCAGTAAATTTTCGCAGTAACCGTTATGACATTTTGTTATATATTGCATTTTAATGCAAAAGCAGAACATTAAAGTCGGAAAATGCATTCCGTTGGAATAATATAAGAAAATGATAAAATGAACAATGAGAATAAGTTTCATATTTCACATTTTCCATGTGGCAAAATTCTTACTTCGTAATATTGCTATTGGAATAATCAATCTACATAATAAATGCGCAAAAAGAAACGACCAATTTGAAACGTTTCACTGACGTGTGAAATTTGATCGATTTGACAAACCAATCTCTTTCACCGTGCGGGTGCATTTTTTATTTTGTGTTAAAATGGAATTCATTTCCGGTATTATGTCTTCCTTTTCCTGTTTGAACTTGGCTAATGTCGTTCATCTCGTACCGTACCGTTGGGTCTGCGATGTAGGCAACGGTGATATATCGCTGGGTCGACTTGTTTTATCGGAAGCATCGACATACTACATACATACACAACCGATGTTTACATTCCTACTTTCAGGTGAATTTAGTTTCGTTATGTTGCACACATGTTGAATTTGTTAAGTTGCAGGTTGAGATGAGGTGGATTGAATTCCATACAAATTGAACAGGTGCAACAACGTCAGTCACATGAAAACATGATGGCGACAACATTACAACAAGAATAGACCGGCTGAAGCCTGGTGAGGTCTTTTTTCTTTTCTTTTTCAATTTCTGTTTACTATCAGCTTGGTATTCATTCAACTACCACTTTAATAATTTCATCAGTCGGAGCGCATCTCTCGAACAGTTAACATCTTCGCTGATAATTATTTTGGTAGTCCAACTACCAAAAAATACCAAATTTTCAAATCGCAATGTGTGCTATGACCGATCGGTTACCAGATAACACATAAGAATGATTTGCCTGGTGTTGATTTGATCATAGTAGCATTGCAATTTACCATCGTGGTAGTCAACTACCAAATACCCGATTTATAAATAGACCAGCAGGCCGAATAATTTCATCAGTCGGAGCGCATCTCTCGAACAGTTAACATCTTCGCTGATAATTATTTTGGTGGTCCAACTACCACAAAATACCAAATTTTCAAATCACAATGTCTGCTATGAGCGATCGGTTACCAGATAACAAATAATAATGATTTGCCTGGTGTTGATTTGATCATAGTAGCATTGCCATTTACCATCGTGGTAGTCAACTACCAAATACCCGATTTATAAATAGACCAGCAGGCCCAATAATTTCATCAGTCGGTGCGCATCTCTCGAACAGTTAACATCTTCGCTGATAATTATTTTGGTGGTCCAACTACCACAAAATACCAAATTTTCAAATCGCAATGTCTGCTATGAGCGATCGGTTACCAGATAACAAATAATAATGATTTGCCTGGTGTTGATTTGATCATAGTAGCATTGCAATTCTAAGTGTCGCGTATTTGGCTGTAATAGCCATAATTATAATTTGTGACAGACACATGGACGGACGGATGGACGGACGGACAGATGAAGTGTCCACAATAGGTTCTTTTTTTAAGAAAAAAGACCTAAAAATGAGTTTACTTGTAAGTCTGGATCTGTAATTTCTCTGGTCCGCTGAGGGTTTATAAAAAAAAAACTTCCCACAAGCCTCAGTAAAAAATGTCCTAGCGAGAGAGTAATGTGCTTTTGCTCTCTGCAGGTTTCAAACAATAGAAAATGACGGAGTTTTCGTTCTTAAACCAAAGTATATAAACACTGAAGATAATGCGAACGCTTAGAGGACCAGAGTTATTCTGGATTCCTACTTCTAGGTGAATTCACGTTTGTAATGTTGTCATCATCATATTTTCATGTGACTAATGTTGTTGCACCTGCTCAGTTCATATGGAACGCACGTGACAAGACTAAATTCACCTGAAAACGGTCATAGTTCATAGTGAACCATGGGTGTTATAATAAAAAAATATTTTGAAAATGAATTTCAGGATAAATATTCGATCGTCGGCCTTCCTACATACCTATAAATTACTTCAATGGCCTCCGAGAACTATTATTAATCAAAAAAGATGTGACGATTTTGAATCATTAAGATTGATGGATCGTTACATCGAAAGTCTAATTAGATTAACGTAAAAACAACAACAAATTATGTAGAATACATCGCCGTTGTATCTTTAAGATAAAATTTAAATTTAAGAAAACTCGTACACACAACATTCAGACGTAATACAAGGTTGGACTACATCCTACCTTATTTATTATGGTAATTGCTAAGTGGATTCGATTAACACAGACTTGAGAAACTCTATGTCCGGCTAAAATAGATAGATAAAATACGACATGATTCAAAGCTCTTTTTTTAACTTACTCATCCTCAAGTAATAAAAACTCCGTCGACAACTTTTCTCCGTAAATGGTTGAGCTGTGTATTTTTTGTGTGCTTATGAAAAATTGAAGAAATTCTTGTCTTGTGCAAAAAAAAGGTCGGCTCGATATAAAAACCCTCTGCAGAAACATGTCATCGTGAGAATAAATTCTTATGTGCGAAATTTTCGAGAAAAAAAAATTTATTCTTTTCAATCCATCCCAGGCACTACATTCATAATGTGGATTTGAACAAAGCGTACTAGGCATATCAGAAGTGAGAAGTAGTAGAGGGTGATGAAGTTTATTATTGGGTGTGGAATGGGTTCTGTGTGTGTATTATATACAGGTTAGAGAAATGTGAATGCCATGTCAATTTTATACCGAATACAATACATTTCTATTTTTATTGATAGCTCCCACGCCGGATAAATGTTTTGCCCTTTCGAATTACTTATCCAATAAAAGGTGGGGAGAAATAACAAAGATTTATTGTCAAGTTTGGTTCATGCATAAGACATATACCTCTTAGCCTATATAGTCGTGACGAGATGATCCGAATACCTTTTCCCTATCTAATATGAATAAGAAAAACCGATTGCTGGAAAATTTCTACAATTTACGAGATGTAGGGTCTTTCTCCATCCACAATCCATACGTTACGTTAAATGCAATTCGAGGTGCAATTACATGTTCTGTTATTCTCAGTGAATTCTTGTGATGGTTGCCTGCAGTCTCCATACGATGGGATTTTCTCATTCAATCAACAAAATCAAGTCTGATTGCAATTTGTTCTTAAATGGAAAGTTAAACGTTAAACAATTCTGTTCCAGTGCTTGGTTGTAGACTACAACTTGTAGTGTAGATGTTGGCAGGGATAGAGAAATGATAAGATCTGTGGCGAGATAGAATCGATATGTTAATGAAATCGTCATGTGAATACAGTAAGCATGTGAATGGAGTCGACATGTGAGTAGAATCGACATATGAGCACAATAAACTCTTGCAAAGCATTGGCATGCGAATAGAATCGGCATGTGAATAAAAATAACATGTGAGAAGAATTGACTCTTGCAAAGAATCGACATGTGAATAGGAGGGAACTGACATCAGAATCTTTGACAGTCCATTCGTGAACGAACTGCGAAGTAACAGAAATTCTACAAATAATTGGTACTCATTGACAGAAAATGTATGGCCATAATGTCAATTGCTCTAACATACATTCCACTACGTCACAGCAGAGTAAAGTAAGCCAGGCAAGAGCAGTTGATTTGACGAGGGACGAGGGCATAAGTGGACCTTTGATTTTGGTGTAAAACGCTTTCTAGTCTGCCTGGTTTACTTTACTCTGCCGTGACTACGTTATCCATTTTCTGTCAAATTTTTATTTTCGCTCGATGTATAAACCAGACTTATGGCTAATTATACAGTCAGCCGTCAAATGAAATTCAGACAGAAAATGTATGGAGTATCTGTCATTATTTCAAACTAAAATATATTTGTAGCCTTTCACTATCCATTTCCGAATGTTGGCCTCCCACTAAGGGGTATTTAGCCATGAAACACCACGCGGGCAAGTGCGGGTTGATGAGTGTGGACCACATGCTTTACATGAATTCCGGATATCACGCCTACAAGTCCTATAGAAATTTTTATTTAGTTTCAATTGTGTTTCCGCCTTAAGTTAGACTCAGATTCTTGTAGACAAAAATTTAAAAAAATATTTCAAACGAAGCTACCGAAAAAAGTGACAGAAAGTCCATACATTTTCTGTCAAAATTTCATTTCAAGAAAAACTCAACCAACTTTATAGGAATGCTTACAACTGCGATTTTTTATATCAGAATTTTTCAACCCAAATAAATTGTAAATGGAAACAAAAGAAAAATCATTATTAGTTCTGATGTGGCATAATTATCTATTTATTCATGTTGAACATTATGCTACATGCTTCATCGAATGGAAAAAATGATAAAAATCGAAAAATCGAATCACAATTCATTTTTTATGCTTTCAATTATACATTAGCAAGTTTATGTCTAAATATTTACCCGAGTTTTATTTGTTCACTTCCCCTCTATATTTTCGTTCCCATTCGAATTGAATCTACAGTTATTGTATGTGTTCATCATACGCTATTTCTCGCTTTTCACAACGAGTTTAACGTCCAAGTCCAACCATATGAAAGAAAGGGCAACTTCCCTTTGCACCCATAAGAATTTGATGCCCCTGTCTACAAAAAAAAACGTTTTTTGAGTCAACCAGAACAGTTACATTTAGTGCCCATTAAAAATTTCCCTGCGGGTCAAAATACTAGAGACGGCACTGCGGTTAACCATATGGTAGTATTTAGAGCAGAACTAAAAGGGTAATAACAACCAAACTGAAATGAGAGGGGGTAACTAAGTGGTAATTTTTAAATAAAAGGAAAAAATCGATAATTTTGACAGAAAAATGTGATTGATTGTAATGGGACCCTTCCCTTTGTCTATAATTGGTTGGGAAAGCATATTTGTCGTATGCAACACGATTTTTGTAATTTATTTCAATAATGTGACCTATTCTAAATACGATTAGTCATTCACTTATATTGGCGGGGCTTAGAATCGTCAACTTATTGATAAGCGGCAACTTCATTCGAAATTTGCTTAAGCTGATTCACTCATACAAACAAAACTGGCTATGCTTGTTTGTATAATTCTAACACTACCAAGTCCATGTTCAAATGTTAGAATTTTATCCTACGCGCAAAAGTCCATGTTCAAATTTAACAATTTCTATATAGGTGTTATTGTGTGAATTTTTGCTCTCGATTTTTACTCTTATTTTGGTGCTACGTTTTTTGGGAATGTTTCAGAGTAGCTTTCTTTGACGCCCGATTTTCCATCAGCAGATGGCAATTGCTTACGTAAACTTTCTAACGCTACAGTACAGTTCAATTGCGTGTCCAGTCAAATCCTTATGAACACTTAAAACCAGTTTTATTTGTATAAGTGAATCAGCTGAAGCAAATTTCGACTGAATTTTGACGGCGTTTTTTTGTAGGAGGTGACTTATTTCGTCGCTAACAGTAGCTTGTCTTTTTCGTATCTAGTGAATCAGGTTTTTGTGTAAAAGTCATATTAGACATTTTGCGGTGCCCTCAACGTTTTAGCCCCGTACGAAGTACTGGGGGCTTATAAGATTAATATGCCGTTTGTAACACGTCGAATTGGAAGCAGACAGTAAGGGCAAAGCATTTGGTTATGCTCATAGATGACGAATCCGCAATAAAAACAAGGCATCAGAACAGTCGGAGCGTTTGCTGCGACTTAGCCCCGTACGACCCGTAATCCTATTTCGTCCGTAACCATAATACGTCCGTAGCCGTAATACGCCCGGAACCCTAATACGTCTACAACCCTCTAATGCGTCTGTTACCAAAATGCAAGTCAAGTTGGGCATGGTCAAATTTACTGAAATTGTTCATTTTTAAAATTGCGCATAGCGCAATTACGAAAGCCCGTACGAAGTACCTCTCAAATAAAACCAACAACTTACGATATTATTTTAGAAACCCAAAATTTTTTGCCAACTTTCTATTGGGTATTCAATTATCTCTCAAATGAAAGAAAAACTAGCAAAATCGGATGAGATTTACTCGATTTATGTGCAAGAAGCCCAAGAAGTCCAAGAGACCAAATTTGAAACTTTTTTCGCTACGTTCTTTTCGGTATTCAATTATCTCTCATACGAAACAAAAACTAGCAAAATCGGATGAGATTTACTCGACTTATGTGCAAAAAACACTTAGGGCCGAGTAGCGGCCTTAGTCCAAGGGACCAAATTTCAAACTTTTTTCGCCACGTTCTTTTCAGTATTCAATTGCCTTCCATAAAAAGCTAAAACTAGCAAAATTGGATGAGATTTACTCGATCTATGTGCAAAAAGCACTTAGGGCCGAGTAGCGGCCTTAGTCCAAAAGCCCAAATTTGAAACTTTTTTGCCATCATTCTATTCGGCATTCAATTATCTCTCAAATGAAACAAAAACTAGCAAAATCGGATGAGATTTACTCGATTTATGTGCAAAAAACACTTAGGGCCGAGAAGCGGCCTTAGTCCAAGGGACCAAATTTGAAACTTTTTTCGCCACGTTCTTTTCGGTATTCAATTACCTTCTATAAAAAGCTAAAACTAGCAAAATCGGATGAGATTTACTCGATTTATGTGCAAAAAGCACTTAGGGCCGAGTAGCGGCCCTAGTCCAAGAGACCAAATTTGAAACTTTTTTCGCTACGTTCTTTTCGGTATTCAATTATCTCTCATACGAAACAAAAACTAGCAAAATCGGATGAGATTTACTCGATTTATGTGCAAAAAACACTTAGGGCCGAGTAGCGGCCTTAGTCCAAGGGCCCAAATTTGAAACTTTTTTCTCCACGTTATTTTCGGTATTCAATTACCTTCCATAAAAAACTAAATCTAGCAAAATCGGATGAGATTTACTCGATTTATGAACAAAAAACACTTAGGGCCGAGTAACGACCTTTGAGCCCTCGCAACAAGCCCGGGTTGCATCCTACCCAAAAACAATGTTCAGCAACTTTGTTCTACTCGTCAATACCTTTCATTTGACATATTACAAGCAGCTATGGCGTGCGTATTTCGGTAGATATCGTCGAAAGACTGAAAAACACCTATAGGGCCCTATCTCTGGAAGGGCCGACCCTACCATGCCCATTTTCGAACTTGACCTTACTTTTGTCGATACCAATCGGGGAAAAAAAGAATTTTGAAAAAAGGTTGTGATTTGCTCCAGCTAGAGGGGTCACGGACGGACGGACGGACGGACGGACGGACGGACGGACGGACGGACGGACGGACGGACGGACGGACATTTTTTTTATTGCGGATTCGTCATCTATGAATATAACCAAATGCTTTGCCCTTACTGGCTGCTTCCAATTCGACGTGTTACAAACGGCATATTAATCTTATAAGCCCCCAGTACTTCGTACGGGGCTAAAAATGTCCGTCCGTCCGTGACCCCTCTAGCTTGAGTAAATCACAACCTTTTTTCAAAATTCTTTTTTTCCCCGATTGGTATCGACAAAAGTAAGGTCAAGTTCGAAAATGGGCATGGTAGGGTCGGCCCCTCCAGAGCTAGGGCCCTATAGGTGTTTTTCAGTCTTTCGACGATATCTACCGAAATACGCACGCAATAGCTGCTTGTCATATATCAAATGAAAGGTATTGACGAGTAGAACAAAGTTGCTGAACATTGTTTTTGGGTAAGATGCAACGTGGGCTTGTTGGGAGGGCTCAAAGGTCGTTACTCGGCCCTAAGTGTTTTTTGCACATAAATCGAGTAAATCTCATCCGATTTTGCTAGTTTTAGTTTTTTATGGAAGGTAATTGAATACCGAAAAGAACGTGGCGAAAAAAGTTTCAAATTTGGGCCCTTGGACTAAGGCCGCTACTCGGCCCTAAGTGTTTTTTGCACATAAATCGAGTAAATCTCATCCGATTTTGCTAGTTTTTGTTTCATTTGAGAGATAATTGAATGCCGAATAGAATGATGGCGAAAAAAGTTTCAAATTTGGGCCCTTGGACTAAGGCCGCTACTCGGCCCTAAGTGTTTTTTGCACATAAATCGAGTAAATCTCATCCGATTTTGCTAGTTTTTGTTTCATTTGAGAGATAATTGAATGCCGAATAGAATGATGGCGAAAAAAGTTTCAAATTTGGGCCCTTGGACTAAGGCCGCTACTCGGCCCTAAGTGTTTTTTGCACATAAATCGAGTAAATCTCATCCGATTTTGCTAGATTTAGTTTTTTATGGAAGGTATTTGAATACCGAAAAGAACGTGGCGAAAAAAGTTTCAAATTTGGGCCCTTGGATTAAGGCCGTTACTCGGCCCTAAGTGTTTTTTGCACATAAATCGAGTAAATCTCAACCGATTTTGCTAGTTTTTGTTTCATTTGAGAGGTAATTGAATACCCAATGGAAAGTTGGCAAAAAATTTTGGGTTTCTAAAATAATGTCGTAAATTGTTGGTTTTATTTGAAAGGTACTTCGTACGGGCTTTCGTAATTGCGCTATGCGCAATTTTAAAAATGAACAGTTTCAGTAAATTTGACAATGCCCAACTTGACTTGCATTTTGGTAACAGACGCATTAGAGGGTTGTAGACGTATTAGGGTTCCGGGCTTATTAGGGCTACGGACGTATTATGGTTGCGGACGAAATAGGATTACGGGTTGTACGGGGCTAAGTCGCAGCAAACGCTCCGACTGTTCTGATGCCTTGTTTTTTTAATTTCTTTAAAGTTTGCAGGTTTAGTGATTAATTTAAATTTCATTTCAATTGTGATTCGCTAAACTCGTTCGTGTGCAAAATGGTATATTGGTCTTGGAGGATTGTATCAACGTAGCTGATGAGAACTGGCATTTTTGTGCTGTATATTATTGCAAAACGTCGAAAGAATGTCCCGGAAGTGGACAGCTAACAAAGTGATGCTAGTAAGCTATACTAGTAGCACAGATGATTCGTTTTTCTATCAAAATTTACGGTAGACGGTGTAAACGGTAGATTTTAAGCAATTTCGCGAATAGTAGCCCGAACGAAGTTATTTCGAAGTTGATTCAAACGGAATTTTGTCTCTTCACAATAAAATTCGAATTCCGAAGTCAAATGACTTAAAGAGTTGAAAAAAAAGTTTATTTTAGCTCGTTTCTATGAAGAGTGGAAAAAAACGTTTATTTTAGCTCGTTTCTATGAAGAGTTGAAAAAAACGTTTATTTTAGCTCGTTTCTATGAAGAGTTGAAAAAAAACGTTTATTTTAGCTCGTTTATACTAGGCCCCACCTCTTGGGTGCAGACCCCTTGACTGGCTATTTTTTTTCTATAATTCCAGTCTTAGTTTTCTAACCATTTTTAAATGAGGTGGTGTTTTTCAGATCACAAAATTAAAGTCACATGAAAAGGTGATGTCTCTTTTATTTAGGAAACAGCAGTCATTTTACTCAAATTTTCTCAAAAAGAGCTATGAGTTGAGGTCCAGCGAGCGATGTCTTACTCCTAATATGAGTCTCCTATATAGTCTACTAAAAGCGCTGAAAAGGTGACGTATTTCTTGCCTATCTCTTGAAAAAATAAAACTCGTGTGAATTACGGCCCTCGCTTCGCTCTGGCCGCAAAGTTCACACTCGTTCAAACATTTTAGGAACGAAAAAAATTCTTTTAAGAATACGATTTCACGCAAAAATGGTCGTATATCCCAGATTACTAGTTCAATTAAATTCCAATTTTTTTTTTAACCACATGAATTACGCTACTGGTCGAAATTGATTTTTGAAGCCTCTGAGAATTACTCGAGCTATCAGTTTTAATTGTTAGACCAGGAATCCAGAATTTCACAACTCGTCAAATTAGAAATTTTTCTGGAAATCCGTTGCAAAAATGTCGTGGTATAACAAGTTATATTTACAATTACTCCAAACTCACATCTCCAATATGATTCTCTGTCAATTAAAACAAAAAATTTGAAAATCGGGTAAAAATTACTCAAGTTATCGCGCGGTAACAAGAAAAAGCGTCTGTGTAGAATTTCTCCCATCTCGTTGTTCGAACATTATCCATCTGCAAACTAAGAGTCAAGAGTTTCAATCTTCGTCGATTAAGACAAAATCTTTGAAAATCGGATAAAAATTATGGAAGTTATCGCGGTAACAAGTAAAAAATTCTATTTAGAATTACTCCCATCTCATTACTCCATTATTGCCCATCTACGAACTTAACCTCATGATTTTCATTCTCCGTCGATTAAAACCAAAATTTTGAAAATCGGTAAAGAATTACTCGAGTTATCGAGTCCACAAGGAAAAGCGTCTGTGTAGAATTTCTCACATCTCGTTGTTCTAACATTATCTATCTGCAAACTCAACCTCAAGAATTTCAATCTTCGTCGAATAACACAAAAAATTTGAATATCTGATAAGAATTAGGAAAGTTATCGCGGTAACAAGGAATAAAATTCTATTGAGAATTTCTCCCATCTCATTACCCCAATATTGCCCATCTACGAACTTAGCCTCATGATTTTCATTCTCAGTCGATTAAAACCAAAATTTTGCAAATCGGTAAAGAATTACTCGAGTTATCGAGTCCACAAGTGTACGGACGTTTTCTGTATTTAACGTTTTTTGCCAATGTAGAACATTTTCAAAATATCAAAGTGAACTTAGCGTTACGGACATTTAAGAGTATTTTCTTTCATAAGACCCTGACTTTCAGTCAAGGGAATAAAAAGTTGAAAAACACGGCCGGCGCAGAGTTCAAAAATTATTACTAGAAAAATGGATTATCCGATGAAAAACTGATATTCTTCATAACATAATAATCGGTAATCATTTATCACTTACCATTTATCGTAAATAAGGCTAGGCATAATTTCAAGCTGCATTCAATTCCCATTGCGTTATTATTTGTAATTAACCATAGCTTCTTGATTTACTCCAATATAAACATAAATCACAGAACAAACACCATTTTCCATTGTTTCATCCGTTTTTATATCCTTGCTATTCCGCAGGCTTTCACATAAATTACGAATGCTTAGTTTGCGATTTGTTTTCATATTTTTTTTCTCTCTGACGTTTTATATTGCAAATATATACATGGTTAACGTATAATATACCAACAGACAGATTCACCAGTACCGCTGGTCATACACTGTATATATTACACTGAAACTGAAGAAAGAACAACGAAAAAGAAATGTAGAGCAGCTCGGAACGAAAATTACACAATATTTAAAACACAGGGCACAAACGGAATAAAATTTATTGCCTTCAGGCCCGAACCACTGGCAAAATTTATGCTTTACACACGGGATATTCTGGTATATCAGTCAGAACGTTTTTCGGCGTAAATCGAGCGAAATTCGTTTTACACAAATGGAAAAGTTTTTCGTTTCACAAGAAAAGAGAATGTCACCACAAATATATTTACTCTTCTCTGTTTACTTTTCCTTCTTTAAGTAAGTTTTTTTTTATTCATCCGGCCTCTTCCGAAACACGAACACACACACATACACAAACACAATTCTTTTCAAATTTTCTTTTTTCTACTTTTCTTTCACTTTTTGATTCCTTTTTTTCTAAAGTATTTGTTGATTTTGATTAAAAAAGTGTACATAAATAGAACATCAATGTCATTCGATGATTTATGCTATGCCCACGTCGCCATTGTGTCTCTATGCGAAGTATGGCATTATAATGTCGCGCTTTTATAAGTTATGATAAACCAGCTGAGTGTTGCTTTTCGCATACGACTGTGGAGTTAACTTATCCACTTGACGTCGTATATTATACGGCTGATCTACCTGTAACAGATAAATTTTGAATTTTAGTTATTAGATGACAATATTTTCGACGTGGATAATCTGGGCTATATTTATAAAAAAAAAGCTTCGGTAAGCTACTACGGGCTTTTGCCGGATGACATAGCGAATAGATATCGTTCAAAATGATTACTATACGAAATCTGGCTAGTCATAGTTGGCATATTGTGTATGCCAAGCGTGTGGGAAAAGTTAAGTGGGAAAGAAGTTTTTTTTTTATTATTAAAATTTATGACAAAACGAATATATTTTACATCGCAGGGCTGGTGGTTGAATAGCGGTGGGAATAATTCAGTTGATGGTAATTTTTACATGAAACTTTTATAATTATTTTTTTTTCGTACCAACGGTGGATTTTTAAAATGCAATTGCAGTTGTTGTTGTGGTGGTGCTTTATAGTTTGCAAATTTTGAATATTACATTGGTGCAACTCAAGTTGTGTTTTTAATTGGCTAGAATAGTGGGTGTAGATTAATACTGTATTGCTGCGCAATTCTCCTGAAGGCGATGTTTCAAACAAGTTAATTCCTTTTGTTTGTGTAAAGTGGTTGCACAGTAATTTGATTTGATGTTCTTTCATACTTTAAATAATAGCTTCCAAAACAGACATTTAGGGGCGGTTCTGTAAATTTTGGGAGGTTGCGCGGATTGTCCTATGAAGAGGGAACCTAGGTTTTCCTTCTGACAAAGGAAACTCACCAAATACGAGCTTAGTATGACGCGCTGAATTTTTTGTGTTGAAAATAGTGTGTCGCTCTATGTGTAATTCGACCCATTGTGAATCGTTATCATTTGAAGTACTTATGTTCATTGGTATCATTATCGTTTTTTTTTTGGTACCTAACAAATTGAGTAGCGAACCAACAACTAACACAAAACGAGAAGTTTACCTTCTCGGTACACGAACACTTAAAAAGTGTGGAATCCAAGTTAAAAATGCATCCACACTGTGGATGCATTTTTAACTCGGCCTCTGATTCAATTTAAAAAGTACGGTGCATTTGTAACACTGATAGACGGACAGTGACTAAACTTTCAAGTCAATGACTCTCATTTTAAATGGCGGTAATTGAAGTGTTTGTTTAGAGAAATCACTAACGTGACTTCATGCCTTGCCTCAAAGTATGTAAATATGACGATCTGCGAGGGGTGACGCACTTCCATTTAATCCATTTAATCCATTTAATCCATTTAATCCATTTAATCCATTAAATCCATTTAATCCATTTAATCCAAAAAAAAATTTTTAGTTTTACCGAAATAATTAGGCTACCGACCTGAAAAATTTGTAAAGTAATTGCGAAAAATAGATTTGCCCGATCCCCAGCTCGTTTAAGAACTCGTGAGGTATAGGAAAAATTTTTTTGTGAAAAATGGTATTAAATTTATTTAATCCATTTAATCCATTTAATCCACTTTACACCAAAAACTCCTAAAAGTGGATTTTTTCGCTTTTTAACATTGTAGTATGAGTTGTAGTACGTGGTTCGATCAAAATCAACAATTTTTAAGACTTTTACAGTATTTGGTAAAATGAACTTTTTTCCTATTTAATCCATTTAATCCAATTTTTATTCCATTTAATCCATTAAATCCATTTAATCCATTTAATCCATTTAATCCATTTAATACCATTTAATCCATTTAATCCATTTAATCTAGAAGTGAGTTACCCCTCGCGATCTGTGTAAATCCAGTTAATAAAATCGTTCTCGCATTCGTTTTATGCATTTGCATTAGTAAGCATTACGCACAAAAATCTAAGGCCTAACTTACGCATTTAGGTTCTTGGTCAAATCTTGCCTGGTTAACTTTACGCTGCTGTACCCAAAAACACTGTCATTTCCCAAATAATTTAGCCTTTACCTTTACGACTTTACCTAATCGTTAGAAAAATGTTTATATGAGCTATTAAGGCTTCTTACCATATTTTAGCCCAGTACTTTGTCCTGCTGTTACTTCAATTTTAATTGGCCTTTTAGTCTTGATTTCCAATAACGAAGAAAGCACTCCGTTTTCTATCCGTTTAAACAATAGAAAATAGGAGTGGCTTAGTTAAATGGCGTGGTTTTTTCGTAAGTGGAAATAATGCCTTAGATATTAGATATGTTAGATATTTCAAACGTAGTCGGCAATCAAACTGTGGCGACGCCGACGTAGAGAAAATATGTAGGAGGTGAAATTACGAGCTCTTTCTGTATTATGAGCTCTTTATTGTCTTTTCTTTTGTTCGTTCGTGTTGTATTACAGTAGGGGTTCATATTTGGTAGTTTTACCCTAGTTCAACAATATACAAAAAGTTGATGACAATGAATGAAAATTATCTTCGACTCGAACTGGAAACTTAACGCACGTCAAAACAATACATATCGCTCCACGACAGCATTACAAAGAACTTGACGCTAAACAAATCGAATTTCGAAATTATACAATTTTGCGTAAGTAATTTTAACTGATTAGATCGCAATACACACAAGCTTCCTCGTTAAATTATTGTTTGACTAAAAATCAAATAATTGAATTCGCCTCATCCATAAAGATAATCCGTAAACTTTTTTTTTCTGTTATTTAATTTGCGATGTTCAAATTTGGTTAGAGTACAATTACTCACAAAAGTCTGAATGATAAATGAGTTTATTTATAAAGTCAGAAAAGAAACGAGAAACTCTCTAAAATCGTTCCCATCATCCGTTATATCCTAATCATACAAAAACAAAACAAAATCGGAAAAGTTATGCTTTCCTGGAAATGAAGTGTTATCCGAAGTTATTGTTGATTACGAAAATAGAGCCCATACACACAGAAAAAGCAATTACTTTTCATTGGATTTCAGTCTATACCATACAATATGAACAATGACATCCATATATTATTCATTCTAGGTATATGTATTCTATGGTATTTATACAGAAAAGAGAGCAAAATGTCGAGTTACACTTACCCTAACAAAAATACTTAACAATAATAATACACCAATGATATGAAAAACGGAAATTATAATGCCACAGAAGTGAATCGTAACGGTGTATTAGCTAAAGCCTCTTACGTATAGTATTGAGAATATTCAGCCGCAATTTCAATGCCATTGATTAAACAGTACAATAGTAACAGAGAGGAGCATCAAACCGAATCGAGTCATAAAGACATACAGAGCATGGATTTTAATTAAATTATATTTTCTACGGTGAGTGCAAATTAACTTGCCGGAGCTTTTATTAGATATATGTACGCTTTCGGATGTCTTTTATATTATTATAAATTGGTAGCAGGCGCTAGGTGTTTGTGTGGTGCGATATTTCTATTATGAGGTGTCTATGTTGTTGCTATGGTTGTAGTAGGTTTGGGGGGTGAAAAAATACGGAAACCTTACTATATTGGGTCATGATTAATGGCTTTCTTAATAAATTTGACAGCAGCAAATTTGTTTTTTCATTATGAGCTTTTTGACTGGAATGACTTCTACCATCGGAGCGAAAAGTATATCTGCTTATTTACGGGTAGAGATTTCTTTTCAATTTTTTAACGAAATGAAATTTTTTTAAAGGTGTAACTATATAATTGGCTTGCTATGAGGTAGTTGATGGTGCATTTTATAATCTATTCCATGCATCTTTCGTATTCATACTACTTTTTAACCGAAATGTACTTACATAGGGGAGAGCTTTTTGAAAGGGTGTTTAGGTTCTGCAATAGATCACACTTCAGTTTGCGAAACTAATGACATACATTTGTGCAAAAAAAAAGTTTGAATTTGAAGCCAAAATAATTCTTTAAAAAATTCATTTAAACTTGTTTGGCTAGTGGGACGAGATGGAAAACCGATAGCATTCACTCTTCTCTCATTGAAATTTCTACAGTTATATGAAACATAAAAGGTCGTGTGAGGTGTCACTGGAAAGATATTTGCATTAGACCAGTAGCGATCCGGGAAAGGAACTTTTTTTTAAATTTTTAGTCTCAAGAGGAACCGCTAGAAGTTCACCGAAGAGGTCGAGGTCGTATTTTCACTATTTTTTTCATTTTCAAATTCAGTGTGGATTAATTTTAACCGCAAAAAGACCTTAGTTGTCCCGAAACAATATACAATATCAATACCCCACTCGACGTTTCTTGTAACTAGAGAAATTTCGATAATAAAAATATGTTTTCGGTTTTCGAACACCTCCACAGCAGTTCTCATAGCATGAACATAGAAAATGTTTGGAGGATGATAAAATTAATTGAGGTTAAGGACTGCTTGACGAAAAATTAAGTGGGGTTACGTTGACGAGTACCGTATAATGAAAATGATCTACACAAACAATCCTAAGCGGTAGCTCTTATCACTAAAGCCTCCAAATTTGACACTACTCAATTCAGTGTTCATGTTAGGAGCAGTGCTGCAACACTAGTCACAAGCTTCGAGAAATTTTTGTGAACGTGGTTTTTGGCTTCTCAAGGACCAATACCTCTCTGGGCACATATGAAAAAGTCCGCTGGAAAATGTGTTCGACCGCAAAATAATGTTTCGCAAAATAATCCCTAAATGAAATCGGGAGTGAAAAGTTTACATACAAAATAAAACATGTGGTCGCCACGACACCGGTAGCCGAAACTGTAAAATTTGCCATAAAAAACCAGTTTTCGTTTGTCTACCGTTTGATACTAAAGGCTAATACACAGTTCGTGACGCCATTCAAAACCACTCATTAGCACAGTATGTAAGTCGAAACTTCACATTGAATTATTGAATGACCAGTTGTGGGTTCGAAACAACTCAACCGCTACACAAATAATTTTCGTTTCATCAGGTTGCATGCAATTGTTCTTTGGTATATGTCATTTAGTCATTGACGATGTGTGTTGTCTTAAAAAAATGGATGGAAAATGTCTGAACATCAAGCATGTAAAACATTTGACAGATGACTCATACATTTTATGCCAACTTCAATCACTTTGCATGTGTCTATTTGTGCATGTGTACTCATCTTGTGTTTATGATGATTAATCATCAGCGTTACTGCTAGCCGCTAAAACCGATGCTAAATTCGAAAATATGTCGCTAGTAACGACTAGCGTTAGCTAAAATGTAGTGAGCGCAAAAATTTTTGTTAGTTGTGTTTAATTTGATACTGTAATCGAATTCTTACTATCTTGCAAACATGTTTGTCTGCAAGTTTTTCATCAAGCTACAAATACAAAAATAATTACATAGGAACTGCAATCAAACCTATATATTCAAACACCTCTTTGAGACAGTTTAAAAAAAAAAAACGATAGCCCTGATTGTGCCTAATTGCTTTTATATCCCTCTTTGCTGCTTGTCGTTAACGGAAACATTCGAAAATTTAATATTTTTTTTCTTCAAAAATTTCCTTTTTACTTCATTATAATTCGTGACTGAACCACTCTTCCCCATCGATTTTGTACTACGAAGAGCATCTCCATTGTGAGCACTGTTTCAATTTAATATGTGAGTAGCGTGTCAGGCGACGGTTTGAGATCTATGCCATACCATTGTACTAGATGAAAAAAAATTTCTTGCATTTCTGTTTCTGAGCAGTCGGAGCGGCCCACAGCGCATCACAGGGACTATTTTTGCGAAAAAAAACTGTTACCAAGTTTTCCCGAATTTTCGTAAATATTTTTTGGGAAAATTACGGAGAGTGATTTTTTTGAAAGTGGACCAGGCTCTGTCGAAGCTATGCGACGGTTTGTTCATATGCCCAGATAGCCCTTGGCCCCAATAGTCCAAAAGCGCAGTCGTTTAATTTTCATGTTTGCGTCTTGGCTGGTGGTGAAGGTGCAAAGGTTGAAAAAGGGTGTTTTTAATACGTGATTTACTGCCGCTACAGACGATGAACACACATGTGTGGCTGAAGCCCTCGGATACTTTTACTCATCTGGATACGAGATATCAAATTATTTCACTGGTATAGTAAAGTACTATTACATGTTACAATGCGTCGAAAACCGTACTTTTCATGTTTCAAGCACTTTTTTCGACGCTCTCAGCGTGTAAAATCCATTACATAACTAGTGATAAAAATGAAAAAACTTGTTTGCGTGTGTTTATTGACCTCGGCTTTTCCTCGGATCAACAAAATTCACACGAAAACTCTGCTTTTCATGTTTTTATCCCCAGTCATGTAAAATACTATTCTTTTTACACTATATGTCAAATGTATGTTTATTGAACTAAGAATGGAGATGCTCTATCCGCTGTTCATAATAAAAAAAGGACGAAGAAGTAGAAAAAATGATCGAACAAAATCACGTATTATCTTATTGAAATTCATGGTGAAGGATAAATTTATTGTTGATGATAAAAGGAATATATTTTGCCGGAAAAGTGTAGATTCCAGCGATGTATTTATCGTAGAGGATAAGTGGTTATGTGTGCCAGTCAGTCGTATACATATCTCGATGTGTTCATTTTCTAAAGTATTGGACTGCAAATGTTTTCGAAGAGTTAAGCGAGTAACGTGCACGAAACGATTTATGTTTTAAATCGTTGATGATTTCTTCAAATATCATCCTTTTTTCCGTTATATAGCACGTCATGTGCGAGAATAAATGGCGTATGTAATACACCAATGAAACGAAATTAAAGAAATTTTGTTGAAACGAAGTGAGTAATTTCAGAGCAGTCGTTTTGTTATGTAAACGAGTGAGTTGATAAAAATTAATTTAGTAGACAGAGGAAAATGTTACATGGATACGGGCCTCCACGCACTCTTTATTTACAACGTTTACTGGTAAACAATCAAAACCCATCCCACTTTTCGATGTTGTCAAGAAAACGAAAAAATGGGGAGAAATTCACCAATTACTATCTGCAAGTGTTTGTCAAAAGCTTACGTTTCCTAAGATGAGTAGACAATTCGAGGAAAGATTTATGAAAAATGCCTCAACCAATTGAAAATGATTAAAAAATGTTGACAGAAAATGTATGAGTCATCTGTCAAAAATTCTTGATTACATAATGTAAACCTAATGGAAACCCGAGTAAAAATAAAAGTCTCAAAGGTTCGAAAAGAGACGTCTCACGTCTCACAATACAAAGAATTTGAGACTGTGAGACGTCTCCTTTCGAACCTTTGAGACTTTTATTTTTACTCGGGAAAGCTTATCTTTGAGACATTTTTCATCCATTTTGCATAGTGTCGAGAAATGTCGACTTTAAAATTTCGACATTTTCTCCATACACTTTGACATACGCTCTTGGAGGTGTATGGAATTCACAATTTTAGGGTGTGTGTAATTTATGAATGGCCCCCACCTGAGGCAATAACAAGACGGTTCCTAACTTTTTTTGTAAAGAAAACAAAGGATGAAATGAAGCAATTACATCTAAATTATCTGCCACTGCACACTCATCTAAAATAAACATTTAAAACCTTTAATGAGACAAACAAGTAAAATCAATATTATTATGTAACACACACCGAAATGAAAGCACATCGAAATCAGATAATATTTCTCAAAGCTAATGTGCTTGGTGCAAGAAAATAAGAAAATCGGAATTTTACAAACCTTTTGATTACAACTGAAAATTCAGTGAAATGAAAGAAGAAAATGGGAAAAAATAAATTGAAAGAACGTCATAATGATGCGATAAATACGAAATAATTTGAGAAGTTTTTTTTTATTGATTTCTTTTTATCCGTTCTTTGCAATTGAGTTGCTACAAAATTCTTTTTCATTTCCGCAAACTATATTTGGATTAAAATTATTTTTACGTTTGCAACTCGTTCGAACAAATTTACCCACTTCTTTCAACAACAAACCGTTTTAACGATGTTCATGGTTTATGGGATTATTAATATTTTACTTAAGCTTAAAATTCCATTAACGTGAAATAATTCGAACTTCCGGTCTCAAGCATTTATTTCTACAAAGGCATCTCCTTAGCAACTATAACGAGCTTATTGAAAAAAATTGTAGGGCGCAAAATCAGACAGTGTATCTTGTCATTGAAAATTCATACACTTCTAATGCAATGCAAAGTGAAGAATATTTAAAAAAAAAATTGTTCCCCAGCACTGCATATGAGGTTTCAGTGGAAAGCTTAGATAATGTACGTTACAACAAGGTTGGGTTCACATTAACCGCCATCAGTACCAGCCCAGACGTGGGAAAGTTTTTGTTGTTCATTTTTTCTAACATATATCAATGGATGTTCTCAAACTAGGCATGCCCTGAAAGTACTTGACCTCAACTTTCCAACGCTCCACCTACATCGCTCATATTTAGCTGAAATAAAATGAGTCTAAAAAACAACCTTTTTCCACCTTCGGAGATCTTCCACCAGCAACCAGGTGTAGCTCGAAACTATCTGAGGCCGGTTTTGAGCTCTACAGGCAAAGACCTTTCAAACAATGTGTATACCAATCAAAGACGAAATCAAAGACTTTGATAGGTGGATTTTCAATAGAATCCCTCTATACCATTTTATTCACCAACAGCTTTAGCGAATCATAATCGAAAATAAAATTTCAATTGGTAGCCAAACGTGCTAAATACTGTTTGTTATTTTCCTTGGCCCTTACTTATGGAATTGGGAGTCCAATTCGACGTGTCACAAACGTATGTGCAAACCTATAAGACCCCAGTACTTCGTACGCAATAATCTTTCACTTTGACCGTAAACGGTGTAAGTGGGATTGCAGTTTCGTTCTCGTTGTATTAAAATGAACAGTTCTAATTTGGATAACATTGGATTTCGTAGGTGTTTGTGTTTGACATCACAAAAATTGAGCATTGAGCAATTGGGCATAAACAACACAAAATATTTGGACTTCACATTATTGTCACAATATTTTGTGATGACAATTTTTGTGATGTCAGAAATTATTTGTGACATCACAAAAATTGTCGAGGACTTATAGAAGAGGTAACAATTTAATTATTTTCTCAGCGATTTCGTGCACCAACCATGCCTTGCCTTCTCGGTCTTACTATCTTGTCAGTCCATTAATTACTTGCTGTTTCGGTGTTTATTGCCCATTCTACGTCGTACTATTGCAGGAATTTGACCCACTGCGAATTTTCTACGTAGCGTTAAAAATGGGAGACTTGTTTGCTCTATATCTAGATATTCTAAGTCGTTTTTAGAGCAAGCAAGTCTACCATTTTTAACGCTTGCAAATTCATGCGATCATATTTAAAGCGTCCAGCTACGATTTAAAAAGCAAATGATAACTGATAGTATTGAAACGAATTGGTTACATTTTTTTGTACTCGACAAGTGATATGAACAAGTGATGTCAACAAGTGCTTAATCGCTCATAAAGTGTAATATTCATAGTCATTAAAAATTAACTGAATTAAAATTACATTTTTAATCATAATAATTTGAGTTGAGATATGGAGCTTTTAAGAACCGTTTACTCCATCTCCATCTCGAACCGAGACACCGTTTTACAGTTCTAGAGCATAAGTACCTATCATGTTCTCGAAATTACAGTTTACAGGTCTTGTAGCCTAAAATATTATGTGACACTAAATCACCAAAAATGAAAATAATCTGATTGATAACCTTTGATGGCCAGTAAAATGATACACAATTTTCAATAAAGATACGTTTTTGTGCCTTAGGATCATAATTCGACGTTTTTTTTCACTACACCCACGATCGAAAAGTTCAATCACAGTCTGCTTATACAGGGACATATGTGCGTCCGAAAATAGTATTTTACATAACAAGGCAGGAAATGACGATTTTTTCAGCACCAGTCCTAAGTTTTGAATGAGGATTTGTGCTGAAAAAATCCATTTCCTGTCGAGGTACGAACAACGTTTTGTGCACAGGACAACTGAAATAGATCAATTCATCAATACATCAATTCACTTGAAAAAAAATTCAAACTTCACATTCACCATATTAAATTTGTTCAATCATATAGTCATGGAACAATTGATTCAAAACCGTTCTCACACGATATATCGTAAAGAAATGATTTTACTTTACTAGTGAGGGAATGTGGTTATTCTCTCACTAGTTAAAAGTCTCTCCATTGCTAGTAAAGTAAAACGCCATACTGTACACGTGAATGAATTTGATATCTCGTATCACGATAAGTAAAAGTTGATACGAGATATCAAATTCCTTCACTGGTACAGTAATCTACTACTTTTTCGCACGATATATCGTTCGGGAGAACCTGACATTTCGTAACAAAAAATCATGGCAGAATATGTCGTATTTTAGTTGATCAAATTTTAATATGGTGAATGTGAAGCGTGTATGTTTTCAAGTAAATGGATGTGTTTTGTCCATTTCAGTTGTCCGGTGCATTAAACGTTGTTCGTACCTCGACAGGAAATGGATTTTTTCATCACACGTCCTGATTTTCCTTACTCGCTTCGCTCGACTGGTGCTAAAAATACTATTTCATAACTAGGACCCGAAAAGAGCGACTTCGTCGCACTTTTTCTCCGTCCAATATGAAAAATACTATTCGTACCACGGACTAAAAATCTTTTTAGCGTATTCGATTCCAGACCTCGCCTTCGGCTCTGCCTAGAAACTTCTCACACGCTAAAAAAAGACTTTTAGTACTGGGTACGAAATGTACTATTTTCGGCCGCAATCGAGCGTGTCAAGTAAAAGTAAAATTGTTGTAGAGTGATTTCCTTGTTATTGTTTGTGTGTTCCGTCTCATTACAACACAAAAAACGTCATTTGTAATTCGACTTTTTTTCATCACTTGTACCACAAAATACTATTGTTGGCATATAAATATGTTTCAATCAAGCCCCACAGTTAATAAATAAAGTGTGACAATTGAATGTAAAGAGGAGCCTCGCTAAACAAACGTGTTGAAAATTTCCCTGATTTTCAGAGTGGTGACGATATAATGAAGCTATTTTGTGCACTTGTCCTTTACATTTGCTTCGTGCAGGTAATTATTTCTTCCGACACGAAAACAAGTAATGCACGGTGAAGAAAAGACCCTCAAAAGTGTCCACAGTGCAAAATCTCAACGAAAAAAATTAGATGAACGGAAATATTGCGTTTGAAAAAATTTCGCACCTTTTCCTCTCGTGCTTTATGATAAATCTGTTTAAATGTTCATTTTCGTTAGATGTGTTCGTGTCAAAAAGATGAGAGTAAGGAAGATAACGAGAGCTTCGAACTTGCAGCAACACTCAAAGCATTTTATCATGGAAATAGGCAACCCGAGACATCAGACGTCGTAAAAATTCAGGGTTATTTGAATGGTACGGATGCGATCAAAGATATTAGCCCACAATTTACTGAAAATGTGAAAATCGTTATCGACAAATATCAAGACAATATCTTAGTCATGACCATGATGAAGAGTATAGTAAATAATTCAAACATGTTTCACAACCGCAATTTTACCAATCACAGTGAAAGTAAACATTTTACTTTTAGATGGGACTTCTAGCAGAAACTTTACATGGGAAAAACTATACTATCGATGTGGATACAGTGAAAGAAATGCGGCGTAGTCGACACTTGGAAAATGGCGATCAAATGGATAAAGCATATGTTCTAAAAGTCCTACTGTCCAAGCAGTTGCCGCCAGAGCGTGTCAATACTATCATTAATGTAATACTAATGATGCGCCGAAATGCAACAGACGATGAAATTGAAAACACATTGGTAAATTGGAAATATACGGCATTCATCTACCTGATTTGGCTTTACATATTCACATTTTTACCGAATCACATTGAATTTTCAGGGATACTTATACGGCACAGAAACACAGCCTATGACCATCAACGTTGAGCCGATGTGTAAGATTGAAATTTGATTAGTTTTAGTAAAATAATTATTTAAATTAAAAGCCCCGCAAAATTGTATGACCGAAAGCTATGCTGGAACAAATGCAATCGTCCTTTTTTCAAATGTGGAACATTTCGTGGACTATTTCAAAGGCAACCAGAAAATTAATCCGAAAGCTATTGAAGATATATTTACCATTGCGGTAAAACTACCATGTAACGTCTTTCTGTTTCGGGAGCTCAGTTGGGTGGTAAATGAATTCATTTCGTAGATTTATGTTTGATAGACAAATTATGTGCTAACGTTCCAAAGGAACCTAGAAAATTGATGAAAATCCCGTTTTTAGATGAGTTATTTGCTTAAATTGGATAAAGCTGATATTTCTGAAACCGAATTTTGCCGGATGAAAGATCATTCCATCAGAAGTCTAATAATTGATGAAAAAAGTCTTGCCATTCACCTGATTGCTGACGAAATTCTGTTATCGACACAATTTCCCGACAAAGATTTGACTGACTTCTTGAATCTTCTACGATTTTTTGTCACTAAAACTACAGACGAGGAGAATGAAAAGGCTTTTGTAAGTTGCTGACTTTCTGTACTTTTGAAATTTTATTACAATTTATTTTAATCGGAATGCGTGTCTGAAATTCTCCATAGGAATACGTTTATGGTTCTGAGCAATACAAATCATTGGGAGTACATCCGAAATGTTAAATAATAACACATGTTCAACTCAATTGAATATTTTCACATTTTTCTTTCGATTAAGCGCATTCATGTCAACATGTTGTACGAATGAATTAAAAATAAAGTAGAAATTGAATTTCGTGCATGTATATGCTTGTTTGAATTTAAGTTTTGAATTTAGTACCGCGGCCTCTTCTCTTAATTGGATTTATACTTCATTTTTCATGAGTGTGAGCTACAATTCGGGTACTCTTACATACTTACTTTACTTTTCCGGCGCTACAGCCACTTGTGGACCTTGACCTGATCGAGCATCCGGTCTCAGCGTGCCCGGTCGTTTGCTGCATTTTGTCAACCTCTTATTCCTGGCGCTCGAATCGTATTTTAGGGCATCCAACTTTTTCAGTTCATTTGTCAGTTTCACTACTCCTCTTTGTCTATAAGTTTGACATGAAAATTGAATCTTGGAATGTAAGATACATTCCAAGATTCAATTCTCATGTCGTTCAGGCAGAAATTCTACTTTCTCATTACTTTTTGTGTTTTGCTTGATTTTTTGTGTTTTCTTTGATATATCATGAATAACAACATGGATTTCTCAAAAACACAGGAAATTAATCAAAAGAAATGACAAATAAAAATTTCTGTAAGATGAAGGTATATATGCCTATATATAGTTATATAGATGTCCTTGTATGGGATACTTGAAACCTGAAATTCCCCACACATAACCAATTTACATCTCTGATAACAAAAACTCTCTAAGTACTATTTTTCCCAATATATATCACTTCCACTAAAATGCAATATGGTCGCCGGACGCCATTTTGTTAAGATAATACCTTTCAAACAAAAAACATTCATAAAATTCGGTCAAAATTTACTCGAGATATTGACAAAATACACCACGTTCACTGTACGGCCAAGTAGCCAGATAAGAGCTCACTCCAAGAGACCTAGCTCACGCTCCGGTGAACCGAATGTCATAATTAGTAATGTCCCCTACGGTCAATACCTATCTAATAAAGCGAAAATAGTCGAAATCCGTTCAAATTTGGCTGACCTACAAGCAAAAACTGCTTGCCTCCCTGTCCTGGTTCACACCAAGGGCTCTAACTCACGAGTCGGTCATCCCGTTTCCATAAACTGTCGATCAGTATTGTAAATGCCTTTCATTTGACGTATCGTGACTACAAGTGTAGTGTTTAAATGTCCGCAGATATTTTCGGAAAACCATAGAGCACTTATTGGGCCCCAGCTCGGGAGGGGTCGACCCGAAATCACTTATCTTCGAACTTAGCCTGTCTTTTGACATTAACGAACGGGGAAAAAAGAATTTTGAAAATCGGATGCGTTTTACCATAGCACTGAACAAAGCATTAGAATTTTCAAGAGGGGCCTTCTCGACGCAGTAGTCCAAATAAATATAGTCTCATATAAAAATAAATAAATTAATTGGAGCGCAGCAGCATTTTTCAAAAAATGAAGGGCCAAATGACCGTTAAAAAAATCGGTTCTGTTCAGTGCTATGGTTTTACTTAAGTTAGTTTTTTCGCTGAATTGGCATCTCTGGACAACCACTATAGGTGTCCCCTTTAGGTTGTCCAATTCGACGTGTTACAAACGTATGCGTAAACCTATAAGAACCCGAGTACTTCGTACGAATCGTACGGGTCTAAAAATCAGAGTTTTTTACACACCATTAACCATTAACAACAAAATTCTCAAGCTCGATAAAAATGAATCTATCCACTTCATCTGCTTATATTTACTAAAAATTATCTGAATTCAAATTTTGCAAGCGGTCTCGCAAGTTATTTCATTTTTCTTCGTCTGTCTACCGTTTACATTTTCTTTCTTCGGTTTTTATTTTTTTGGCAGTGAAAATAACCACAATATCAACAAGAGGTATGTAGTCACTTGTGTGCCTGCATGTAAATTATACATTTTTGTTGGGCTGTGGGTGGAAAATGTACAGTGCAGAACCAAATAAATTTGAACATCAGAACGAAATTGAGTTTTATTTCGTTGGGATTTTTTGCGCCGAGAATAATTTACAATTTTCTCTGTTCATATCGTGGTTTTGCGTTACATTTTTACTATAATATGGCAATGGAACTGGAATATAGTTAGATGAAATAATAAAATCGCAATTTTATTTCAACATTCTTGACGCATATGTTTCCATTTAAATAGTATATTTTGACCAATGCATAGGCGACGTGATGTCAAAAAAAATTTTATTCATGAGAAATGGTGGAATTTCGATTTTGACTTTAATCAAAATGAAATGAACCTGGTTTTATTAAAAATTATTTGGTACGAATAATTTGATGCATTTTTCCGGATGGTTTATTTTCGCATCGCACAAACTTCAATTTAGTTTACACTGAGACCCAAGTTGTTAACGTTTTTGACATTTCCCAGGTTTCGTTTTAGGTTGAATTTATTCACCCGCTGAGCCAACAATGTCGTTAGCTTCCTACTAATTAGATCGACGGATTGCAGTAATAAAATATAGATCCGGACGCAATTTTCGAATAAAAATCAAAAATAAATACAAAATTAACTTGTCCATGTGTATACATTCACAATGGACGCCATTTTTGACGGGGCATTATTGTTGGGAATTATTGTTATTGTTGGACATTATCGTTTTTGTACAAAAAAGCTGGCGTCCTCTAATATTAGGTTTTTTATGCATTCAACACCATTTCGAACATACAGGTGCCTAAAACTCGTGATCCTATACCCAACGATGCGAAAAACACCTAATTGCGAAATTTATTTTTTATCTTTTTTTTATGTGAAAAAAAATAGTTAACTTCGGATTAAGTTTAAATTTCTCTTTTGTCATTCAGTCAAACTTGGCATTTCAAAATTGTAAAAGAAAAAGTTTTATTAGGTCTCCTTCGTGTCTAGCTACACATAGCGACGCGAACAAGACCAAATTTTTCCATCTGTCAATTTTGACAGGAAAACAAAAGAAAATTTTCTGTGGCTTTTCTAAAGGTTCTTGAAGCGTCAGCTCACTACAAAACATTGAGCTTTTACCATTAAATTCAAATATGGAGCGGACTCAAAGAGAAATGATTTTACCTAAATTGTGTTGCTTGTCAGGTGGAAGCAACATTCCGATAAATGGATGAATAAATTGAATGCCATGCCAATTTGTAAATACAACCACAAACGTTAGCACGTTCGCTTTGACATGAAATTGACTGTAAAGACTCCATTTAACATTCATGACTCATGAGCTTTATGTTTCAAATACCAATTCAAAATTCATCTGTTCTGCAATTTTAAGTTTCATCGATATCAATCCAATACACTGGATTGATTCCAGATGCGATATCGAAGTTACATAATATATACCATGCACTCTAACTTTCACATTCTCGTTAACATTTCATGTGGATTGGTATTCTAAAACTCTGTACCAAAAATGTGTTTTGTTCTTTAACTTTGAACAAAAGATATTTCAGGTGATATTGAGCATCAGGTGTTTGTTTTTCTTTTTTTGAATTACTATGTGAATTGGGAGAAAAGAAATACAAGTTCCAGTTGTGTCAATAGTGGTCGTAGTCGTACATTCAACTTCCGGACGTTTGAGAATTTTTCTTTATCGAATTATTGAGCTGAAAGCCGATTTTTGCAGAACCATGATTCCTTTCATGAATATTTGGGGACGTCTGCTATAAAAATCAACTTTTGTGTATTTATGTGCACAGTATACTTTTTGCAATTGTCAATTACATTGAAGACAAACACCGAAACACAACAGCTATTTCTGGACCGAGTGCAAAAAAATTATTGTGCTCTGGATTTTAGTAACTCCATAAGTTTTAAATAGTTATAACTCTGCCGTGTTACGCCAAAATACTGTATCGCGTTATTTGTGTGCTTTGGAAAGCTTTGAGCTTCTTGTTGATTCCATTGAAAAAGTGGATTATTTCTATAAAATGAATATAAAAGAAGCTTAAAGCTCTTCAAAAGGAGATACAAAAGCGTTGGCAGAACTGACAGTTGGACCAAACAACACTAAAGGATAATACACAGATCGTGAAAAATGGACCCATGCAAAATATGACATAAAATGTATGAGTTATCTGTCAAATATTTTGAAAGCTCGGTGTAAACCCAAACTTGGCTCATACATTTTCTGTCATATTTTGCAATCATTTCGAAGCGGTTGATTTTGTATGCATTTTTCCCGAACTGTGCATCGTGTGCACAATAAAGCAATTTGCACTTAGTTGCTATCAACGTTTTTCACACAGTGACATCTACGCATCATCGGGCAGTCTACGTATATTGCTATGTTGAGTTGTGAAAAATAAATTGAGTCGCGATCCACTTAAATTGAATGTTTGTCACAAAATTGGTTTTGCTAAGTACCTGTTAGTTACTGTTACAAACTGTTCAAAAAATTCAAAGTATATAAACACTGAGTATTGAGATGCAACCTAACAAAGTGAATTTTACTCGATTTTACTTATGTCCAACGTTATGAAAATTGTATTCACCCGAAAGTAGGGATCCGCGTGTTTTTGCGGATCTGCGGTCCTTCAGTGTTTATATACTTTGAAAAAATTCTCTTTTATCGCTTTATCGTTTTATCGTCATTACTACCAACATGACAATATGTCATAAATTCTAGCTGTCAATAGTATAAACAAAAATTTTTGAAATCGGCTCTCGTAACTGTTACCCTAAAGCCTTTTTCAAAAGCTATCAGCAATTAACTTTCACAGACAGTTAATTAGTCCATAGGCTTACAATGAGGTGTATAACTCTGAATTATTCACCATATGAACCAGGATATTAGCCGGCATGTAATATGTTACCAACATAATAGCCGAATATCATTCAAAACAATCAAATGAATAAATGGTGCGTAAATGTCCACTCCACATTCATGCGATAGAACATTGATAAATTACAGTGGGAACGATTCGGTCATGTCTACTTCAAGAGCAATATAATTTCATAAATCATATTTTATCCCTCGGAAAAAAAAACATTTCTTTTTCACGAATAATAAAAAAAATGAATTTTTGTATAGACTACCATTTATGCAGATATGCTACTTTTCCGGACGGTTAATCCATTAAAAAAAGCAATAATTCATAATAAATGATTAATTTATGGAAATTTCACTGTGAGGGAAATGTTTAACGTAAGTGTTTTAGAATTGAGTCGGAGCGTTGAAGTTAAGGAAAGTTCATCAAGCGAAATAACAAAACCAAATTTTTCTTTTCTTTTTTTCGGTTTTTTTTCGGTAATTATGAGTCGTAATCTGCTACTCAGTGCAAATAAAAAACAAGGCAAATGTTCTTCGTTCAGTCTAGAATGGCCACTTTAATTATTCCGAAAGCTATGCGAAAGAAAATCCACCAGTGGATATCATAGCGGAATAAATTGTTTAATCAGACTTACTGTGGATTTGCATAGCAATTATAAGTGCGAAATTTCAACAGCTTTTTGTTCGTCTTCTGACCATTTGAAATTGTACTTCTACGCGAATTGACAGCAAAAAAAATGTCTAAATCTCTGAAACTTTTTACACTGAACGTTAATGTCAGTAAAGCCAATACTCTCTATAGCAAACAAGCTTCATTTTGACGCTGTCATGCGGCTGTCATGCACTGTTGACTAATTTATAATTTTACATGGAAAATTCAAAGGCTACGTTGTATTTTTACCACTTTAATTAATGTAGTTAGGTTGCTAGAGAGGATATTGGCAAAGCCGATTTTTTAGCCCCGTACGAAGTACTGGGGGCTTATAAGATTAATATGCCGTTTGTAACACGTCGAATTGGAAGCAGACAGTAAGGGCAAAGCATTTGGCTGTGTTCATAGATGACGAATCCGCAATAAAAAAAATGTCCGTCCGTCCGTCCGTCCGTCCGTCCGTGACCCCTCTAGCTAGAGCAAAAGTAAGGTCAAGTTCGAAAATGGGCATGGTAGGGTCGGCCCCTCCAGAGCTAGGGCCCTATAGGTGTTTTTCAGTCTTTCGACGATATCTACTGAAATACGCACGCAATAGCTGCTTGTGATATATCAAATGAAAAGTATTGACGAGTAAAACAAAGTTGCTGAACATTGTTTTTGGGTAAGATGCAACGCGAGCTTGTTAGGAGGGCTCAAAGGTCGTTACTCGGCCCTAAGTGTTTTTTGCACATAAATCGAGTAAATCTCATCCGATTTTGCTAGATTTAGTTTTTTATGGAAGGTAACTGAATACCGAAAAGAACGTGTCGAAAAAAGTTTCAAATTTGGGCCTTTGGACTAAGGCCGCTACTCGGCCCTAAGTGTTTTTTGCACATAAATCGAGTAAATCTCATCCGATTTTGCTAGATTTTGTTTCATTTGAGAGATAATTGAATACCGAAAAGAACGTGTCGAAAAAAGTTTCAAATTTGGGCCCTTGGACTAAGGCCGCTACTCGGCTCTAAGTGTTTTTTGCACATAAATCGAGTAAATCTGATCCGATTTTGCTAGATTTAGTTTTTTGTGGAAGGTAATTGAATGGATGGTAATAATCGAACGTTATTAGTTTTGGGTTGAGCGTTAAAAATAATTCCATTTACCAATATTTCCATCTAATTGGTACCAATTTGATGATAATAACGGTAGCGAGAATTAAAATATTTGTAAAAGGAAAAATTCCAATGGTCGTCGATCAAAAAATATTGGTCGAATATAATTTCCCGTAATTGAATACGAAAATAACGTGGCAAAAAAGTTTCAAATTTGGGCCCTTGGACTAAGGCCGCCACTCGGCCCTAAGTGTTTTTGCACATAAATCGAGTAAATCTCATCCGATTTTGCTAGTTTTTGATTCATTTGAGAGATAATTGAATACCCAATAGAAAGTTGGCAAACAATTTTGGGTTTCTAAAATAATGTCGTAAATTGTTGGTTTTATTTGAGAGGTACTTCGTACGGGCTTTCGTAATTGCGCTATGCGCAATTTTAAAAATGAACACTTTCAGTAAATTTGACCATGCCCAACTTGACTTGCATTTTGGTAACAGACGCATTAGAGGGCTGTAGACGTATTAGGGTTCCGGACGTATTAGGGTTCCGGGCGTATTACGGCTACGGGCGTATTATGGTTACGGACGAAATAGGATTACGGGTCGTACGGGGCTAAGTCGCAGCAAACGCTCCGACTGTTCTGATGCCTTGTTTTAAATCTCGTTTATTTATCATTCCTTATTTTTAAGTGTGGAACACAAATTCGTTCCTGTATTTAAATGCAAAAGCACAGCCAAAAAAAAAACACATTTTGGGCATGGAATGCCACCTAATACAAATAAAATTGAACAAAAGCTCGATCTAAAGTCAATAGAGCAAAAAAGAACCAAAACCAAACCAAATATTTTAATGTGTAGAAACCGTTGCTGCCTACCAGACGTTTGGCACTTTTAAAGGAAATTTTGGGGAATGTTTCAAATTGTTGTTGTGGTTGTTCTCAACGACCGCTTACCTACACGTTGAAATGCATGAAGTGCTCATTTGGACGATGTGTAACATAATTTCGATTACGATACCTCGTCCCCGGCTCTGATACTATACTCATTTTCACTTACGTCATACACCGTGTACTGCTGTAATCTAATATTTCCAACGTACTCAGTTTTACAACACCAACTAATCGGGCAAGGGCTATGGGGGTCAATCGATAAAGATAGTCTCACTATATGGAAAGTCGTCATAGATTTATTCGTGTGCACCTTTATCGAAGCATTAGGGAAATTCTGTAAAAAATGAAAAAAAAAAAATGGAAAAAAGTTGTTTTTGTCTTTTTTTACTGTTGAACCTGATGGAGTGGGTTCGATGTTGAAATTGACCATATGACGATAATCGTGATAACCCGATGTTCAGGGATGTTATTCAATTTTCTGGTCACAAGTAAAAAACACGTTTGTTTAAATTGTCGACGTTTCGCCAAAATTTATTGGCATCTTCAGGACTAACGATACTGCAAAAAAACAAAATTTGCAGTTCGTAACTTAAATCAAGACAATTCAATCTTTCTATCGTTATTAAACTTACACAAAATACGATAGAAAGATTGAATTGTCTTGATTTAAGTTACGAACTGCAAATTTTGTTTTTTTGCAGTATCGTTAGTCCTGAAGATGCCAATAAATTTTGGCGAAACGTCGACAATTTAAACAAACGTGTTTTTTACTTGTGACCAGAAAATTGAATAACATCCCTGAACATCGGGTTATCACGATTATCGTCATATGGTCAATTTCAACATCGAACCCACTCCATCAGGTTCAACAGTAAAATTATTTGGTGAAATTAATTACATCATCATGCCGAGTCATTCTTTCTACAACGACATAACCTCACAATATGGACCTAGCAACTCCAGGCTCTTAAAGGACTATGCCACGTCGAACCGCAAGATTGCGAAGGCCATACCTCAAAGAATTTTCCTCCTGAGATGTAGACAAAGCCACATCATTCCGTTGTTTATTCAGCATATGACTTCACAGTGCGAAACGTTGTTCGAGACCAGCTCCTCGCAAAAAGGTAAATTGTCTAAGACGATCAATCGTTTCCGTGAAAAACTCCTGAACCTATTGATATCGGAGAAATGTTCATACATTGAATGTGCGAACGCGAAATTGGATTCCTTGAAAGTGGAAATCATGAGGTCAATGCCTAAAATTGCTAACCAATTTCTCACCATGCAGTCAGAGTTCAAGAGAGTCACGATTAATGATGGTAAGGCACATTGTTTGGGCAAGTTCAATCGTCGGAAAAAGGATTGCTTAAAACGTTCACATTTTGACATGAAACCCAACACAAATTGGTACTGCAATTTATCTAATAAGGCCATTCCCGATGACGTATGTTGGCTGTTGTCATTAGGAAAGAAATTCGCTTTACCTTTGAATGACAACGAATTTCCGCTCTTCAAATTGATTGCAGATGCTGAGTTTTTGTTGCAAACTTCCGAGCCAGATGCAGAGAAGGATAAAAAACGTGTTTTAGTTTCGAACGTCCTCAACCGTTCTATTTGCATGTACAAGAGCAAAAGTCTGGTCGATAAAGAAATTTTGCGTGTCAATAAGGAAACAAAAAAGTTTTTGAAAGATAATCCTGACCTCATCGTACTAAATGCTGACAAAGGCAACAAAACAGTGTTTATGTTACGCTCTGATTACACCACAAAGATGAATGATCATTTCTCCGACAGTTCTACGTACAAACATCTTTCTCATGACACAACGTGTATTCTAGAAAACCGACTGATAAAATTGGCAAAGAATTTGCTCCACCGGCAGTACATCACTGAAGACATTTACAAGACGATCACGAAGCACAATTCTTCCATTTCGCGTGCTTATGGTCTCCCTAAAATACACAAGGTTGACGTTCCAATAAGAATCATTGTTGCCAGTTATGAGTCTCCAGCACACGAGATATCAGCCTTTATTGCGATAATTTTGAAGAAGCTGACCATCAGCAGCAAGTACAATGTCAAGAACTCGCTCGAATTCTTAGAGAAGATTTCTACTCTGAAAATTGATCCCGATTCACTGATGACATCATATGACGTCAAAGCTTTGTTTACCAACGTATCGGTGGATTATGCTTTGTCATCCATTGAAGAAAGATGGCACGAAGTTGAACTGTACACACCAATTCCGAAGGAGGAATTTTTCATAATTCTTAATTTCATCCTGTACGATTGCAACCAATTCTAGTACAACGGTAAAATCTACAAGCAAGAACACGGTACACCGATGGGACTACCATTGTCTCCGATTTTGGCCGACATTGTCATGGAAAAAGTTTTGGACATAGCGATTCCACAGTTCAAATTTACTCCGGACATTTTTGTAAAATATGTTGATGACATATTCACAATCGTTCCGGCAATGTTTGCTCAACACACAATCGATGTGCTTAATTCAGTTCACGATCGAATTGAATTTACCAGCGAGATCGAAAAGGATGGGGCAATCCCATTTCTGGACACGAGGGTTTTTCGTAACGTCAATGGCACAATTGGTACAAGATGGTACTCCAAACCCTCAGCATCGAATCGTCTTTTGAATTTTCATTCAAATCATCCTTCTCAACACAAAATAAGTGTCGTGGACAATGCAATCAAGCGAGTGTTTTGTTTGAGTCCGATGGAGCCGTTTAACCGCAACGCATCTTTGGTAACCAGCATTTTACGTGATAATCATTACCCATTGAAACTGATCAACAAGAGGATTACAAAATTCACCTACAAGAATATCCGAACTTCAAATGGAACAATTGTTCAATCCGATCCGGTTTTCTACAAAGGCATTTCGTTCATCCCATCCTGTTCTGAGGCCATTGGAAACATTTTGTGTGAAGGCACAAATGGGCTACGAGTTGGCTACAAACCTTTCAAGACGAATAGCGTTAATTTCACAGCGTTGAAAGACAAATGCACAACTCACGAGAAATGCAACGTCGTTTACAAGATCCCTTGCATGGGAGATGGTTTTTCTGCGAATCGATGCAAGCTTTCGTACATTGGTCAAACGGGCAACAAAGTCGAGAAAAGGATGGAGCAACACAGTTCTGACATCACAAAATCGAACGAATGTAAGGATGCTAGCAAAGGACAGACAGCTTTAGTTCGTCATTTCCAAGATGGTCATGCTCCGGATTTCGATAAGGTTTCAATTTTGATGGTCGAACCGAACAAGTTCAAAAGACAGATTTTGGAATCACTGAATATTCTCACGAGTGATTCAATGAATTTCAGGAAGGATACCGAGAACATAAGTAAGGTCTACAATAGCTTATGGGACGTAGAGTTTTTGAATTTGAATTGAGAAGAGTTTTGTTTTTTGCCGCTAAATTTCATTAGCTAACCGTTTATGTTGACAAAGTGTTTTCTCTACACTTCTCTGTTAGTTCGATTATATGTGACATGACTCATTTCTGATAAGTTTTTTTCTCTTTTCATTTTCGACTCCCGTTGGGAATAGATACGCGATATAATTTTGTGCCACCGAGTGTCGAAATACGACATTTTGCAGCACTCGTTTGAGTGTTGAAAAGTGACTTATTTCCGCACCCGTTTGAGTGCTGAAAAATAATTTTATTTCCACACCCGTTTGAGTGCTGAAAAGAAAAAATGCGCAATGACGGTGGCTATGCCGAATGTCCGTTTATTTACTCAGACGCATTCGAAATTTATTTTTGGCTTTGGTCGGACAAGAAAATGCATTCTTCTCGCAAACAATTTGAGTCAACAATTAAAAAATAGATTTGTGTACAGCAGACCGAATGTCAGCACGATTCATTGGTCCGCCCATCAATTGTCCACCAGATTTCAAAGCAGTAGCCACATCAATTGTGCAAATTATGCAAATCAAATTCAAAATACGCGAGCAACTTTTTTTCTTCGATTTGTTTCACAAGTTTAACTTCACACCACTGGTATTAATTTACCGAGTGCCCGCTCAGCAGCTTCTTCTAAATCTGAATCTTTATTGGAACTATCCCAAAACACGTTTAATCGCAAAGAATGTTCAAGACGAATGACGTTTATTACAATCGTCACTGTCAATAATTCGTTTGCAATGCAACGTCGATTGATCAAATTAAGTTGCAAATTTTTCATGAGTGTTTTTAATGGAACTTTATATTTTGTTAATAGAAATTTTGGTGTTTTGTCTATTTCGACACTCGGTTGGCACAAAGCATGATGTGTTACACGTATTGTAATGAGATTTTTTCAACACACGACCCAAATTTCCTTACTCGCTCCGCTCGTAAGAAAAACTTGGGTCTAGTGCTGAAAAAATCAACATTACAATACTTGTAACACAACATACTATTCATCGCTTGCTTTTATTACAATTTTGTGTAAGTTTAATAACGATAGAAAGATTGAATTGTCTTGATTTAAGTTACGAACTGCAAATTTTGTTTTTTTGCAGTATCGTTAGTCCTGAAGATGCCAATAAATTTTGGCGAAACGTCGACAATTTAAACAAACGTGTTTTTTACTTGTGACCAGAAAATTGAATAACATCCCTGAACATCGGGTTATCACGGTTGTTTTTGTCCATAGCGTAGAGAGCAACATTTTTCTTGTGGTAAACACCGAGGCTGTATAGTTTGGGGAGGTCACGCAGATCGCAATTTTATTAGATACGCGGGAACACACCTTTTCCATACAAAAAAATTCACCAAAATTGAATTTGTATGGTTTGGTGAATTTTTTGTATGGAACGTGGTGTGTAACCCGCGTATCTGCATCTGCGTGACATCCTTAAAGTATACAGCCTTGGTAAACACAACGTTTTGCACAACAAAGGATTTCGAAGTTTTAGGGGAGGAAAGAAAATGACTTTTCTCTCGCCTCTGTAACATTTTCTTCATGATTCGCAGAATGAAAAAAATGTTAAGAGTTAAGGCATGAGTAATGGTACACAAATTTTAATGATTAGAACATTTTATTTAATTTTTTATACGACTAGGGCACCTAACACTTGGAGTAATTAAAACTTAATTGGAAGCAGTAAGTGCTTGACACTTAGCACGAAATGACCGTTTTTTTATATATAAAATACGTACGAAGTGTCTACAGTTACTAACTCTTAAAAACCAGCCACTACAAATAATTTAAACTTGTCAATGTTTTTTCGGTTCACAGTACTTAAAATGTCAGATCTCACTGGTTTGTCTATTAGTCAAAAGCGAATACTTGTGACAAAATACAAGCGGTATTATGTTAATGTGCTTTGATATTTTAAACACTGAGAAATGTCAAGAATATCGAAAAACCAAAATTTACTGTTGTGGCTGGTATTGAAAAGTTAGTCACTGTACAAAGGGTCTCTTGAGTTTTATATTTATTCGTTTATTGATCAATAAACAGGCCTTTCGACCCAATAATATATCAATCATTTACAAATCTTAAACAGAAATCTTTAAAGAAAATTCAAATCTCATAACCATTTTCCATTCCAGTCACTACTGATCCAATACCATATTCATTCCAATGCTCATGACCGAATTCTTGAACGACCGAAATGAATCATCAAAAATGTCACAACCGGAAAAGTACTTGTTTTCAGTTAAATATTTTCCGGTCACATTTAACAGACACGTCGTCTCATTATAGAATTTAGAATTTCAATGCACGATGCACAGAAATAGATTTTACATGATACATGCGTCGAAAACCGTACTTTTCATGTTTCAAGCACTACTTTCGACGCCCTTAGCATGTAAAATCCATTACATAACTCGGGATGAAAAATGAAAAGTCTCATTTTCGTGTGTTTATTGACCTCGGCTTCGCCTCGGATCAACAAAATTCACACGAAAACTCTACTTTTCATCTTTCTATCCCTAGTCATGTAATAGTACATTACTATGCAAGGGAAGTAAAGTGATATCTCGTATCCAGATGAGAAAAAGTACCCGAGGGCGACAGCCCGAGGTACTTTTACTCATCGTGATACGAGATATCACTTTATTTTCCGTGTGTAGTACGACGTTTTACTATGCGAGTGATGTAAAGGTTATTGCCTATACATGTAATAGCCTTATTACATGCACCAGCATAGTAAAATACTATTACATGCTACATGCGTCGAAAACCGTACTTTTCATGTTTGAAGCACGTCTTTCGAAGCCTCCAGCGTGGAATATATATTTCACACTTGTCACGAAGAAGTCGAGGCTTGCCGAGACTGATAGTGACAAGTGTGTACTCTATTTTATCACATAAGCGAAAACGAAGTGTTTTTGGAATTTTTAAATTATTCTTTTAGTTAAGTAATTTTGACATCCGAACACCGCGCGTATGTGATAAAATCCATGACATAACTCGGGACCGAGAATTGAAATACGACTCTTTTCAGCACTCATTTTAGTGTTGTAAAGTGACTTATTTCAGCACCCGTTTCATGTGATATTACAACACTCAAAGCAGTGTTGATATGGAATTTGTATGAGTTGTTACAGCATTCGTTTGAGAAAATGCAAAGCAATGTGATCGATCAAATTTGAAGAGTGATTGTTTACAATGAAAATTATGATTTTTTGTGCTCTTGTCTATTTTAATTCTCGGTTGGCACAAAGTATGATGTGTTACACGTATTGTAATGAGATTTTTTCAGCACACGACCCAATTTTCCTTCTTTGGAAATTTGGGTCTAGTGCTGAAAAAATCAACATTACAATACTTGTAACACAACATACTATTACATGACTAGGGATAAAAAGATGAAAAGTATAGTTTTCGTGTGAATTTTGTTGATCCGAGGCGAAGCCGAGGTCAATAAACACACTAAAACGAGACTTTTCATTTTTATCCCGAGTTATGTAATGGATTTTACATGCTGAGGGCGTCGAAAGAAGTGCCTTAAACATGAAAAGTACGGTTTTCGACGCATGTAGCATGTAAAATACTATTGTTCACCGAAGAAAAAAGGTGGAAATTTCATTTTGAGGGTGTTGTTGTCACTAGAGAAAACGAAATTTCCTACATTTTCCGAGGTCAACGTTTCTCACAACAAAGTTTCAACTGAGGTGAGAATATGACTAGCATTTATTGATGACTCCGAAAGTAACGCAGCGCCTGCTATGATTACGGTAGAATCCAAATATGTTATATGATGGTGCTTGGAAGCTAGGGCGATATGGTCACATCCATATGAAAAGATTCGTTCTAATTTTCATAAATGTCAAAAGTTATCAATATCTCTAAAAAAAATTCAAAATATTTTTTTTGGAAAATTGGAAAATATTGGAATATTTAGGAAAATATGAGCAAATTTAAGAAAATATCGGAAAATTTAAGAAAATATCGGAAAATGTTTTCCCAATAATTGTCCAGAGGTTAACTGCTTGGGGTGCTATGTTTGGAAACATATTTCTTCTAATTGGCTAATTTTTCTTTCATTACAATTGGACAAAATGAGATCCAACATCTACACACACAAAAAAGCGCCGTCGCATCGCCAATTTACTAATGGTAATGTCACTGCTATAATTATGCATAATTTATTGACCAAATAATTGGAGCGTAATAACCGGAAATAATTGAATTTCATTAGGTGTGTAATTTTATTAATCAATTAGGGATATAAATACAATTTTCAGACTTACAAATGTTAATGCAAGCAGGGATTTTCAGTATATTTTAGTCAGAGATTACGTACATGTATGATGTTATCTAATTAATAGAAAAACGAAATTCTGATCAAATCGTAAATAATCCTAAGCCTTACCTGTATATTATAACAACACATTTAATTGATGCCATACTATGTAAGTGATTATCATCAGATGATATTAATTTTCAAAATTTAACCAACTTTTCGCATATCCAAATTTATATCCAAATGCATCAAATGATTACATAAGATGCATTTCAACGAAGCAGCAATTAACAAACCTATTAACGGATTTACACACATTTGCGATGATAGTTCCCATGAGCGCATACTGTTGTGCACATTATAGTTTATAAACGAACGTTATAACCCTTTATGTTTAACTGCATACCTACTCATTACGAGTAAATCTATCTGTTATAACTAAATAGCTTGGTAGCTTGGTATAAATACGGAAATCGGCTGCTTTTTCGGTTGCTTATGTAACACAGAGCAAAAACTGTGTGACGCAGAAAATGTTTATAATGCTGCGACAGATGCTTTTTCGCTCGTGTGGAAAAGGATCACATTTTCTACATTCATACATTTCCTGGAGCATCGAAACATACACACAAAAGTGTTTTCCATGTAAAACGTATTATGTGGGATGACATGCGTATTTGAAAATGAAAAATTAATTAGTCGCTAATTAGTGTTAAAATTGCAGGCACTTGACAAAACAGCAACCTGGAAAATTATCATTGGTTAACATGGAACACATGTGTTTTAACTTAATTTCATGGATGGTTTATAAGAAGTGGCATACAAAATGTGATACTGTAGGCAACAACAAAATGGGAAAGCTTGATTAATAGCTGAATAAAGTTTGAATAAAGCACCAGTTAATACAACTAGATTATAATGAATTTCCGTGTTATGTTTGTGTTCTTCGTAGTTTCGTTGTCACTACAACATGCTGCTGTTGCAAAGCTATTTTCGAAATTAAATTTTTATAGCAGATTACGTGTTACATCGTAGCAATGCTTCCAGTACGAACACTTATTTTTCCAACGTGCAGAGCTGTGGTTATGTCCTTGATTGCGCATTTTTATTTTGACGACTGCAAAGTTTGGACTTAGTGGGCGCTGCCGGAAGGCAGGGTCTTCAATCCCATCGCTAGTCTAAATTCAAAATATCGGTCAACGCAACATTTTCATTTAATAGGTCGAAATTCGCGTGATAAAAAACCGCTTCCAATAGACTCAAACGTTTCCTCCCATTCAAATCTCTCTTTAACTTTGAATAGTTGTTTCCTAATACCGTTAATTCTCTTCAACACATCATCTATCAACTTTGACACCAAAAAGAGCATTGAAAAAAGAATTATTTATTGATCATTTTAGATTTAAAGGTCCTAAATATTTGATTTTAGTTTAAGATAGACCGACTTACAATTAGTTGGCAGAAAATTAATGAAATTTGTTTTCCGTCACCGTCCCACGTACTCAAGTACTGAAACTTGACAGTGTATCGAACCATTTTTGACACTGTAAAAAATCTGTAGAATTTTTTCATACAAAATAGTACTCTATTTGACAGCTGTCACTCAATGCACACTTGAAGTGCATTGGTACTTGTCAAAATATCATAAGAACAAAGTGTAGGAATAAACAACAAGTTTGAGTAAACATGTCCTAATACCACGCAATTCGTATAGCTTTGTGGAAATGTCAACGGGAATTGTTGTTTCCACTTTGGCGTGTTATTCGTCGAGAATTACGCCGTAATTTGTTTGAAAAACAAACGGTTTTGAACACAAGAATTCTTTTGTAATTTTCTCAAGATATTATTTTCCATTCAAATTATGGCTTTATGTCGTCTTTTAGCTGCAACGTACTAGAACAATTGAAATTCGTTCGTTCGATATACCAGGAGAAAAAGCTAATTTCCGCTGATCTAGTACGTTAAGGTCAGGTGAAAGTGTTTACTATATCAAAATTTGTAAACAAATTCACCTGGCCTTAAAGCTTAACAATAATAGGAAGTCAAAACATTTTCTGTCAATTTTTTTTGTTTTGAAAATAGTTCATCCGTTTGCATGACAGTTAAACAAATGCCGGTGAATCCAAATAAACTTTTGTCAATCAGCCAAAAATGGAATCCTGTTCGATTTTCCTTGGTTCACTTTGAGTGCTATCACGCAAACAGAGAGCTTTTTAAATAACGGAGACAGTTCCTTTGTTTGCAGAATCATACACTGTTGTCTAATTTCAAAGGCTACGTTGCAGCTTTACCACCTTAATGAAAACGGTTAGGTTGCTAGAGAGACGGTATTGGCAGTGCCATTCAATCTACAGTAGTTGGCTTACAGCCTTTAATGTCGTGACTATTCATTTGCAATATTGTTTTAGTTAGTCATCTTGAAATGTATATCTACTTTCATTACGATGATGTACCAGATTGTTATTTTTCATAAGATGTTTTACGCTTGCACATCAACAGACTTTTGCGTCATTACAAGAATAATAATTACGTAATGTATTCGTTATGTATGAACAATGACGAACTGCCATAAACTCCTGCCGCAAACTCACCATATTTCAATAGAATTTCTCAACATATTTCCATCAACCATGATATACCCACCTGTATATTTGTAACCGTATAAATAAGGAAGCTTGAACGTAAGAGTGGAAACCAAAAATTCCAACGTTATTATGTCGACAGAATACGAATGTATTAAAATTTCCATGGAAATACGTAAATACGGTTCCCAGCCAATCGGGAAAATATGTTTCATCGTCTAACATCATATCGTAAGATGATTAAAAATTATCAAGATTGAAAGTGATCAATCTGTCATGTTAATCTCCTACTTAAAATCCCTGTGTTTTTCTCGTATCGGATATGATGTACGACGACGCGTAGTTACGTATATATTCGTGTATTTAGTATGCTAAACAATGAGTTGTTTTACGCTGTACTGTGGATAAATATAGGGCGGATTTGAGCATACACAAGAAATATATTATTCATTCAACATTTTTAGGAAATTAAAAACATTGTGACGCGAAGCACATTAATAAGTATGATGGCAACAACAACGGTTGCAAAATGTTTTATGAAATTGTAGACGACGAGTGAGACGAACGAGTACAAAAAAAGAACTTTCTTTGCTTAACGTTTTCGTTAAGTTTCTATTTTACACAATTTTTTTTCGCTCTTGTTCAGGTCTCGTAAAAAAATTGTCAGGGAATGGCCCAATACGCAGGTATAATACATGTTATCTTGGCTGTTGAGTAATGTTTCTTCTTCTTATTTTTTTTTGTGGCAGCGCAGAGAAATCTAAATATTTCGTTCCCATGAGGTGTGTACTTAACTCACACTCTATTATATAATTTAGAAAGTTTGATGTGAACATTTTAATATTTTATTTTTCGTACGTAGGAATTACCGGGGAACAACAGAGCAAGAAATTTTTCTTCTCGCAGTAAACACTTCTTTCTCATCAATTTCCTTTCCCTTTTCTTAGTAGGAGTTTTCCTGGCCAAAACAAATAAAAACTTTTTTTGCCTTTTATATTAGTCCGGGTACTTGCGTAACGAAAAATTGACTGAGTTCCATGAATTCCATTATTGCCCAAGTATACTCGGTATGCTCATAACTTCACTGATCCAGGAACTCACGATTCCTGATAAATACAGTGGTTTTCTGGAGAGTTTTGACGCAGTCGATAAAAAGACCTTTTAAGTTCGAAAAAAGTTGAGATGGTCTGGAGGGGTGAATGGCTGTTAGTTTTAGGATGGCCGTTATTCAGCTATGAAAGTATGGATGGCACCACTAGAGAAAGGGGGCTAATTTAGCTATGAAAATTCATAGATATCGCCACAATAAAAAATAGTAAAAATACTCACCAGACTTGCCCTATGACATATCTTCAACAAAAATGATGAGCGAGCTCATAAACTATGTCACAAAATATTTTCGCTATATCACGCCAGATGGCCAGACTTACTATTCCATTTTTTGTTTTTAACGACGGGAAGAGATGACGTTTGTATCGCACATTTGATTCGGTTATGACATTACCTCTCTACACTATATTTACCTTGATTCATCATCTAGTCTCGTTTGAATCTTAAAAAAGGTCAAATTCGATTTCGATTAAAAGCTTGACGGATTTTATAAATTGTTTGCATGGCTAAGCCATGATGGTTCGCAATTTTTACTCATTTCTCACACTGATGTCAAAACAGCAAGCAATTTTCCCGAATTTTGCTACATTTTTTCCAATTTTTTTGGAAATTCAAGGAAAACATTGAAAAATCTAGGAAAAAATCGGAGAATTCAAAAATCTATAGGAAAATGCAACAAACCGATTTCCATTCCATGACATTTTTGAGCCACAGCACTGCTCCTAACATGAACACTGAATGGACAAGTGTCAAATTTGGAGGCTTTAGTGATAAGAGCTTACCGCTTAGGATTGTTGTATTGTATGTTTTGACTAATACAACGAAAACAAGTCACCTATATTTAAAAAAGAAACTGTGATTTCATCAGCGTACGAATATTTTCTATGTTCATGCTAGGAGCAGATGTGCTTCCGACGCTAATCCTTCCAATCGGAGTGTTCTCCCAAAATCAGTCGATAATTCGATCCACATCATTCGAGACGCGTACTTAATCGTACGTGTGGAAGGGAGGTAATGAAACGAGTGAGACATAGACTTATCAGAAGTGAAGAACTGTTGCGACGTCATCGTTATATCCTTAGAGGTCGAAATCATACTTTGTATATTTTCAGGTGAAATCGTCATTCCCAAATTTTTTAGTCTCGTTTTCGCTCATACGACAAAGCAGTATCGGCAAGCCTCGACTGTTCCCCTTATACGATTATAATCTACTATTTCAAAATGATGAATAAACTGTGAATAAGTTTCATTCGTCAAACGAATCAGGACTATTACATTAAATACATTCAACTCATCTCCATATTCAGATGCAAGCCTTTAACATTTTATGTATCCCACTTTTTGCAAGCTCAAATATTTTCTTTTTTCTCGCTGTGGTTATGATATGCTGGGGATATCACGTGGTGATAAAATATTCACGTAGCGTGTTCAGCATATTCTTTTTTTTTCATTTATATGTCTCTATTCATTTTACGGAACGTGCGATAGAAATCGCTCATGTCATGACATATCGCTTGGAACACATAACATCCTCTTTGAATAATTGAAACAGTCGTAATGTATATGCATATGATTCTTACCGACGGAATTGCTTATTGATTGATTGATTGATTGAATGCTAAAGACTTTAAATGCCGGAAAATAAATGTAGAATGACAATTCAACAGATAGCACACGACAAGTTCAACACCTCGACGGATACAAAAAGTGAACAGTTAGCGGGGAAAAAATCTTATTCTTTTAGCGATCCCATTATCCGAACACGTAACAGATCAATCCGATTTTGACTAAAAAAAATTCCTCATTTTTTATGGCTGTTGTGTTTCTCTGCTGGTGGCCTGTAAAATGTTTCCATACCACATGTGATATGGGTTCATGCATCAAATGAGTAAATCAAGAAAATTGTGTTAACATTGAGTTTCGCCTTCGGAGATGTGTTGGAAACAGTATACACATTCTGGAGTGTTATTCGTGCGTGCCTTTTATGGGTTTCTAAAATGAAATTGTTACGGGAAGAAAGTTAATAAAGAAAAGTTTCGACAAACAAACAAAAACAGAGATTTTTCCTTGGCTTGTCATGTAAGTATTCCGAAATGAATTTTTCCGAAACCTTTTCATACTGTATGCGGGACACAAACAAATAAACTTTTTAATTAGCTTTGTTGACACAATAAATTACTGACGGCGAGGAGGGTATACAACTTCAATTAAAGAATAATTACAAAAAGAGGTTTTTTATGCAAAACTTTTTTAACATTAAACGTACAAACGCTAACAGGTTAATTTATAAATAATTTAAGATCTTGGTTAACGGATAGAAAAGCAACATTTGATGAAATGCTAGTGGAGTACCACAAACGTTGCTCGGGGCTAACAAAGTACGTACCAAAAAATTTCATTAGGATTCAGGATATGTTCCGAAGTTGAATATTCCGCAATCAATTCAATTCCACGAATGGAAAAGTTTTCTTGTCAAAAATAAATTTTTCGTGAAAAGAAGTTTTCATGCGTCAAAAATGAATTTTATAGCTTGTCCCACACGAGATTCGTCCGTTACGTATTAGTTTGACCGCTGCGAAAATGGTCCATTACGTGAAGAATATTTTAGGTTCATTTTACGTGAATTTCTCTGTGGTAGCCAACTTTCGCATGGGGCAAGTAATAAACCCAATGCATTGGATACTGCGAAATGTGAAAGTAATTCATTAATTCGGAAACAATTTTGTCATACTCACATAATCACTCCAGCCTTTTTAGGCAACTCTAATAAATTTTTTGACTTTTTACAACGCCTTCAGCTCCACACTTGTCGAAAAGATGCCTTTGGCTCAAAAAAAAAAACATTTGTAAGTTTGTTTTCATCACAAAACTGTTACCTCGTGTAATGAATTGCTTTCGCACCATCCATAATATAATCTAGGCTTGTGCACGGTTCATGAGACCATGAAAAATGCCAGAGGGTCGTTGCTTAAAAAATTGACAAATTATTAAAAAATATTGACGGAGAGCCTTCTCTCACAGCACTGCTTCTAGCATGAACATAGAAAATATTCGGATGCTGGTGACATCACAGTAGGCACTGCGTTTCTTATGTACAGATAGATGACTTGCTTTCGTTGTATGAGTTAATACAATACTAAGCGGTAAAGCCTCCAAATTTTACGCTTGTCAACTCAGTGTTCATGCTAGTAGCAGTGCTGTGCATCTGTCAAATATTTTTCAGGCATGATGTCGTGTAATTTCACCCTGCTCTGTCTATATAGAGTTCTGTTTAACACTAAAATCTCCAAATATTTAATTAACGTAACCATAACCAGACTAAAAACACAGGCTATACACAGGAGCCATGGTAGGACACTTCGGCTTCAACGAACATCTAACTAACCAAGGTTCTGAAAGAACAGGTTAAGACACTTACGAAGGCGGGTGAAACACAAATCTTGACAATTCAGACATGTATATATTCAAGTCAACTTGAAAACAAAATTTTTGTTTGTTAAGTTGAAATCGTCATATAAAATTTTCCAAGCCTAGTTGGCGCTACAGGAAAATTTTGATCACACCGCCTTCGTGATCAACTCGAAAGTGTCTTAACCTGTCAGAACTTTCAGAACCTTGTAACTAACATCTAACTACAATTGGAAAACGATTAAACCCTAGCTATGAAGGCATGAAGCAGAGACTGCAGATGCACGGCTTTCATATATAAAAGAAGTAAATATCTGGGCAACTATACCATCTTCTACGACCAGATAAAAGACTTTCAAATAAGAAATCAAAGCCGTCTAGTATTAAAGCAATGAATTTTAAAATGTCAAGGCGATTCATGTCTGGTTTAATTTACGCTGTCAATGAGATTTTTTTCACTTTTTGGAGTTGGAAATCTACCGATTGAACTACCAGGACTAGTCTCAAGACCTAAACAAAAAAATCATAAGCTTAACAAAGCTCACCCTTCCCTCCATCTAACCTTTTCACATTTAGTGTTCAAAACTAGATCTCTATTTTCCTTCACATCCACAAATTGAACCGCTTCCGCCTGGTTTAGTTTACATAAATCATAAAATTACAAAGTTCCAGACAAACAATACCAGCGACATAGTTTTTTCATTGTGTGGTCAACTATATCTACAACAAGTTTTTCTTCACAAAATTTTCATGAAAGGAAAAAAAAAACGAAATCCAATTTTTGAATGCCCTGAAGGACAATGTTTAATGTTTACAACATTTCTCGAATTATTAGCAAACGCTGTTGGGGCTAAGAACGGAATGGTATGTAGTAGTTTGTAGTAAATATGTTGTGAGCTGGGACTTGTAAAACATTTCATCTTAATTCTATTGTGTGTGCTCAATTTGAAAATAGGCGTTCCGGCCTCATTCTATTGAAATCATTTCGAATATAACACACAGCATTGTTTTCGTAATTTGCATTTCAATTGGCTTTCCGATCCGCTGCTTTGTTATATTATCCGTAATCGGAATCTCAATTCGACCGACGACGGACCAACGTAATACTGTGAAACACAATTACTTAATGCTGTCATAACTTACGCATTTTATACGATAAACCCGTTCCATTCGCTGTACCCAAAATGATCCCATCTGCTAAACGTTATCTAAAAACAATTTGAAATTAGTTACCCAAAGGAAACTTCTCATTCCGAGGAACCAAAGTTGTTCAAAATGTTACGAAATACAAATAGCGTAAACAAAAACAAAACAAAAAAAAAGTGGTCAAGAGTGTCCGTTCTCGAAATGAAGCAAATATTTTGTAAAACATCCCAATAAAGACTCAAGCTTCGACGCCCCAACCATATACAGTGTGAAATCCTTTCACCGAAAATTTTCCATTTAGATTCGATCCGATAAAAGCATTTAGTTTGTTGTTGTATGTTGTGCATATAGATATAGACAGTACATGAAACCACACAATTTTTTTAACGTTCGCATTCTCATGTAATGGACATTGGCATCGAATAATTAAAAGAAATAATAGTGAGTTTTGCGGCGAGTATACGAGCAACGTTTTATGATATGAGCTACAGTAGAGAAAATAAAACAGTTTTAAATCGGTAAATGCCGGAAAAATAAGAGTTTACATCAGGTTTACATCATGCATGATAAAATTTTGACAGATGGCTCATACATTTTCTGTCAAAATTTGTAAATCTTTTTGAAAAATGTATTTTAGGCACTAGATTTGTAGATTGTCACGCAGATTGCCGCAGGTAAAGTATAGTTTCCACTTATAAAGAGCACTCCGTTTAGCCTCCGTCTACATGACAGTTGTAAAATAGAACAAAAGAACTGTCACGCAAACGGAGTGGAAATTGAATTTATTTAAATTTTTTACTCCGTTTACGTGACAGTTTCTTTGTTCTTATTCACAACTGTCATGTAAACGGAGGCTAAATGGAGTGCTCTTTTTAAGTGGAAACTATACTTAAATCATAAGAAGAGGCGTCTCTAATGAAATGACTGTAAGCGTGACCGACTTAAGCATAAAGCCTTGGTATACTATCACACTTGACTTGCGGTCTCTAGTGCTAATTTCTGTCACTTTTACGTTGATCTCTAACTCAGCAGTAAGAGTGTTCTATAAGATTCGTAACTTTTAAGATGACAACTGTCAAGTTACGAATTCTTAAATTCATGAAAATTGTCGTCCTGTGTGCTCAAGTATACTCGAGTCTACTTGACCACTTTTCAATTTGATTTCTAACTGACCTTGCATCCAGCGACGTACGTGTCGAATTTCTGTTGTTCTAAATGCCATATTAGAAATAGAATAAAAGAAATTCGATACGTATACGTCGGTGTGTGAAGCTAAGGTAAGCGTAATTATACGGTGTAAATGTCATTTGTTCGATCACTTCCACCAACTAGACAACACGCCAGATAATGTCGTATTGCAGTTGCCCGTTGCAGAAAATACATTTTTCATTCACACGTAATCTCTCTTGTATTGTGTAACCATTTGTTTACCTTAATGCTGGTTTAATGTGTATAGAACCTTTTTTTCAACATGTGTACGTGCAATACTAGGGAATCGAGGATTTGTATTACGATTTTCAAAATATTTAAATTAAATCCTTGAGTGTAGGATTTGTTGGTCATTCCATTAAATTGAAACAAATATTTATTGGTCAGGTTTAATTCGCATCGCACGTAATTGTTATAAACTTAATAGAATGTCAACTAGAAACGAAAGATATCTATCATTACGAATTCTTTAATTTAAAGTTAAATGGATTAAGATTGACCCTCACTGGGTTCCGGTGGGTTTCGAAATTCTATGTTGGACACATTGCAGTGTCGGAAATATATCCATATATCTGTACTAGTTGAAGCCCGTTTTCTAGTACATTTCGGCCATAAAATTACTGATGTCAGCGCTCTATTTTTTGTAGGCCAACTTCACTGCTATGACATTTCATGGAAATTTACCGGAGTGAAGTTGTTTCACCAGAAAATAGAGCGCAAAGAATGAAGTACTGAAAAAAAGTGTGACGACTCTACGCAGGCCACTGGAGGTTTCGTATAAAAAAAGCTTTAATTTGGAGAGTGTTTCAACGTGTAAAGAACAAAAATCAAAACCCTATCGAAATCGGTGGCAATATCCACTTGTCAAACAGACAATACACGAGCAAATTCCATAATCTATTGGCTCTAGTAATCAATGGAAAACTCGTCGATAAATGCAAAATGGTTCTGTTGCACAGCAAAAATTGATGACTAGAAAATTGGGTGAGTGTTGCATCGATGTTCATAAGCCGTTTCATAGAGAATAACCGTATATGTTTGTGGAAATAAAATATTTTTAGTAATTCAAGTAGTTTTTCCCAGCGGTGCGCAGCAGTGGGTATTATACCCGTATTCGAATCTAATAAATTTTTAATTTTCGTACAACTAATAACGCAAAACTCATGTTAACGGCAAAATTAGTATATAATTGAGTAGATGTATTAGTTAATGACATTTTGAACAGAAATGGGTGGGCTTAGAAAATAATATCACGGCAGGCGGAAGAGTGGGCTTAAAAAAATAATAATATTCAAACAGATTTTTTGATGCCTGTTCAATTTAAGCTTCACATAAAATCCTAATTTGGAGCATAATTTCATCATTCGTGTAATTTACCGTATTAAAATTGCCATTTTACCGTAAATACGTAAAATGCAGCGAAAGCTGCCATATTTAAAGAAGAAAAGGTTACGCAGATCACTGGGCCCACTATCGCACAAAAAACATCAGCTGAACTGTGCTTGTAGTTTCATATACCAATTTTTCAATTTCAGTTCAGTTTTTAAATTCTATGTTGAAATGCAGTGGAAGTTACCGTTGCCCAGTGAAATGATGGCGGTCTGAGTAACGATTACGGCGTAACCTTGTCATAAACAACCTTGGCAACACCATGTAAAAATGAGTTATGCGTCCATTTTCGCAATGGGCACTGATTCCGAAATAAATCACTCTACTATTTTCGCGATAAGTCCGTGTACCCCGCTGAGTCCCTATTTTCAATCAAGGATGAATGTATCTGGAAAATGACGTGACTTTTGTACGAAAAATGACGTTATTTTCCAGAGAGATTCACCTCCCATAATTAAAAATAGTGACCCTGAATGTAGTGCAATTACACAAAAACACATGCAGCCCAAAAATTTCAGGTGAATTCAGATGCAGTGTCGAAAACTACATTCCATCGCAATTTTATGATGCTGCGCTCAAATTCACCCAAAACTTGGGATCCGTATTCTTTGTGATCCGCTGAAGATTCGCATTTCACCAGCGGATCAGATGAATCAGATGAATGTAATGTTGCATCATCATGATCATCATCTTCTTGTGACGAAATACCGATTCCTTCTTTCTCATGTATAGATCGAGTGGAAAATGAAAGACCGATAGAGCCAATATGGATATTTACAAACATAATATTCACATGACGTAATGTTGTTGCAACCAGACCCAACGTATACATTGGTTTGGTATACACTGTGTATAAACACTGAAGATAATGCAAACGCTCAGCGGATCACAAACTACATGAAGCCCAACTTTCGGTGATTATGTTGCGTCCATGACATTTGGCGTGATATTGTTGTTGGAACTGTGTTTAGTATTGAGTTTTGGTATGTGTTCCAACCTAACAAAGTGAATTTAACTTGTGTCCAACATTATACAAATTACATCCACCCGGAAGTAGGGTGTAGTGTGTGTTTTTTCGGATCTGCATTACCATCAGTGTACATAAATAGTTCGGTTGCACCTGTTCAGTTTGAATTGAGTTCACTCAATCACTAGTTGCAATTTGACGCAAATGAATTCAATATGTTTGTCACATTCAAAATTCATCTAAAAGTAAGGATGCATGTGTGTAACTGCACATTTACATTAAGCTGAAAACACACGAGCAATTTAGCATTGCTGGGATCGAAAATATGCTGCGAAAATGTAATGTTCACCGTACCAACTCACAATTACTCGTATGTTTTTAGCTTTAGGCAGAAAACACACGAGCAATTTTGCATTAATGGGATCGACAATTATGCTGCGTTTTCCATTGTAATTCTATATTCACCACAGGCTTAACAACGCAACATTATTGTCGATCCCATCAACGCAGAATTGCTCGTGTGCTTTCGGCCTTACCTTCAATGTTAAGACCGAAAACAATCGTATTGCTCGTGTGTTTTCCGCCTAGCATACTTTGCACATAGCACATAGCAACGCGAAAGAGACCTGATTCAAATTTTTCTCTTGCTAATACTGTCAAACTTGATAATAGAAAAATGTGAATTAGGACTCCTTCGCGTTGTTATGTGTAGCAGTATATATACGAAATTTGACCGAATCAATTTTTTCTCATTTTGATGTTGGCTTAATGGCCGTTAGAATAATGCTTGTGTTTGCTTCGTAATACATTTTGTGATCTAATAGACTACGCCAAAATGATTTTTTTTCTCAATTTTTTTACATAAAGCAGCTAAAAATTGAAAATAAAGATACCCGTGTCTCGTCTTTTGACGAAAAAACTTGAAACCGGAAAGATTTTTCACTTTATAAATTTCTGAAATATGTGATTTGCGCCATTTTCCACCCAAATTCCACATAAGGTCTTAAGTTTGCCACTTTGCAATTACAGTAGTATGAGTAGTATTGTTCACTCAGTTCATCCAGTTTTGACTGATTCACTGAATTTTGTTTTGATGAAATGTCAAATCGGGACAGTATATTTTAAATATCAAACAAGTTTGTGTCGAAAATTTGTAGTATTTCGCGTAAAACAAAGTGATTCAGTTTAAATTTCGCACAGAAAATAGTTCCAAGTGTGCTCATGCTAGTGTCTTAAACAGAATTTAGGACAAATTCTCCGAAATAATTTTAAAGACAAATTAATTTGGTCAAACATTGTGGGTGTTGTGAAAATCTCATTTTTAAAAGTAATTTGGTGTGAATTGTGCCATTCAGTGTTCAATTCCTTAATTTTATGTGCCTAGAAATTGCCTGCAATACGTTTCGTGCTAATTCAGTCGGTAAAATGTGAAGAAAACATACAAAAATATGTTGCCATTTAGGTAAACAAAATTCTTGACATGTCTGTTGTGAAGATAGTCGTAAGTGACACCACAAAACTGAAATTTTTTTGTCCGTTAATTTAAAAAATGATTTTTTTGTCGGAAATGCTTTTATTTGAATGTGTGCATGATTCCGGTAAAATAAAATAGTGATAAAGTCACCACTATTGATGACCTTTAAAATGGCATCATTGGTTAAATATGATTGGCATAGTCTATTAAATAATGAACTGATCTTAATGCCGATATTAGACACATTAACTCCACTTTCAATTTCCTATTTTATTATAATTCTTCTGTCCATAATATAAATATACATCTGATAGTATAACCATTATGCCGTGAATTTATATTTGTGTACGAAAATAATTTATTAAATCCCAAATATCGATCCAATATTTCTAACAAGGTATTACCGAAAATATATTCGTAGTTTTCGTTGAAGCTATATATTTATCGTACACATGTATATATACAAAACTCCCGGCAACAATATAAAACATTCGAATATTATATGCCATATCATCTCCCTGGTAAATATTTCCATTTCTGAGTTTCGTTTGGTTATGGAACTTAAAAGGTGTGTTTTTTCTACGTTATACATTCATATATAGAGACGGTGTTTTTGTAAATATATGTGTGTTTTGGTATAGAGAATGTAGATATAATCATTTATGCAATGTTCCATAAAACATTGGAGAAAATGTATGAGGGAAAAATTCGTAGCATTGCTGTGTTATTAGACCATCATATATCAAGTGAACAATGCAATAAAAATAGAAGAAAAATCTTAAAAGATTTCTTTTTTGTACATTTCATAATTAGACACATGCTGAAGAACGGTCCAATTTTTATTTTACTCTTGAAATATGAGAACAATTTTATTTTTTATTTTTTTCATTTAATTTTGTGTTTCATTTATTTATTTGCTTTTTCTTCTCTTTTCCGTCTTTCATTCGTTTATGATAATTTTAACATTTAACATTAAATGTGCCCATTTTCTTTGCAGTCTAGAACCTCGTGTAAGAAAAGTGGAGTTTATACTTCCGCTTCGCCTCGTTAGGACAAGCTTGCGACTACTCCTAAAAAATTCCAGTTTCTGTCACTAAGTGGAAACGACTTTTTTTTAACGAAATAAAACGAAAATTGCCCATTTTGCTTTGCAACGATCAATATGTTACTGCTGAGTTAGAGCGCAACGTGTCACACTTACAATGCACAACTCCGAACAAATTACATATTATGAATGCCCAGTTACTAAGGAACAATTAACGCAAATGACACTCAATTACGTTTATAACGTCTTAAGTCTTGTTTCCACTTAAAAATGTTCGACGTGAAAGAGCGCAGTGAAGGATTTCTATTGGATGAAATTTGTCTATCTAGGTGTTTCCTAAGCCGTTCACTTGAAATTCAGATTCTAAATTCGGTGGGTGAAGAACCTCAATGGAAGTAGATAAGTAGGTATGGCCAGTCCATACAAGTCGGAGCACAAACGGATTTGCATGGCGCCACCTCAAACGAACTCATTTCTAGTGGAAATTTGCACTAGAAATGAGTTAGTTTGAGGTGGCGCCATGCAAATCCGTATGTGCTCCGACTAGAACAAATTTGAACGTTTGGCCATACCTATCTATTTACTTTCATTGAAGAACCTCGGACTGTTCAGTTCAGTGCATCAACATTTATCAAAAGGATATTTTTCTCAACTCAGTGACGAAAAGTGAAACTTCTGTTGCCTAAAACGAGTGATTCTATCAAAGGTGCAAACGAGTTTTTTCAAAATAGTTTAGTCGATAAGGGATTTGTCCTATGGAAACGTTTACCGAGCGGGTTGGGCAAATCGAGTGATGGGATTGTTGGGGGCATCGAAAAAATAGGTTCTAGAAGAAGAGACAACATTTTCGGCCGCTCTCGGCTCCGCCTCACCTCTTTAAAGTTGCAGAGATGTCTTTGTCGAGTGATTTCTCCGGCTGTATGGCACGCAGAATACCTAATGATAGCTCAAATGAAAGGTGAAATTTTCCTAGAGATTTTTCAGTTTTTCTTAAAAGTTGACCACAATTTTTAAGCTTAAAGTTAAATATTTTTTAAACTTTAATTTTTAGAGTAAAACTTTGTTTTCCAAAAATGTTCTACGTTTCATTCTGCACAATTTAAAAAAAATCTGATTTTCTAATTTTTCTGGCTGCGAATCTACATGCAATTTTCCACCCATTTTCGTCGACTATTTTTAATATACAGAAACATGCTTTTTGCGTTATTGGCGGTGTTCTGTGCGTCTGAGAGTGGCGTGTGATAGCTCAAATAAAAGGTATTGGTCTCGAGTACTGTTTAGCATGTCACGACAATTCCAGTTTTCCTATTTTCATACGAATTTTCCGAGTTTTCCCTAAAATTTAGTACAAATATGAATATTTTGCTTGAAAATCAAATATTTTCAACCGGAATTTTCTGATTATTTTCATTTAGAAGGTGAATTAAGACCAAATATGACAAGTGTTCAATTGGGACGAAATTTCCAACAAAATGGCTGACAGACGCCATATTGGATTTTATTAAAAACAAAATATTTTACAGAAAACATTTAGTTTTGGAAATAAAACGTGATTTTTTTTCGCGAATTGCCGTAGCGACACTTTCCACATTTATTCTGACATAGGTATCCAGGAGATCGTCTGCTCTGCAAAACATTGTAATGGCCAGAAAACCAATGCAATTTTTTTATTGGAATATTGAAAATTTTCCTGAATTTTCTTATATTCAAAAGGTGTAAAATATCACCATTGGGAAACAATGATCACCATTGCGAGTAAAGTTTTTGTTTGTCTCCCGTAGGGAGAAAATAGGACTTTTCTCACTCGAACTGTCACTTTGTTTATGTTTTTAAAAATAATATGGTGAATTGATGTTTTTTGTTTCGTGGAGAAAAGCGGTATGTCATACCTCGCACAAATTGGGTTCATCTCTGGAAGAAAGTAGGAAATTCCGAAACACTAATTTCTTACTTTTTCCTCACAGTAAACAAATAACTATTTTTATTATATCCCAATCCACTCAATATGGGTACGCACGACGCACACAGAGTGTAAATCTCTAGGGATGCACATAATCATTACTGTTTCATTCACCGACACAATCTCATCGTATATCGCTCATAAATCAGAACCTAACTACTTTTACATGAGTTTCTACCATCATTTACACGATAATCATATCGCAACGACGTGGAACCTGTACAACACATTTCAAATAAATCGAAACATCATACCGCCAATCACATTTCAAATCATTAATCGAGATTTGTGGTAAAGATTTTCTTAGATTTAAAGGTCAGAAAGCGAGCGAACGCAAAGCACTGGACTATAGCTTCATTCCCTCTTTTTGAGAGATAAATATTCGTATTTAATCTTTTGCATTTCTCGTACAGAATACAATATCTTTGATCAAATAAAATTGTATACAGGTCGTCGAGTAAAATAAGAGTTTTCATTAACTTTTAGCCGTGGTTCTGCGAAATGATGATTTTTTGTCAGTAAATGACATAGATGAAAAAATATAAAAAATGACAACCTTTGATGATAGGAAATGTGAAATGGGGGAGAATTTTCTTTTTTAATGAAATCTTACGGTCTTCCCTTACTTCATATAATTTCTCGTTCTACTACGTCATCTGTACGTACAGTGTAGTTTTCTTTGAAAGATATTTGATACAATGTTTTTATCTGCTGTACATAAAACTGCCTGAATGGATTTTTATATAAAAATTGACACACTAGTACGTAAAAATAAAGTTTGTAAAATTGGGTATCACACACCCAAATGTTTTGGCAAACTTCCAACACTTTAGCATTGAACTTGAAGTACTAGATTTAGATTTTAAGTGACTTCGTGTACAATGTGATTATAACAAATCTAGCACATCAAAATCTAAAACTCACATGTACGTAAATGCGCATGTAATGCATAACTTATGGAAATGGAGAAATGTCTTACTGTAGGTTTGCTAGACTCTAAAAACGTACAAGATTTTCATTGGTTTAGATCAGTGACGGAGATAAAGTACCAAGGTTCTCAAAGAACAGATTAAGACAACAACGGAGACGAAGAATCAACTTGAAGAAAATATTTTTCGGAAAATTCAGAATTTTGTTTTTGATAAGTTGCATTTTTCATTTTCCACGACAGCGAAGTTTCGAACATAAGAGACATCGATATAAAACGTCTATGTTAAAATCACAAACACTTCATTTTGTTTATGATTCGCTAAATGTGTACATGAAAAAAGGTATGCCTTGCAACTGCCTACAGGTTAGTTTCCTAATGTCGAGTTACATTGAAGAATCTGGGACCACACGAAATTGTTTATATCATTTTTCCATCTCTGATTTTACCAACCAATTTTCACATTTAATTATATTAATAAAGTTAAAAGTGCTGTACTCACATTGTTTATATTTTCATAACGGACTGCGACATGTTTATGACTGTTGTGACTGCAACGGCAATGCTAGTTTCTGGAATGGAAATTATGAAAGAAATTAGAGAAAAATTGGTTTAACCGTGGTTATGCATAAATGTAACTTCATAAAATGGATGTTTTTGCAACAAAAACGTTTTCAATCTATTTGCCACTTTGTGGCAATGTGAAAATGTTAACTGTTTTGAAGTGAACATTTTATTCGTAGAAACAAACTTTATTTCATTTAAAAAAGAAGGAAATTGACGTAAAGTTATGTATGGAGTGAAAAAAATCAATTACGAAAAGTTTCATACATATTTCCGGAAAGTTTAAGAAAGAACAACATCAAAGGAAATGTGGTAACAAGCGAATTTATTAAGAAAAAATTTCGCTTCGAGCAGGAGAGAAGGGAAAAAAATGATTGAAAAGAAGTTTTTATTCAAATTGCTTCGTAGAATGATGACAAAAGAAGAAATTAAATGTAGCGTCTCTAAATACGATATGCGTTTTTTAGGGTTGCGACACGATAGCGGTTAGTCATGTGGTTACCAGATTCTGGTGGTTGAAAATTCAACTAATGTAGATACATTGCACCAAGGTAAATATAGTGAGGATGGTAATGCCATTCAGACGTGCGGACTAGCACATAAGTTCGATGCCAATGACATCTCTTTTTAAAATGGTTGACTACGATTTAATGTTATTTCACAAAAATATTTTTTGCTTTCAACGAAGGGATGAGATGGCGTTTGTATCGAACTTTCGTGCCACCGCACATCTGATTCGGTTATATATGGCATTACCTCCTCACTATATTTACCTTGCATTGCACTTCGTATCTATAGAAGAATCAAGAAAATAAGTCGCATATGTGTGGCATATGAAGGTTCGAAAAAAACTTTCATTTGTTCACGTTCGAACAAATGTGCAAACATTGCTTTGATTCGCTCAAGTAGTGACTTTTGGTAAAGAAACCACGGACTGGCTACGAGTTAGCAAATTTAGTGATGAGTTGAAATTTCATTTCGACTATGATTCGCTAGACTTCTTCGTGTGCAAATCGGTATAGTGTTCTTCGAGCATTGTATCCGTTACCACTGTCGCCATGACCTGATGAGAAATGGTATTTTTGAACTGCATATTAATGCAAAAGGCTAGTACAGAGGCTAGTAAACCTGATGTTTACATTGTGCTTGCAAAATATTTGACAGCTGGCTCATACTATTTTGTGTCATATTTGCAAGCATTTTGCAGAGGTCGATTTTGCATGCATTTTTCATGAACTCTGTACTAATCTAAAATGTCGAAAGACGTATTTAAATTTAAAAGTAAAAACGATTCGTAATTCGAAATTTCGAACTTTCAATTTAGATTTAGTTTCCATTCAAAAACTTTTTGACATTTCTTTCGAGGCCAGCTCATTTTAATTGAGGTTCTCTGTTAACACCATACAAACAGCAAAAAGAGGGAGAGATGGTTAAGTAGATGTTGGTCCTTGTATTGGCGGTTTGCGCGAACTAATCACAACGAATTTTCGACTAATTTTGACTAATTCTCAGCGCCAGCTTTGATGTCGTTACAAAAGTTCTTTCAGCTTAGGTAATTATCTGAAAAGTAATAAACTCAACTGGTCCCAAATTTCAATGTTTCATTTCTCCTGCTGGAAAATTATTTCCGAATTATTTGTGTGTGTCATGTCCACAACCAACAACTACTGTTCCATTAAAAACAATAAACCTCTACGCCTCACATTCGTACACGCAATTTCTTACAAATGAACATTTGAATGCTGTTCATAAAAAAAATGTTTTGTGTATATTGGATACATACATTTTTCATCTATAAGTACATGTAGGTTATGTCGTTAGCTGCTAATCAATCACTTAGAAAGTACCCGTGTATTTATGGAAAGTAATATAATTAACAACAAAAGGTGTGATTTTTATTGATTATCTTTTATAGATACGTGTGATAGGTGTTCTTATTCAGATGGCAGATAAGTTAAAAGATTATTTAGCCAAGTAACCTTTCGGAAAGTTTTCGATTACGCTTCAACAGCTAATTACAATTAGAAATTATTTTCGTTTATTTATTTGGTAGATATGTTACATGATCTATAATTGGATGTCATAATACGTTATGGTTACTTTATTGGATATGTGACAGTGACAGTAATATTAAAATTATTCGAACGAACAAACGATTCAAACGGTTCAGACGGCCTATCGATTTTCAAAAATAAATACAAAGCTTTGATTTTACGAATTAACAAAAGGCTCCCGCTGGTGATTAGCCCCTTATCCCTTATTGACTACTCGCCCACAGGGACGATTAGTGTGTTTAACACAACTCACCCACACAAGTCTTCTATTTTAATCTAGTACAACCGAACTATAGATCAGAGGTGATCAGACAAGGACTAGGATTGGTCTATTTTGAAACACATATTTTACTGTAGTAGGCGAGTGAGTGTTGGTGCAAATATTTCATCACTATTTATGGGAAAATATTTACACTCACTCCAAGATACTTTTGCAGTGTAGGGTAAGTTTGTATCACAGCTCTGCTTCTAGCATGAACATAAGAAATATTCGAAGGCTTATGCAACCGAAATAGACCTCGCATTTTCTCGTTAAGATAAGAGTCATGATTTTTTGGTGTTCATAAAAACAGACAACACATGCAATCGTACACGCGCCATATTTGAAAATTTGGAGTCGTTTTTGACGTTGGAAAATGATTGTTCGTGATAGAAGCAGTGCTATGGTTGTATACAAACATAACTACAAAAAGTCATGCTTATGTGTGAATATTGAACTCGGCTTTGCCTCGGATCAACATGTTAACTCAATTTTTAATTTTTTATCGCTAGTTTTGTAAATACTTTTGGTAAAAATCGAGACGATGTGTTCTGAAGTCTGTTTATTGTTCTACTTTCGTTAGAGTGCACTAGATATGTCACTTTGTGCTTTGAATCTAGCAGTGTCATTTGTCACTTCATTATAAAAGTTTGTGCTAAACTAATCTGAGATTACGTTTCAAATGTGTAAAAATGTTGTATGGATGCCCAAAGCAGCTAGATAATGCGTAAGAAGGTAAGAAACTGATTTCTATGTGGCACGCAGTTTAACAAAAGTTTAATCTAGTAAAGGGGAATTTACAGTCATCCGTTTTGACTCCGTGTAGATGACAGTTGACATGCCAAACATCTATTGTTTAAATTGTCAACTGTCACGTACACGGGAGCAGAACGGATGACTCTATTGTATGAAATGCCAACTGCCGCGTATACGGAGGCAAAACGGAATGAAAACGGAGACAAAACGGAATGAGAACGGATGACTGTGAATTGAGACTAAGTGTACATGACAGTTGGCATTTCATACAACAGGGAATATTGTTTGAAATGAGAACTTTCACGTACACGGAGGCAAAACCAAATAAAAACGGACGACTCTTAAGACTTGCGTCAATACGGTAGCCTTCAAATTATTTATTTTTGATTTTTTTTAATACCCGACAACAAAAGCACACAAATACGTATAATTACAGGCATCTACCATTGATTTCCTAAGAAAATTGAAAGGAAAATTTACGAAAATTCAACAAAAGAAAAGCGCCAACATTTTCATGATTTTATAATTTTCATAAATTTTTCTTACAGAACAAGAGGGAATCAAAAACCTTTAGCTTAATTAACACAACAGCATTGAAATCAATTTTTTAATTAAAATATTTATTATCACTGAATGGCTTTTCATCTTCAAGTCCTTAAGAATTTTCGTGAAAGAGGTTTGATCAAACGAATATAATTATTTAAAGTTTTTATTCGCATAGCGAAGACTGTACACATTTTTGTGACATAAAATAGCTCGACTCATTATGTTTCTTAGAGGTTATGCATAACTCGAGACGACCTAAATCTTGACGAATTTTAACTCTCGACGAAATTGTTGTAGAATCGGCTGCGGTGGAAAGGAAAGAGTTACTATGGAAATAGTGGCTAGGCACAGACAGGCCTATATCCCAGCGGTAGAACAGTGCCTCCTTTTCCATTAAAGAAAAAGGGCAACTGCACTTGGTGCCCACAGACATTTGACGCTTGAGCCTAAAATTCTGACGCCCGAGCCCACAAATTAAGTTTTTCGTTTCGCCCATTCAAAAATTGCCCTCGGCGCCGAAATGCTAGAGACGTCGCCGCCGTTAGATATCGTAAAAAATCCAGCCTGATATCAAAATGAAGGTATTGTGCCTAATAAGATTAAACCAGTCTCCATTCAATGAATTTCATGTACTGATGAATAATGATAAATCCCGTTGGGCTCTGCGTCTATGATATATGGATGCACGTTCAATTCGAGTGAAAAATTGTTTTCATTTTTCCAGTCACTTTGTTAACGTCTGATTCTATAACTGTAACTTCATTCACTGTCAATTATGTTATTTCTTTGACAATTCCGTTACATACACGTCTGCCTATTTGTGTTAATGATGAATCGTTATACAAGCTTTGAGAAGACAATTTTCCGCTTTGAAAGAAAAACAACTCTCTGAAGAAGCAATAAAATGAAATTGTATTTCGATCAATCAAATCATAAGACGTTCAACATAGCACTGTTTCTAGCATTAACAGTCGTGTGACAGACGTCAAAAAGCTTCCAATTTTTGATACATGCATGCGTGCATGTGTTGTGTGTTTTATTAACTCACACTAAGAAGGCATGACCTCTGTCTTAACGAAAGGAATGCAAAACCACCAAATATTTGCTGTGTTAATGCTAGGAACAGTGCTATGCGTCCAGTCATTCTGCGTATGTGTTTACGTTCACAAATTGTAATTGACCTCCCCTAGAGGGTTTCCTAACCAGGGATACGTTGCCGGACACTTACTCAGGCATTGTGTCATATATCGTTCCTGTCCATTTTTCTTTAGCCTGCAACTTTTTGCGACACAGTCAGGAGCAGTAGGCATTCTACAGTTTGACCATGATGGATTTTTCATCTTGGAAATGCTGACTGGATTTTTCACCCATTTTAAAACGTCAGAAGCGCCAACCTGACATAATTTTGCTTTGATTTGATAGCCTTTTGAATGAGATATTTTAACAAAAATACCAAGTACACGTCCGGCAATCCTTGTAAGTAATCGATAAATTTCACAAAAGCAGCAAAATGATTTTGGCCGACGATAAACCATGCGGAATGGACATAGAATCCGAAGGGAGCTTTATTTGTCAAGTAATTTCGGTTGAAATTATCAATCATGAAACTGACCAAACCATCAACGTCTTCAGGCCTTTGCGGACAAAAAATGCAAAAAATATTATTTCGCGACAAAAATGTGGCTTGGGGCTGTTCATAAATCACGTATGGGATATCACAACCGAAAAACAAAAATCCCGCGTGTTCTATGAACTGTTGTGTGCCACTGTTCTGAAAATGTACAAAATCTTACAATCCCAAGCACATATCAACCATAGAGCAATGGTAGTTTCTGGGATCCACCCACGACAACATCGGTTGAACCCATGTCCCATTCCAACTGTTTGTCGGGCATGGTCCAATAACGCAGTCTTGGGTCGACAGCGTGTCTAATGTATATGGCCAAAGTCCCGGAGCCTTTTGGCTCGGCCAAGATGAATCGAAATTGATTCGTTCCTTGTTTAACATTTCGAAGCCCTTGTCACCGCTCATTTGTAAAAATGGCATTCGAATTCCTTGTAAATCGTCGGATGGGATTTTGGCAAAATGAGATGTCAGCACTTTTTGGCCAGCAAATTCGTCCGCCAACCCAGACACGGAAAGTTTCTTCCAATATTCGGTCGATGAGAAGTGAGTAATGGAATGCAAAGCGATTTCGTGTCCTTGACGGTATAGTTTGTGAACCTGTTTGTTCAGTTTGGATCAAGGTTTCTTGACTGTCACTTCAAATTGATACTTTTGCTTACCAAACTGTAATCCGTATATTCGTGAGAAATGTAATACGTTGCAGCAACCGGGCAACTATCCGGATTTACTCGGTCGGGGAATGCTTTCTGATAGTAGTCATTGTTCAGGAATGTGACAGCGTCATCGAAAGTAATCGTAACGAACTGCGGCGTTTCGTGTAGCGGAATATTTCCGGGTATATCGATACCGGCACATCGACAATCGGGAAGCCGACAGTCATTTGGATTGCAGGGCTTTGCTTCGTAGCAAAAGCACTGACTAACCGCTGTGACAACTAGAAGTATTGTCAATGTAATCATTGTAAATAGTCACGTCCGTCTCTTTGCAACGGAATTTTTAAACTGGCACCCAGTTCGACGGTATGCGATTTTTATATAAATTCTGCAGAAGTACAATGAAATCATGTCTTTTAGGAAAAACTTATTGTTCTTATCGCTGCTTGTTTCTTTATCGGAAATGTGACGAGAGTGAATTTTAATGCCACAACTGTGTAGGTGGTAAATTGATTTGTCTGATTCGGAATATAATAAAAACATGTTCTCTCTTTATAATAATAATTTTAATGGTTGTTGATGCATCAGCGCAATTTTTATCTTGAGTCTTAATGGGAGTTATGGTTAAAAACAACTGAAGACGAAACTAATTTTAGGAACGGAAGCACTATTTTCAACCGAGTCTCTGTTTGCTTCAAAATATAGTAGCTCATTTGAGCGCAGGTCTTTTGTCAGAAAGCAGACGCAGGTGAGAAATTAGTCATTTTCTCACCTCAGATGATAAAATTAGAAAGGGAAATAGTCATTTACTCACCTCAGATGAGAAGTGAAACTGCAGAAACTAGTCTTAGCCGATGGAACTTTGCCACCAACTAACTTAGAAAATATGGAATTAAAGTCGACAATATTGCATTAGTAGACGGTGATTCTCGTCAAACAAGTGTTGAAATATAAGATCAAGATCGGGATAACGAATTTCGACTGTATGCATTAACATCGTCTGATATTGATCCAAAATATCGTCGAAAAACTTACTGTTGGTTGGTGGGAAATAGTATATTACTATACACGGGCTAAAGCCCTCGGACACTTTTACTCATCTGGATACGAACTATCAAATTCCTTCCCGAGTGTAGTATGACGTTTTCCTTTGCGAAGGAGGGAAACACTTTTCCCTAGGGACGGAAAGTCCATTTTCCCTCCCTAGTAGAGGAAAAATATATCATGAGCGCGTCATGACGTGCATGTCGTGTATTATATGGTACAGTTATATAATCACAAAACCCATGTCAAAAATAGTTATTTGCCTAACACATGCTAATAGTAATTGTTGAAAGTTTGTGGCCTAGGTGAACGCAATGTTTTTCATGCTTGCTTTTTGCGAAAATACGTATTTTCCTCTACTTTGAACACATTATTTTCACAACGCTTCACAGTGGATAAAATAGTTATTTATGCAACTAGTGGCGAAAAGTGGTAGTTTTTTGTCACTAGATGTGATGTGATGTAACCACATCGTGTGACAAAAAACTACCACTTTCGCAACGTGTTGCATACAACAGGGCAGAATTTTTATTTACGGTTATTGGTTCAGATATTCAGAAGGAGTGGTGAAAAGTAAGTCCATTTCACCACTAGTGACGAAAAACATATATGAAAATACATTTCACAACTAGTGGTGAAACGTAAAACATAGACAACCAGAGAAAAAAAGACCCTTTCCACCCAAATCACGCATGAAAAAGTTCAGTTTTCGCAGCACAATTGCAGAATAGTATGTTGTGTTACAAGTATTGTAATGTTGATTTTTCCAGCACTAGAGCCAAGTTTTCCTTTCGAAAATTTCCTATTTTTTCCTCTTGGTAAACAAATAACTATTTTCGCGAATGGAGAAAATTAATTTACCCCTTGCCTGGGACACATTTGATGTTAAACATTGATGTTTGTTCAACAATCGGAGAAAGGTGAATGTTACGTTTACTCGTGCGAAAGCCACCTTAGAAAAGCTTCACTTTTATGCACTTGGTGAACAAATACCTATGTTACATCAAATTGTTTCTCTGCCTGTAATATTGTTCTACTTGTGAAGCGATGCGAGTAAACTTCATAAAATCTACCCCTCTTCGAGTTAATTATTTTCGTGAAAGCTATTGACTAATGGAAATCGAAAAATCGCGAGAATCAGCGATGCGAATTTATTCATACGAATTGTTAAAGCGCAACATTTTTGAGAGAATTTTATTCATATTTTCACAATGTTACAGCTTGTACTTTTGCCAATTAGTACATTAATCTAGTGCACGTATCTGGATCACGGGTATTGAAACCTTAATAACTCATTATCATTGCTAAGAACATAGCACTCCAATTACGCTATTTATAATGACAGGTAAGGTAAGAGAAAGCTATTAACTGTGGTGATAATAGCTTCGAGGGAAAATGTTCAGACAATAGTGCGGCAGCTTATGAACCATGTTCATAATTACTCTTAGGTAAAATATCACTGGTGTCTGACAATTTGTGTGAAATTTAGTGCATTAAATGGGTTCCCATTTTTTTCGCATCTTCGATAGTAAACAATAAAAAGTAATTAACGCTCGAAAATGTGGCACCTTTCAGGAATAGACATACGAACTAATAGAAATTGAAATTTAGATTTCCATTAAATGGTTTACATGATTCGGAGACGAAAGTGTGGGAATTTTAGAATTTGTGGTTCCTTTGCATGCAAATGGTCTTGTGTATCTGAATTGGACGATTAATTTTAGGAATTTTCATATGCAGAACACCAGCAAATAACACCCTCCACCCTCCAAAAATCCCGTCCAGATGTAGGGATATAGACTTAAACTTCTAGTATAACAAAAAACGGTATTTTGGATGGTTGTCATTTAATGAAAGTTATATGAATGTACAGAGAACATTGAACACATCAATGCTCCTAGCATGAATATGCACTGCGTTTCTTCTGTAAAGACAGATGCTTTGTCTTCGTAAAAACATACAATCAATACTCTTTCTAGCAAACAAGCTACTTTTATGTGAATTTGACACAGATAGCTAAGAGTTTGTTTGCTAGAGAGAGTATTGATACAATACAAACAATCCTAAACGATACTCGAGTAAAAAAAAAGTTCTCAGATAGCCTAAATCGATCGAATTCAGACTTCTCACTGTCTCAGTGAGGAAAATTTTGTATGAAGCTGAGGACTGAGAAGTCTGAATTCGTTCGATTTAGGCTTTTAAGAAGTCTCACTTACAATTTTTTTTTACACTCATATCACTAAAAAATCCAAATTTGACACTTGTCAATTCAATGTTCATGCTAGGAGCAGTGATGTGGAATGAATCAACGTCATCAACGTGCAAAATGTTAAGAAGTCTTCAGCATTTCAGCATATTATTTTATCGTTCAAAATTGTGTTCAACGGACTGTGTACTAAGTTGAATTCTGGCGAGTTCCATAACAAAGAGGAAAAACATTTCCATTTCGATATTTCCGTCAAAATGATGTAAACGCCATAAAAAATGTTAAATATTTACATTTTGTTTAACTTAAACTTTTGGTATTGTTTACAGAGATCGTTTTCATGACCTTGTAAACGTCAGACACGATACCAACTGTCAGACATGTCGAAAAATATCGAATGAATTGAACGAACGATTTTCATATAAAAATCAGTAAATTGAACGCAGTTAACGTCAATTGATTGAGGTTAAGGACTACTTGACGAAAAATTAAGTGGGGTTACGTTGACTAGTACCGTATAATGAAAATCATCTATAAAATGAAGTTCAAATGACATTTATTTGACAAACGTACAATGTTTTTAATATTTTTCAAACTAATTTAACTAAAATTGAAAACTCATGTCCTTTAAATTGTTATAATAGCGACAACCCTATCAGAGCACCCGTTTCTATACAACTTTTTTCCTACTTTGAACCCAAAAAAAAATCAGTGTGCAAACGATATGGAACTCGTCCGATGCAAAATGTTGACAGAAAATGTAGGAGCTGTCTGTCAAAATTCTTTCATGCACCATTAGGTTTAATGTAAACTCTGATTTTTCAAACCTTTTTTCACGTATATTAGCCTTTTATTTCAACCTGATCGAATACGTGAACGGAAGATGTACCGTACCCATGTCATAGAACAACTTTTCATCTGTTATCAAGTCATATTTTTCGAAATAAAATACAAGGACATGCATGTGAATGGTCGATTCGATAACACTTCTGCATTTGACCTACGAAGTGAATTGAATTTCATTTTATGTCTCTTCATGTAAAATCAATTTGTTTCAAAGTCCTTCAATCATTGAGCTTTTTCAGCCGGATTCGTAAACGTTCTCTCATAAAAATGTCGTTAGCAACTCAAAAGTTCGACGAGAAAATATTCTTCCGTAAAAGTCTCGTCTATTTCCATTGCAAGAAATAAGATTTTGACAGAGACGTTTTGGAAATTTTGTCACTCTGTCAACTGACAGATAAAAGACGTTACAATAAATCAATACGAACCGGACGAAAATGTAAGTTCATCCTTGAAGTTCATCTGTATAAGCTCGAATTTTATGTGACAAAATCAATCAGAGAATCAGAGCTTCGTTTATAACACTTAATTACCTCATCTCTTCAGAATTACAGCGAACGTCAGAGAAATTTCCTATAGGAATTTGATTCAATTCACGCCGTAAGTGCGGTCAAAATTCAAAATCTTTCTCACGCAAGTCTTTCTAACGCATCGTAATTTTCATACAATGAAGCGTTAAATAGTTATTTATACAACTAGTTGCGAAAAGTGGTAGTTTGTTTTTTGTCACTAGATGTGATGTCGTGTGACAAATATTACCACTTTCGCAACTAGTTGCATAAAACGTTTTCTGCAACAAGCTGCGAAAAATGAACTTTTCAAATGCAAAACATAACTCTATCTTTAACATACATTCTACTGTATCAACTATCAAGTAGACTGCATTTATCATAGAGTTATACTCGAGAGTTGGCGAGATGGCGTTTTGTCGTTTTATCATCTACCCTTGTGGCATGTACATGGACAACCCTATACTTGAATATTTAGTAACACTGACTCGCATGTCAAATTGTCATACCTGACACGTCATGTAAAATATATGAAAGGATTGCAGCGTATTTTTGAGATATTTAAACAAAACAAAGTAAAACACAAGTGAGAAAAGAAGTGAAAATAATCAAGTGAAAAACTTAAATTTCGTTCAAAATGGAAAAATTTAGAACATTCCTTCGGTAAACTGTTGGATCAATTTTGATTAATTTGTCCTCGCCGTTAATGTGAAAATGAACATTTATAAACATAATAAAAGTTTAAGTTGCATTCAATGATAAAATCATATTTTCAGTGAAAGTTTCCAAAGCTTCTTATGCGAAATTCAATGACTAAATTCCACTAAGAACAAACAATTTTTCGGCACGAATTTGATCTCAATACGCTATCGTGATCGTGAACAGTCTAATAGATCAATTAAATACGAAAAACTGGATTGATGCTTAATGCCGAACGACTTATATAGCACCGATAGTTTTTGAATCTACTGCTCTGAGAAACGATTTTATGTAATCGTAGCTACAATTTATAGCAGGAACTAAATTGTCCCGAATTTTCCCACATTTTTCTAAATTTGTCGCAAAATGTTTTCCTACAGTTAAAGGCTCGTAAAAGGCGTCATGGAGAGCGGACGTGTTTCATCACAGCTCTCATAAACAAATTATTTCTTGTTGCAAGCGCAGCGCGCAGCGCTGCGCCTTAATTCATAACTGTCCCGGCATCTATTACACGATGCCCGCAGGGCATCGTACTTTCTAAAAATCTAAAAAGTAGATAGGAGCGTTTCTTAGGGTGGCGAGATGGGAAAAAGTCGAGTTCGGACCTAGGTTAGGACTGAGGCCGTACCTCGGACCTAATGATTTTACGGTTGATTTCAGTAGAGCTTTTGATGCTGATTCAGGAAATGTGGGTCACAAAATTTTTTTATGCGTCGCTTGGCCGCTAGGTGGCTTCAAAGTCGGAATTTTTGAAACGAAAACTGGCTGCCATTTCGCGTAAAATTAATGGATTGGCGTGAAATTTGTGTCTAAAGGGTTTTCGAGGTCGGCGCTTCCGAATAAAAACATTTGAGAGCGGCCACATGCATGTGAGCCACCGCAAATTACCAAAAAGTGGTTTTTTGGGTGGTTTTTCTCAATTTTCTCGAAAACGTGTCCATAGGATTAGATGAAACTGCAATCGTAGATAGCCACTGAAAATACCTATCGATTAAGGTGCATATCAATAGATTCCATGGTTTAGTTTCCGAGAAAAGTGAAAGAAAGTGCCGAAAAAGGGGACCAACTTTGATGTAGGTACGCCCACAAGATGGCGTCGTAGAGCTTTGGTCTCTTCGGAACAAATGTTCAAAAATGAAAGTTGAGGGGTGTCCTAGAACAAAATTTTTATGCATGAGGTCAGCAAACCGATTTAAGATTTTGAGTCACACGATGTTCCAAGAGCCTTGAGGGGCGGAGTTGAGATCTTTGTGTCGCTTAAATTTCGTGTTTACGCAGACAATATCATCATCGGCCTCATCATCAGCATCGATTCAAAGAAAAAGAATCTGTTTTCTAAAGTTCCAAGTTCGGACCGGCAATAATCTAATCTAATGTAAGCAGTTGCTGCTGGATCATTTTCCTAAAACAATTTTTCGAAAATAAAAATTTGAATCAGTGCATGTTTATGAATTAAATTACCTGCGAAAAGATAAGGCCTATCGATTGTACAACATTTGGTCATCAAACACTAAACATTTATATTAAAATATTCGAGTTTCGTTTCAAACTTTACAAAATTCCAATTGCATCAAAGAACCATTTTATAGTTTGTAAACATCAACAATGTTTCTGATTGATATACGTCATGGTAGTGCTAAACGTACTAGATCAAAAGGTGTCAAAAATGGTACGCTTTTTGTGAGCGCTAAAATTTTTAAAAGTTCATGTTCGTAACTTCACGTGCAAAGGGAAACTAATTGTTATATTTTGTCATTGAACCAATAAATTTAAGTTGCAGTAACAACTGTTGTACGCACTATTTGGATTTTTCGAACGTTGCAAACTTTGATATGTAAAAAATATAATTTTTTTCGCTAATTTGCTGAACATCGATGTCGTGGGATTATTGTCACGTGACGATTGTGATTGTTTTTTTTCTTTGGGAAAAGTGAGTTCATCCTTTTACAAATTGTTTCACCGAATTTGTTTAATTTACGCCTTTAAAAATCTTTTGCTACTTTCGAACGGATCTTAAATAAATGATTACCAAATAAACGTTTCCCGTTATTCATTGAAAATTTAAATAGGCTAATAGTGTAAAACTTCTTCCGAAGAAAGAGCTATGATCTTTGTAATTCTTTGTCCATTTTCGTTAGAGGTGTAAATTATGGAGAGGTTATCCAACGAAAGATACGCGAGTGACACACAACATCTGATGATAATTATTGCTTATTCTAATACAAATAATTCACCTACCGAGATGATCGTCGTCGGGATGAATTTTGTTATTATGTAGAATCATTAAAGGTCCTATACAAAAATTAGATTATATAGGAGGATTAATTTTGAATAAATGTTCAAAGTCAATCTTTGATTCCAACAGATTATACAGATTGCAGTTTTTGCACTGAGTGAGTAAGAGTAATACAAGAATATTTGTAGTCTGAATAAAGTTTTCACAAGCCATTTATCTGTCCCATAAAGAAAACCTAGGAGGGTGGTTAAGCAGCTTTAGCTGCTTCGGATGTATCTCCTTTTGAGTTTACCACAGTGTTTTGATCATGAGCAGCGAGTAAGATATATAAGAGACTAGTGCAACTTGATTTATTCTGTGACAATTTTCTTAATTTTAATAATTTTACATCCGTGATTAATAGTGAACAGTGATTCCACCTTGCAATTTTATAGATTTTTGACAAAATTAAAATTTATTTCTTTTCATTTTTCAACTCGCTATACAATTGTGTATGAATTTGGTCTTTTGTGTGTGACCTTTGTAATATTTTAATTGTTTGCGTACATGTGCTTCGAGTGAGTAAAAATCAGTGTTTCGAATTGGATCGCTAAATGCCATCATAATGCGATGAGTGATGCAATTGGTTCGAAAGAACTTTTGCCGGAAGGCGTAATGGTTGGTCTCTCATAAAGTCCGACTTTAATGTTCCTAGGAACTTTTTGGCCTTTGGGCTTTCGGTTCGAATGTGAACTTTTCTTTTGTTTTACAGATTTGGACATTCATTTATTTGTCTCTTCTACATGAAAAAACAATGCAGCTTAAATTACATTTATGCTGTGTGTATGTATGTATGTGTCATTGTTGTTTTTAGTGTTCGGGAACACAATGACTTCGTTTTTATTGTCACGCTTTCATTACTAATAATATGAAAAAATATGTTGACAAAACCGAATGCTTTCTCAGGTGCGGCCTGGAGAAACAGATCTTTGCAACCGGAGGAAATTCCAAACTACTTAGCTAGCTTGGATGATCCCAAAAAACTGCAAATGTCTAACCAAAAAATAGTGAGCACAATAGGCCCAACGGAGGCCTCCGTGCGCGTTCAGCACAGAAATGAGCAGAACAACACTACCCTTAATAAAAAAAAAAAAAAAAGGCAGTGAAATTTCAGCATAGATTTGCTTCAGCTATTTTTCAGCTGATACACACATACCATCGAAGAAACACGTATCAAAAGCGTTTGATTTTTTGTGTGGATCAGCTAAAAACACAGCTGAAGCAAATTCATGGTGAAATTTCACTGCCTCAAATGTAGGAAAATTTGAAAAAAAAAACGATGGAAAATTCATCGAAATTCAAGAAAAACATGAGAAAACATTCCCAAAAATAGGTTTGTTCCAAGTAACTGAAAACACGAACTTTGACAACCCGAACAACGACAATTTCATCCATAGCAACGTCGCTTACGTGATATTTCATACAAATCGACCAACGTCGCCTACGCGATTTACACAGAGGTATTATTGAGGTTATGGTTATATGGATGAAATTTGACAATTCATATGGCCTTGAAACAAACCTATAGTCCCTACTTCGTAGAAATGGTATCGGCGTCTATATAATGTTGTCACGATTTATCTTTTAAGTCTCTACCGGTGACTTGTGATTTCCCGATAGTCAAAGGTTCGAGATTTGTGACTCCTTGAAATTAACTTCTGCGGAATTATAAGCGATGAAGAGTATGACCACATCCTTCAGAGCTGATTATTACAATAAAATGGTAAATTCCCTGCTACTATCTTCGCACCATTACTATGGTTATTAATGCACATGCAATTTGTCTTTAATTCCTAACAATGCTAGGCTATTCATATTCCCTTCTTTTAATTACCACAGTTACACACCTCACACCTGACAGCCGTCCATACTTCGGATATAGTAATATAGGCATAATATCCTCAACATGATTTACAACACTTCGTTTTAAAATATAAATCAAATCATAGCCCGACTCCCGTCAGAGTATTCAAGATTAACTGATTGAAAAACTAATCTCTAGGCTACTATTTAGATGGAAAAACAATCATTAGCCTGAGTGACGGATTTTTGGCCAAGAAATTCTTTAAATCGATTTTTCTGCGTGAACATATTTTGACATATTTTTGGCCAAATGAAGGAAAACGCATCAGACGACACGAGATCTACATTATTCTTCATCTGACCAAAAAATGTGCTTTCACGACTTCTCGATCAAAAGTCAATTTGAAGAATGTCCTGGCCAAAAATACCCACCACCAAGACTTACGAATCGTGATCGACGTGGAGTTAATCTATCAGCGACAAACTCTGACGGTAGTTGAGCTATTTGAATGTTTTCACAAACCAAATAAACGAATAAACAAAATTTATGGTTGACCAGAGTTACACCAGCTTCAAATAAATTAAACGTGAGCCAGTAAACGAAGTATAAAACCATATAAAATGAATAAATAAATCGGAGCATATATCCGTCCAATCCACGGTTTGATAAATATTTATCCAGAGTTATATACAGCACCAAAAAAGTCCACAATGGGAATACAGCAAAAAAAAATTGAATACTGACCCGAATCGTGAACTTTGAGCTCAACAGCCAACGGCAATATAAATCCGGTAAAAACTCTTAAAAGAATCTCCTCCCTGGCGCAGCCAACAAAACACTAATCCTAAGCACTCTGTACATAAACGTGTCTTATTCCTGGCCAATATTCATATTAATAACCCAAGAACACACAAACTTTGATATTGTGCAGTAAGTTCAGAATGTCCGATGTGTGCACAAATCTTGAACTTTAAATCCACGAATACACAACACCATTCATTTCTTGCATAATGTACGGTTACAGTGGACACATAAATATCGTAAATCCATTGAGTCTTTACGCTCCATTCAGCCTCAGATGTTGGAGAACTGTATACGATGCATACAGATATGAATTATGCAGCAAAATGTTCCGGTTTTTTGTGTAACACCAGATTTTGCACATAAATAAAATTAGTTTCTTGCAAAAGGGAACAATATAACCAACAGCGTGGACGATAGAATTAGTTGCTTCGAGTACTCTCTAAGAGTTTTTGAATTGTGAACATTTCAACGTTTCTTTTTTTTTAGAGATTTGGTTTCAACAAAACTTTATTTTGCAAAAAAATTAATCGCATTCAATGCATCTCCAACTAAATTCTGCAACATACACTGTACCATAATATCCTCAATCAAACGTAAACTTTTCTTTACAGTCTAACATGCTAGAAACAGGCAACTTTGCACCAAACGACATAGACATCTTCTTACGAATACACTCGGTATAATAGTCAATATTTAAAGAAAAGTTCTACTCGACTGAAAACCGCAAGTGGAATAGCACTACATAATTTTCCAGCCAATAAATACTCAAGTTCCAACTTTGTATGGAGCTTTTTTCAATCACAAAAAATAACGAAATGAGTCGTCGATGTTTAATGCGCGATATTCTGCACGGTACTAACTTATCAAGAGTATTTAGCATTATATGAGAAAATCCGTAGTAAACTCCACTCGTCGGGATCAATAAAATGAGACGGAATCGGTATAACAAACACAAACACACCGGGATTATTGTGTGTGAAATCGCTGGGGAAAAATCATGCGCCGTTCGAAAGTTGGTGCACATTTTTCCCAATAGAGCTTTGTTGTTGTGCTCTGCTCCTCACCGAAGAAAAAATGCTATATGTACTACCGACGACATGAGCTTTAGCTTTTATTATGTACTTCGATCGCGTGCTACGGAACTGATATATACTGGGAGAAAAGCTAAAGCTAAAGGGTGTAAGCATATACGTTTTAAGCGTTTTGCTATTATAGTCAGAAATTTTATGTGATTTTGTTTTTGGTTTTAGATTCTGATAACATGCGGATAGCGGATAGTACATGGGCTCACTCTCTATATATATACGTATGTATGACCAGGGAAGTACGATATTTGTGAAGAAAAAAAGGAATCATTTGTTATCTCTCAATATTATATGTTGGAACATTATGTGTAGTATCCGTTATGATTGCGGACTATAGATGTGTACGCCTGTGTTATATGCATAGGCCAACAAAAAACCTTTATTACATAGACGAACTGTTTATGTTAGTGATTACATCAATATAATAATACCAAAAACTGCACTTAGTGACATTATATAACGTCAAGCCAAGGGACTTTGTTGTGCTAGTTATACGATTGGTTACATGGAAGTGTGTAACTTATCTTCAATCTTATCTTAATCAAACAATGTATGTATTATGATACTAAGAACTATAAATAGATGTCTTTGAGCTAGGAATCGATGATACCAAAATAGTTTTCCGTAAATGCGTGTACGGCTCTTCTGAGACGACCTTGAGGTTGTGTAATTCGAGCAAAGACTATTTTTAGACAATATTTTCCTACATTTCTCCAAATTTTCACAAAATAAGGGAAAATCTAGGAAAATGTCCCCCTACGCCCTCTACCGTCAAAAGTAAAATCGAATCAAAACGAATCAAATGAGCCATGTGACTCAATAAAATCGCTCCAATTAGCCAAAACTTTTCGTTTCGAGTACATTGAAGAAAGAAAGTTCAATATTGGCGATTTGCCAAGAAGCACAAAATGCACGTGAAAAGTGGTGACAACAACGTGTAGCAGAAACAGTATGTTACTCGATGTTACGTCAGATTTGACGCTAAATCCAAGGTAAATATAGTGTGGAGGTAATGCCATTCAGACGCGTGGTATAGCAAAAAACTTGGGTGTCACTGACATCTTTTCATCAAAATGGTTGTCTATGATTTACTCAAGGTAAATATACTGAGGAGGTTATGCCATATATAACCGAATCAGATGTGCGGTGGCACGAAAGTTCGATACAAACGCCATCTCATTCATTCGTTGAAAGCAAAAAAATGGAATAGAAAGTTGTGCCATCTGTTGTGAGATAGTGAAAATATTTTTGTGAAATACCTAATACACTGTATGAAAATGAACTGAAATAAACACTGACATAAATTGAATAATTATATTCGCAAAAAATAAGGCTCCGAGATAATTCAGGTCCTTAGCCAAATCAAGCGCTCCTGCCTGGTCTACCTTACTCTGCCTTGCGTTAAATGCAAAAACTGTAACGCTAACGCTCATTTAACGTTAAATGCAAATGAATGAAAGTGGAACTGTCAGCTAAACGATTACTTAAATTTTGACTCGACGGATTTTGATCAGACAGAGCGCCAGTGAGTAGCATGTGATCTCAGGACTACGGTCGAGTAATTAGTTTTTCCATTGGACTTGTATCTGCTGAGCGATAACACTTTCAAATCATGAAGGTATCAATATGTAGAAACAAGTTTTTCCAACGTCTTATCTCTCGGCAAATGTAAATCTGAGTCAAAATTTAATTATTTTTTAGATACTGTCATACATTTGCATTTAACGTTGGATGAGCGTTAACGCCTTTGCATTTAGCGTCGAAAAATCTAACGTCACCAAATGTCTTTTCTAGCTCTAGCTCCACAAAGGAACACGAACGTCACCTGATCCAATCATCTGGCAACCCAACTACATTCATTCAGGTTGTTAAAATAGAACATAGCATTTGAATTTTACATGTAAATTTAGAAGTTAGTCAACAGTGTATCATCTACAAACAAAGGAATAATGTGGCATTGTGACAGTGTCGAAACGAAGTTTGTTAGCTGAATATTGGCTAATTCAATACTCTATCTAGCAAACAAACTACTTTTATTATGGAGATGAAAGAATCAAGTAGCCTTTTGAATTCACATGTAGATTACAGCGTAGTCTGTCAAAATGTAGAATAGTGTTTGTAGAATACAAAGAAATAAGGTGTGAATTTGACACTAGAGCTGAGAGTTTCTTTGTTAAAGTGTATTGCCTAATTCAAATTTTTCTTTTGTTCTTCTGTCAAATTTGACAGTTAACAAAAGAAAAATTTGAATTAGACTTATTTCGCGAAGCTATGTGCAGCTAGAGTAGGAAATACAGATCACGCATGGAAAGCAATGACAGCTTCTGATCGTGAAAATCTTCAATTATACTGCTGAGTCAAGCTAACAAAACTTGTCGCATGTGTGTTGGAACATTTTGAAGTTTCTTGTACTTAAGAGTGTGTTGGTGTGCGCGCCAATGTTCCGAATGCGCTGTTTAATTACTTCCCAACCGATTCATTATTTCTTCACCAATGCACTCTCATCGAACCAAATTCATTTTTCCTGTCGATCAATCTTGTTTAATGATATGAGATTCTATTAATTCAAAATTTCAACAACAAAAAATCGGTATGAAAATCCCCCATCAATATTTTACGCCCACGGTAGGTGTATCAAAACATTACAAAACAAAAAAACAGGAAAAATGTAGCACTTCATGCAAATAAACAATGTCTTTATGTATACACGTCCATCAATCATTATCAATCATGCAGAGAAAGATTTGTTAATTCAAAATCTGTAATCTGTTCAAATAAGTACCGTTCGTAGTTCATTACAACTGCCTCTCCCATTAAATAACGGCCGTAATTTGATATGTAAGGATTGTAAGGATTTGTTGTTGCTCATCGAAGTTTTGGATGTTGAGAATCTGTAATTGTGAATCTGGTCCAAAGTATTTTCCTGGGCAGTAAAAATTCTCCAATTTTCTACATTGAAGCACTTATGAGAGAACAGACACACTTTCTCCAGATATATTCACTACATCCGGCGCAAAAAGGGTACAGTTTACAAGACAGGAAGAAAGTTCTCAAAAATAACTAATTTTTTGTGACATACATTATAACCGGAACTGAACAGATATTAAGTTCTATGATAAACTGGGACATACATACCGCCCCCTCTATACAACGAACGTGTAATCTAAAAACGGAATTACTTCCCATAATTTTTAGGTGTAACGATTTAACATATTATGCACATGTCGTGCTGACAACATATCTTATTTTGGAATAATAACGCTGGTCTAGTTCGTGCTGTTCATCTGGTCACGTTGCGTTAATATAAAGGAGAGCAATGAAAGTGTATTCGAATGAATATTAAATGAACTGTCGAGTCGCTACAGTAGAGATGCAGATGCAGTATGGGTATCGAATAAAATCCTTCTGTCAACTCTTTTGTCTAGACGTGTATATCTTGCAACATTTGAACAAGGCGAATGATAATAGAATAGAGAGAAAGAGGTTAATTGCTCAAAAGTATCTTCATCGTATACAATTGCGCAAAATTCGGAATGTTTATATACGACTAGCGGAGTATTCCCGGCTTCGCTCGGGACTACTATAATGTACTCAGTATATCTCGTATATTTTTGTATATCTCCGCTTCTTTTGACAGCTGTCAACAAAAAAAAACAATTCAATTTCAACTCGACGGATTTTGGTCAGGCAAAATACCAGTGAGCTCACGATCGATCTCAGGAAGCTGACAAAGTAATTAGTTTTTGGATGAGGCCAATATCTGCTGAGCGATCAGACTTTCACTTTGTGATCAATACGAAAAAAAAAACATTTTCCAAAGTTTTATCGGTCTGTAGATATTGGACCGAACTAATTACTTTGCCGGGTTTCTGAGATCGTGCGCCACACACTGGCATTTTGTTTGAACAAAATCCGTCGAGTAGAAATTGAGCTATTTTTCAGTTGACAGCTGTCAAAATTAGCGAGATAAACAGGATATACGAGATACTTCGTGAATATCCTTATTTTTTGTTCTCACAAATATTCATTAATATGTTTCCCAAAAACTTTAATCATTCGTTTAAAAGTAACAATTTTCCAAAAATATTTTCACGTTTCAAAAATGTTCACGAGTTTCCCAATTTTTCATCGACAAAAACGAACGAAAAAAAATATCACGCGTCAAATAACGCATAAAAGTGAAGAGAAGAAATGTCGCGTTCTTCCTTACAGTAGTCGGTACGCCAAGTTTCAAGCCTCTGCATCGACGTTTCTTCTTGGTGTCAATATAGAGACAAACAAACATCAAACTTTATAGGACGATGGTTGGTATACGTCAATTTTCTTGCCATTTTCTGTTTTATTTATTTACTAATTACTCTCGTCATGCCGCCTGGTTACGCGAACGTTACACTGATGCTGTGCAGAATGTAAATATTTTAGCATGGAATACAAATGGGATACCATTTGTAGAGATTACGAAAATACAATTTTATTTTGCAGTATAGTGACTGGTTCGTGCCAAACACTACAAATGAAATATAGGAAAACCTTCGGCAAAGTATAAATCGAATTCGAGTGAATGAAAATATTCCACAACTTTATGTGAGTATTATTTCAACAATTTGTTATAATGCATGCATTGTTGAATATTTGCATTACTGGGGTGTTAGGAGAAGATGGTTTTCTTTCAAGGGAATCTTTCAAACAATTTGAACTATTGAATTTAGATTGAACACACTTTGCATCAATTTTATCGATTCCGGGCTCTATTCAAAATAGAAAACGATGCTGAGTTCAATTCCACAGATTTCAGAGACATTTGAAAAAGAAAATAGTTCCGAACGACCAGAACCAACGTGCTTCAACGTACAATGGCCTAGACTAGACTAGACCGATGTCACAGTAAGGATTATTTGGGGGCTTTCACTCAATTAACAGTTTTTTGCGTGTGCATAATTTGCATAATTGGTTCATTCTCCTGAAATTTTTTTCAAAATTGTAGAGTTGCGGCAACAGTCTCCGGACATGTACCCGTCTATTGTTGTTCAATTAAAAAAATGCATGAGAAACGTCAGACTGTTCAACTTTAAAAGATCAGATCTGTAAGAAGCCTGTAAATAAATAAATAAATGTTAGAAGCCGAAACTCTAGTGTTCGTATTGTTGATTCGTCTACTGTATTTAGTATTAGTATTTTCACTACTAACCAAAGACAGATTATTAGATATGTAAGTAAAACGCAAAGCTAAAGTTGGCCTCACAGTCATCCGTTTTAATTCCGTTGTGTCTTCCGTGTACGTGACAGTTGACATTTTATACAATAGAGCCTACTGTTCACAATTACAACTGTCTCGTACACGGAGACACAACGGAATGAAAACGGATGACTGTGTATTCAGATTAAGAGGGCATACTACTTACTGACCGAGCCATCTGTTGGAAGCTTCATGTAAACAGCGTCCTTTGTATAAAATAAACCTCAATTTGTGTAATCATTATTGAACGGAATTCACATTGAGTCTTGTGTTGGACTGCAAAATATTAAAGTTTGGACCTTTCATCACCAAATTGCAGAAAAAAATGTTTAAAATAATTTATGAAACGAATGATAATAACGTTTTAAAACAGCTCTACACTGGGAGTTGCGGGAATCGTTTTTACAGTGGCTCATCATTACAATTGGTTAAATCCCACATTTAAAAAAGATAAAAGTTGAACTTGCAAAGATTGTTCTGTTAAGTAAATGGACAATAAAGCCGACAGTGTGAAAGTGTTAAGTTAGCATTTTTTAAAAAGACCACTCCAAAGGAATTTAATGTTTGGCTCTTTTTCGGAGATATTTTACGTCAAACTTTTCTTACATCGGTTACACAAAGCTTGAGAGTGACACTATTTACCCAGTAACTATAAATTAGTTGCTGATTCCATCGCAAGAAAACAATAAGAAATTAGCATAAAAAACAGAAAAAAACCTTTTTCGGTCATTTTTTGACCACTTTTGACTGACATTTGTCACATTTCTTGGATAAAAATACTATTTATGAGTGCCACAACATTTGTTTCACATCTGTTGTATTGTTGCTGTCTAGAATGGTGCCAAATCCGACGTCAAAACTACAGAGTAATCGTCATTCAAACTATTCTGATGAAAGGCAATGATATTGCCGTCAAACGTGAAATCAGTAAAATGATTCAGCCTCAGTTGAAGAGCGCGCAACTGGAATCCAACTGCACAAATATACATTGACGACAGCGAGTCCGTACAGAAATAGTTCGTTATATATATGTTGGAAAGCCGGAACAATGCAACGACTTATAGACGAGGATCGTTGTAAGCTGCTGAAACTACAAAATTTGTAAAAAAGACGGACTGTAGCGGATGCCGCGCTTGCTTTCGACATCTATATGGGCAACATCAAGGATGACATCATTTCACCTTTTGTCCGGAATGAAAGCGCCTACAACCTTCGACCATCTACGTTACAGCTACTGGTTGAACCAAGGGTGACGACCGAATACTTATCGAATCAACCAATAGTGCGGCTAATTAGATTGATTCATGAACACAAGACGGTCGTGAATGAATGGTTTAGTGTGATTACGTTTAAGGATAAAGTTATCAAAAGGCTAAGTGACAATTGACAGTGATATTTTGTAAAGTTTTCAATTTTTGTGATGTATTTTGTATGTGATTTTATGCAGCCAGGCTTGGCGGTGAAATAAATTCAATTTAATTAATTAGAAGAGTTTTTAATCAAATTCCACTTGGGAATATTTGGAATATCGATTTCAATAATAAAATAATGGTCCCAAAGCATCTATAAGTGTTTATAATGGGAAATTCTACATCTTTTGTGCTCAGTGAAGACCTGTTTGAAACCGTTTCACTCGTTTCATAAATTATTTTGAACATTTTTTGGTGATTAAAGGTCCAAATGTCAATATTTTGCAGTCCAATATGTGTCTCAATGTGAACTCCGTTCAATGTTGATTACACAAATTGAGGTTTATTTTATACAAAGGACAAATTTCGCACGGCTCTGTGGCAAAAACATTGTTGGGAGAACTGGTATTTGACTCCTAGTAGTTTCGCGCCTAGTATATCATAGATAACACTAGGTTTCTCGTTCAGCTTACTAGTAAAATATTTTTTAAATGGAGAAATCAGAAACTCAAGTAAAACACATAAACAGAAAATGTGTCGGTTTTCAAAATTCCATTCATGTTGATAAAAAAACGGCGTTGAAATATTGTCCGCGCTATTCCAGTCCTCGTAATAATATTAATAAGAACGTTTCAGCCATAAGCTTGAGTTTGAATTGAATTTTCGTAAAGATCTACAGCATTGCTTCTACATCATGAACATAGAAAATATGCGGAGGCTGATGAAAATGAAATCACAGTAGGCACGCGATTCTGTTTTACTAAATTTCTTTATTTCATCATTCCAAATAATCACTGAGTGGAATACAATGTATTACATAATAGTAATTTATGCAATTACTTGCGAAAAATAGAAGTTCTTGTCACTAGATGTGATGTTATCAAACAAGCGAAGCGACATACATTATTATTATTTATAGCGTATTCACCTCTGTCCACATGTTTATTTAGACACTTGGGGAGTTATTGCATGTGCTGAAGGTGAATAATCTACTATATTATTATTAGCGGCATTCCGTATAAGAGATTTTCAAATACATTAAATCAAATAAATAAAAAACGAGCCGTCAGAACAGTCGGAGCGTTTGCTGCGACTGAGCCCCGTACAAACCCGTACATCTATTGCGTACGTGACCCTAGTTCGTAAGTAAAATTCTTATGAAATGTGAACGTCTTAAAAATTGCGCATAGCGCAATTACGAAGCCCCGTACGACGTTCATTTCAAATGTAACACAAATTTCGAATTGACCTAAAATTAAGTAAGTATCATTTTCACCGATTTATATTGATTTTACAAAAATCCAAAATGGCGGCCGACGGCCATTTTGTTAGGAGGTGGAAAGTAGTACGGCTGCTTTACATTCGTTAGTACCTTTCAAAAAAAAATGAAATTCGGTCAAAGTTTACTCGAGATATTAACAAAAAACACCACATTCACTGTACGGCCGAGTAGCCACATATAAGCTCACTCCAAGAGACCTAGCTCACGCTCCGGTGAATCGAATTTCATAAACTTTTTTTTCCCTGATTGGTACGGTCAATACCTATCTAATAAAGCAAAATCCTTCTAAATACGTTCAAATTTGGCCAACCTACAAGCAAAAACGGCTTGCCGCCCTGTACCTAGTTCACACCAAGGGGTCTAACTCACGAGTCGGTCATCTAATTTTCATAAGCTTTTTTTTGTCGATCGGTATTGTAAATACCTTTCATTTGACGTATCACTTACAAGTGTAGTGCTTAAATGTCTGGAGATATCGTCGAAAAACAGTTAGGCACTTATTGGGCCCCAGCTCCGGAAGGGTCGACCCAAAATCGCCCATCTTCGAACTTAGCCTCACTATTTTGACTATCTTTCAGGGAAATTTTTGAAATAGGATTTGATTTACTCAAGATATCGACGTGACAGACGGACGGACAGACGGACGGACGGACAAAATTTTTATTGCGGATTCGTTATCTATGAACATAGGCAAACATTTTGCCCTTACCGTCTGCTTCGAATTCCATCAATTACACACGGCATCGTAATCCTATAAGCCCCTTCGTACTTCGTACGGGGCTAAAAACATCGAAAAAGCAAAAAAAACATCGAAAAATCAAAAACATCGAAAAACTCAAACGTGGAAACTTTAAAATCAATCATACGTAAAGGGTTAATAACACCTAGAGGGCGTTTATAAAATCCTTCTGGGTGTTATTAACGCCCAGTGCAAAACGATACGGACGTTATATCCTGTCACTGAGCGCATGGATGGCCCCTATTTCTTTACTTTTTTACTTCTCTTAAATTGAAACTTAGGCATACGAAGTCGCCTTAACTTGGGCCACATTATTTCAATTATAAATACGATTGCGCTGGCAATCCAACCATAAAAGGTGATCATTGGAAATTCGAAGTCATCAACTGCATATCGCCTCACTAGTTTGTGGTGGTTGTCAATAAGAATATGTTTATCCAGTTTCTCATGCACTAGTCTTCTCCATCGACGAAACAGTCCAGAACTGTGTGTCCACTGAACAATTTCGTTGAATCGATCGAAAAACACAAACCTCTCGGATACTGGAAATATAGCGAGTGAACTGTACACTATGACGCCTGTATCGTAGAAACCTCGTATGTTTAACCGTCGTTGTGCTGTTAACATCGCATCGATATTACGATCGCCCACCACATACGAATACGTAGTGTTAAATGAATTAAATTGTTTAACGAATTCTGTATTGTTCATTGGGAGAATTTTTTTGTTCCAATCTTTCTGAGGTGATACTTTCGTTAACGTTTCAAGTACTTTCACTACTGATTGCTCTAAGGCTGCAATAGACAATGGTGATTTGTAAATATCAGTAGCCGTTTTCAGCTGCGCCTGTAGAACCGGCTCCGTCAGGTAGCTCTGCAAAATGGACAGGTATCCGTTAACGATAATGAATCCTACGAACGTTAGCGGACCAATCAAAAACGCTTCGGCACGAGAAAGGCGTCGATAATTTATAAAATCATTATCATTGATCAGAAGGTTCAGAACGTCCATTAGACTTTGAAAGAATAAGATTTTTTTCTGTTTGATGTAGCGACAAACTAATAACGTCAGTACGGTTGCAACCAGTGTTCCTGCACAATATGCAAAAAATTCGTTCGATGACAAAGTGAGCAGATACGCATAGAAGCCGGAATATGGTTCGGCTTCAGGAACGACAATAATTTGTTGCATTGTACTGTACATAGTGGGTACATGGGAAATGCAGACGAGTCTATCGGTACCGAATTCATAAACGTAATAATATCCACTCCAATCTGGTAAAATTCGGCATCAGTTGCATAAATTTTACGTTCTATCTTAAATGTCGCATTCATTAATCTGAGCGTTGAGACCCAGAATTGATGGTAAAAACTAGTCAAAAACCGATGCACTTTGACCTCGTGTTGATGATAGTTTGAGTCTAAAGTGGGAAATATTTCCTTGCACATTTTTCTGTTCGTCACGGTTACGATTGCAGAAGTTCCGAACGAATGAAACGTGAAAATATTCAACAAACGTTCAATGTGTGGTAACGAACGTTGAACGTGTGGTACCGATCGTTCAATATGTGCGTAAGCTGCCGCAAACACGTTAATAACAGTCTGGTCTCTGAACCAGAGAAAATGAACTCGTATGTCGTCCATTGAAGTGATAGTTTGAAAGAATATTCCAATTTTCATGTATCGGTCAACACGTTGAATACTCTTGACCTTTTCCATTAAGTTCACGTTCTTCTTGAACGATGAACTCTCCGGAACAACGATCATGAAAGTATTTTTACTTTCCATCTTCTGCACACGTTCTAGACCTGTGACATAACCGTTAGAACTGTCGAAAACGATTAGGCTTCTCGGTTGATTTCCATGTCTCACAAAACGATCGATATCGGCTGATGAATCGACCACAAAGACATTGTGATCGAATTTGAAACAATCGTTCAACTCATTGATAATCCTGGCTTCTTGAGAAATAAGAGTCAGGGCACCTAGTACTGCTTGAATTTCCATTGCAACTGAACGTTAATTTAGTCACTAGATAAATAAATTCGATTTGAGAAAACGATAAACGATTTGTTTGTATCCGTGTACGATGTCGTGTAGACTGAAACTGACAAATCGAAATAGCCTGTTAAACGCAAAACAGAGCTAATAACACCCTCTTCACATCCCATCATTGAAGGGTAGATAGTAAAATCGATTGGAAAAAATAGATGCAACAGGAGATAGATGTTCACATTGTACATTTCGACCCAGTGTCCAGTGTCCCACCCACTTATCCTAATCCAAATCTTATACATTTCGAATGTGAATTCAATCGTCGACGCATTAATTAAGATGGGTAATTTGGATATTGAAATCGATGATATATTTTGATACCTTCCCGAAGAAACTAATTGACGCTGTTTTATAAGGGGTCATTCAATAATAACGTCCACATACCTATCCCCCTCCTCCATTTCCCGATGTTTGCCTCTAACACTTTGACTCTACTGAGTGTGGACGCCATCTTCCACCACACGCCTCTTTTCAGTCACTTAAAAAACGTTGAAGTAGTGAAAAACAACGAAGTTTGAATGGTTGAGTGGACACTAGACCAGTGTGCCGGTGCCAGCCGTTCCGATTCAAAGCACTACGAATGGTTACCGCTTCGCGTCGATTTACATTTAATATTTTGGTCGATAGTTTCTCTTTCTCGCATAATTTCTCCGTAAAAATAACACTGAACACGCTGTCCCAGCTCAACAAATTGGTACAGAAATATGAGCAACTGAGGACTATGAGGCGTTGGTAACACTTGCGGTTGTGAAATTGAAACGCCCTCAATACCAGCCGAAGTGAGACAGTGTGTGGGCAATTTATCGGAAATAATTGTGCCAACGACACTCTGAGCTCCGCCATCAATATATCGGACAACGTCGTCATCTAGACGAGAAATCGAGATTATGGGTGCTGGCTGATCAGTGTGAAAAATTCACACTCGACACCAATGACCGACTATCGCCGCTTTTTTGGTCAAGGAGAGGCCGACATTGCATTTGATCGAATCCTTGGTCTAACTCGAAGAAGTATCAGTCAATGGAATGATGACATTCATTCCGGTTGCCGAACCTACCACTTTGTGACGCAATTTTTCTTTCTAAATTTTTTTGGATCAAATTTTTGTTCGGCGCAGAATGCGTCACGCAACGATATCAGTTATTTTGTAAGTACGACCTGCGTCACCTTCACCCTTTAAGGGTTTTTGACTGATTATAAACATCGATAGTCGATAGTGAACATACCACTTTCGTATTTAAGATGTTTCTGTTCTTATTCTCTGTTTCTCTGATTTCCCTCATTTCGTGTACTACGGCAAATGATAGAAATCAGGGCAGAACAGGGAGTAGAACAGATACGAAAGATCATTTTTCAATGTGTAAAACAGTAACTTACTCTTCAGTCGCTTCTAGGTTGATACTTTTCAATTATATTATAATAAAGCCCGCGTACACTTCCGTCTGCTACAATCCCAATAAAAACTTTTACAAACTTTTATTAGCCGATTTTCTTTTATGTTTAGCAGTTCCATATAAATATTAAAAAGTTTTCTATTCACCCACCTTACACAACTAACTTATGCCAAGTCATTTCCAGTATTGTTCGAAGGATTTATGTCAGAATATGAAGTCTGTTTCTCATGCAAATGCGGTCTTACATCATTCAAATCATGTTGTTGATATTATATATAGAACGAATACATAATTGAGTTGATTGTGTTTTATATTTCAATTTCGTGAAAGATTTCGTGGTTTTTTTTTCGTCGCTTTTCTGTCTATGCATATAAATACTGGCTGATGTATAGATAGTAAGTTTAAACATATACTGTCGATGATTGAGAAAAGCAGTTCCGAAATAGTTATTTATCTACCAAGGTATTTTTTACCGGCATACCTACCGTAGTAGATACAACGTTTTTCGCAATTTCGGGCCATAATCACCTTTCTAATGCAAAACATGTCCTACATTTTGTACCAAAATTCTTGTGTATACAGAAATTCATTTGAACGATCAAGAAGGCTGCATTATTATACACATTGCAATGTGATGTAAAGAGACGCGTTGAGTGAAATCGAGTAGTCAATGCTTAGTATAGGTTTCTTCCATCGTACGGTGAAAACGAATTTTGACAGGCCGAAAACAACCGACCGTTAGCCACAGACCCAAACATAACCGCAACTTAAACAAATTTGTTCGTTAAAACTTCAAAGTGAGGTTGTGTTGGCTTCTGTGTGGATGACGATTGACGTTTTGAGCGGCCTTGGAAGAAACCTATGTATACGCTTCAACAGTACGTTCGGTACAGTTGTGTGCCTCTATAGCCGAATGGCTTTTGTCGCTGCTTTGTGTTCAAAAACATTTTTGTGTCGGGGGTTCGATTTTTGGTCAATGCACGATTTTTATCTAAAAAAAATTAGCCTTCGTTGAATGTAATAGGTTCTTTAGCGTGCGAAAAAAAGTTCATATTGCACTGCATGCGAAAAAAAAGGTTCATATTGCACTTTGTCCGGGAAAACAGTGAATTAAATACCTTCAAAACGACATTAAATGGATGCATGGAAAGGTGATGAATATGGACCGGAATTGCGAAATAGTTATTATTAAACTCAGCATCAATGTTCGAAAATTGCAAACTTTAGATATAAAGCATTGTATGAATGTCGGTGCAATAGTACATTACTGCAATAAGGTATATAAGAGACATGTACGTATACGAGCGCTTGCGCGAGTATTAGTACGAGTCTCTTATATACAGCCTTATATCAGTGAGGTATTTTATCGCAGTAGGCAAACATCTCCTTTTCTAGTGATATAATTTTGCTAGCAAAACCTTTAGCTCTCTAGGGTAAATTTGTTTATCTTATGTACGTCGTGTATATAGCCCACAATACACACCCACTGTATGCGATAAAGTACTTTATTAGGCTCACGATGTGTATTATCATTATGACACACGGCCTTCGGCGTTGTGTCATAATTACACATCTAGAGCTTAATAAAGTACTTTGCACTCGATGTCATAAATTACTATTAAATGTCTTTTTAGGCACTAGAGGCCGCAGGCCGAGTATGCTAATTCACGAAAATTATTTAACATTCTTAAAATTATCAAAATTTCAGAAATTCTAGAGTTTTTGATTTTTTTTTAATTCTCAAAATTCTTGCAAATTTTCTAAATGTCTTTTTCTGAAATTCCGAGTTGATAGATCGTTTTTCTCATAAAAGCCAATGAAAGTCTTACTTTTCGTCACCGAGTTGAGAAAAATGTCTTTCCGCAACTGCGCTGCGAAAACTATACTTTTTCATGTGTAATTTGGGTGGCGATCCAAGGGACTTTTTTTCTCTGGTTTTCTATGTTTTACTTTTCACCACTAGAGGTGAAATGGATTTTCAAATATGCTTTTCGTCACTAGTGGTAAAATGGATTTACTTTTCACCACTCCTTCTGAAGTTCTGAACCATAAACCGTAAAAAAAATTCTGCCCTGGCCAAATTTCGAACCACCGACACCAAAACCCAATGCTTATCGAGCATCACCTCTAACCATTTGGCTATTGAGACATTATAATCGCAGTGAACCAATTTTTGATCGTTCATACAATATTTCATTCATACAGTAGAATGTATGTTAAAGGTAGAGTTACGTTTTGCATTTCAAAAGTACATTTTTCGCAGCTTGATGCAGAAAACGTTGTTTGCAACACGTTGCGAAAGTGGTAATTTTTGTCACATCACATCTTCATCTAGTGACAAAAACTACCACTTTTCGCAACTATAGTTGCATAAATTACTATTTCGTGCTGTCGGCACTACCGCCTGTATGACAAAGTATTGTAATGGTACTGGGTGAAAGCAAATAAAAGACGGAAAAGTAAACAAAAAGAAAAAAATATATTTTCCACTTCGTCGTATCATATATTCTGAGGCAGAGATATTCAAATTTTAAGACGATTTATTTCCTCATTTATATCGGCTTTGCAGCAACACCCACAATTTCTTTACGAAAATGAGAAGGAATTGTAATTTATATTTTTATGATGACATTCACATCAAACATCTCCCTTTACTACTATTGCCAACAACAGAAAATGATCATATTTCCTATGCTTAGTAATCAAATTTATTAAGAGTCGCATCTAATGCGAGTTGTTATTGAACTCATTTGACTGTATAATTTCTTTGTAAAAAAAATGAAAATAAAAAGAAAAATTCATTCTTTTAAAGTCGTTACAACGAGTTCCAGAAAGCATTTTGCTACTTATATTGTATGAATGGTTTCACTGGCAAAACATTCTATTAATATGCAAAATAGAATCTATGTAGATTCCACATCTAAGTATGAGTTGCATGTAGATATGACTATTGATATGCCATCAGCTACAATTTTGACTTTCAATCCTTGGTGACCTTATAGCAACACACGGCACTAAACAATTGAATGTCTGGATCTATTCAAAATATTTATTTCAAATAGTGCGCACTAACCTGAACCCGGGGGAGGAAGGTGTATAGGTGTGCTCATTTTGTAGTGAACCCGGAGCTCATTAAAAATTTCTCCTTTGAGAAGTTTCTTGTCTATTTCATATACTCATTCGACAGTATTTTCGTCATCATACATGGTCAAGGCCAACTTTCCCTCTGTTAGCCAAGTATTCTCTTTAGTTTAATAGGCCTCGTACATTTTACCATTTTAAGTGGTTCTTCAAGCAGGAATTATTTTCAGGAACCGAATTGAAAATTTGTAACGTATTTATAGGCCGAAAACACTCGAGCTATTTGTGAAAAATTAATCGTGTGTTTTCGGGGAACTCAAAAAATGACATTTTTCTTACGGTGTAAGCAATATTTGAATGGTCCCTTTGATTCAATGAGCAGCAAAAAATGTAATCGAAATGTGCCGAAAACGACTTATTACATTACTTGGGAAAACTTGGGAAAAGTCCGTCTACATGTGATTGTTGACGTCGGCTTTGCCTCGGATCAACCAACTTCACACGCAAACTAGACTTATCAACTTTTTACCAACTTTTTTTGTCATGTTAATAACTACATCGGTTTTTTTTAGATCGGAACCACGGCAGAGTAAAATAAACTTTACTCTGTCGTGTCGTGTCATCGATGTTCCCAGTCAGGTGTTGCCAGGTTATGATATTTTGGCACACAATTTGAAAATCTTTTAGAGAATTCAAATTTGACGCGAGTTCATTCCATATTAAGTATCGACGTTCCTACCATATTTACACATACATACGTGCTTGGTGTTGTAATGTTGTTTTGTCAGTGCTTGTGGACTGAATGGAGTGAATTGGATTGAAAATGTCAATTCTTTTAATTATCTATCGATAATCACACACGACGTTTCATACCAAAATTTCACAACTCCATACCAGCTCGATTTTCGTGAATTTGTTTTTGTATGAAAAAGGTGTGTTCCCGCTTTATCAAATAAAACAGCGATTTGCGTAACCTCCCCAAAGTTTACAGCCTTGATCAAAAGCTCATTTTCTCCAAAGAAAATGTTTAGTTTTGAATAAAAGATGTTCTCTCCTATATTTGAATTCAAAATGTTACACTCTACACAACCGACAAAACCACAATTTTGGTGTATTCAAAGCAAACCGAAAATCAATATGAGAGATGTGAATTGGTGACACAGATAATGAAAAGGAAATAGAAATCTAATCGCTTTGAATGGAATAAAAGACGAAGAACAAACGCAACAACAGGGAATTGACAGCCAAAAAGGAACGCTTTCCTGAAATGAAAAATTGGAATGAGGGACCATTCATAAATGGGACATTGAACTTTTGACATTTTTTGTATTTAGATTAAGTATGTTATCGTAAACAAAAAATTGTTCTACACTATTGCCTAAATTTCAAGTTCTTTACTTTTAATTTATATTTCAATTACGACTACGACCCAAATTCAACCCAAAGGCATACCTTTTTCGTGAGAGAATTAAGAAAAAATGACATGAGAAGAAAAGAGAGGCATATAGAGACGTATAGTCTTTTTTATGTTTGACTGATCTTTGAAAATCAGAAAACAATTAATTAAAAATATAAATGTTTATAATTTTGCGATAGTTTAGAATAATTTGTTGCTTAGAATAATGTTGTCTATCGAAATTATTGAAACTTCAGTCCCCCATTGCGTAATGAGACGTATTTTTGTGAAGTTCTGTGAGAAATCCTTTACAGTCGACGTCAAGGAAATTGAGATCTGAATTTGTTTCAGCTGGCAAATTCATGTCTAAATTTCACTAACTCCACTGGAAAAAGATTTCCCAAATTTCTCAAGGATTTTACACAGAATTTCATAAAATTAGTACTTGTCCTCCGTTACGTAATTACAATATGGAGAAATTTGAGAAATATTTTTTGAGAAACAGACTCCTGTGCAACAGAGTGGAGACATGCTTGTCGGTCCTTTTAATTTTTCGAAAACTCATACATTTTACGTGACAAAAGCAAGGCTGTATACTTCCATGCAAACAAATTCACCAAAATTGAATTTGTATGGCGTGGTGAATTTTTTGTATGAAACGTGGTGTGTAACCCGCGTATCTGCATCTGCGTGACCTCCCCAAAGTATACAGCTTTGGACAAAAGTGCCTTGAAAACGGTGATTTTTCGTAACGTAATTGATGAACGGCCCCCAACAAATGAAATTTTTCTGCTTCTGATTGTAAACAAAACAGACGACGACGTACATTTAATTTAATTTTCTTTTGGTGGCTTTCTCTCAACATTCTTTCGGGGGAAAAAATATATCTTTTTTTCACGATATTTCTGTTGCTTCCAATATTAATTTTGCTCGACTGTGAAATACTGAGTCGTAACATTATTTTGCAATTAAGTTATTGTTGGATGAAACTGAAATAGGTGTATCCTATAATCGTTATTTGTATATGTATCGTATCAACGCACTTCAAGCAAAAGTGATACTCTAAATACTAAATAGGGTACTGAAACTTGACAGTGCTCCATGCTCCATACAAAATTTTACACTGTATACGGAGTGGGGATAAAATTTCATGCAAAAAGTACTCTATTTGGCAGCTGTCATAAATAGCACTCATGCTTGAAGTGCGTTGATCGTATAAACTAACTTCGTCTAAAGACAAAACATTCATTTCTTGATACAAAATACTTTGGCAATGTTGGTCTTTAGATTTTTTTTTCTTCGTTTAATAAATTGAAAAATAAACTTTTTTTATTCGCAAAGTCATTCTAACTTGTTGATAAACTTCTTTTGGGTTTGAGCAAATTGTTTCGCCACATTTTGGTATATCGTGAATTAGACGGTCTTGTTATTTCGTTTTTGAATATTCAAATCAATAAAGTTAAACTGAAGAAATTTTTGTTATTTTTTATATAGGAATGGAAAAGTTTACAGCGAAGGCAAATGGCGGTAAATCGTTGAAACGTTGAATGGAAGTTTTCCGTTTTCTTTGCGGAAAGCTCATTGGCGTTAAAGTCTTAGGTCCGCGTGGGATTTGCTTAAATTATTTATAGGAGGACGCACATTTTATAGGTAAATTCTAATGTGGTTCCATGTCAACCGTAAAGGATGGAAAGAGGTGTATCCAAGTGATTTCCTCAACTTTACAGATCAACATTAAAAATTAACATTCAAATCCAAGACAATTTTATTCCTGCTACCAAGAAAGAGTTGTACTTTCCCTTGTAACAATTCTAAAGAAGCGGTGAAGGGATAAAGCATGCAATAGATCGTGGGAATTGTATTCGTAATTATCACATTGGCGCTGCCGGCAAGTCAAAATCTTATAACTTAAAAGCTTATTCAAAGAATTTAAACTTTTTTAGGTCAGAGCTTAGAGCTTTTCAAGTTTCCTAACAACTTATATAAGTTTATCCAAGGGTGAGCATTAAGTCGAATTAAGGAAAAACGTATCACTCTTGTGTCTTTGATTTTACACAGCTTTCGAGAGCTTTGAGCTTTTTTTTGTATTCCATTGAAATATTCAGCTTTTCCAATGGAATTGAAAAGAATGTCGAAGCTTTCAAAAGCTCTCCAAAATACACAAATAATACGACATATGTGTTTTGGCTTTACACGGCAGAACAAGAGGAGGACTGATAAAAATGCGAATAAATTATACGTCATCTATGAACAACCCCAACATCATATTACATCGTCTGTTTAACAACAACCTTGGATATAAGAGTTTCCAAACAATACAATCACTGCCAATTGACTCAACCATTATTTCAATAGGTTTTCAATGTACAACCACTGACCGATATCGACCTGATACAAATTGGTCGGCTATAACGGTTACGAAGAAGTACAAATCGAAAATAATTCGCAAGGTCTGGCTATTATATGCAATGATTTACTGCTTAACTTTCCATGGTCTTCGAAATGATATATTCCATCAAGTGAATCTGGGTCATACTTTCTATACACACACACACTCTCTCCGTATTTTCTTGAAGCCATCATTGAATAATCGGAAGGAAGCAATTGGATGTGATGGCACGTACGTTTAATAATACAATTGGAAATGAATTGGTTTGTGCAGTTTTCTGCTTCGGGTGAATTTGGAGCTAGTGAATTCAGCGGAAGTACAAAGAAATCGCACACAGCAAATATTATTTCCAATTGCATTTAATAAAAGCTAACAAAGTTATCGTTAAATTAACCGATTTTCTATGTTAATTTTTATTTAACTTCCTGTTCAAAACGTTTGCTCAGTGTGTTATAGACGGGAGGCACTTGTTATTTCGCATTGATTATGGAGATTATTTCGGTCGTTTCGAATTGTCTGATAGTTTATTATTTACGTTATTTTCCGCAACGCCGGATGCCACTCTAAAAGTTGTTTTAGACAAAGCCACTCATCAATCCACCAAATATTGAATCTTCGTCTAATTTACAAAAATGGGCAGCGAGTTTCAGATTTTGACGTAGCAACTTTTCATTGACTTCGTGCAAGCCTACGAACAAAATTGCAATTGATTCAATTAACCATGAAAATACATGAGAAGTCTTGCATTGCTAAGATCGACAATTACGCTGTAATCGCACTTACGCCCTTTAGCTCTCCGTATACTTTTTAACAATAAGAAGTGGGAGGACTTTCCATTGTTCGTTCGTAAACGGAGAGTTAGACGGAGTAAGTGCGTGGACACACTTATGTTGCGTGTTCCAACGAAACACTGTTCCATTGTAATCTAATTTGTAACGTATGCTCTGCAATTCATAGTTGCTGTCAATTTCGAATTGCTGCATAGAAAATTATGCTGCGCTTTCCATTGTGATTCAATTCTTGTCCAAATATTTATGTTGTGTGGAGTAAAAAATTTGGACAGGGTTGTTCAAAGTTCGCCGAGCAATTTCGATTTTTTCGGATTCTGGGCATCAAAACCCTTTTCGAAAATACAAAAAAAAATACTTATTTTAGCAATCAGCAGTCAACGTCATTTAAAAACGAAATGACAAAAAAATTGACAGATTTTTGTGACACTTTTGAAATACCCACTCTAGGCTAGATATCCCTTGAACGATATCCCTTGAACTAGATATCCATTGAACTAGATATGTAGATATCCCTTGAAGTTTGAGCGATTATAGGATTTTGAAATGTCTACAAACTTCACGAACAAGAAAAAATGAAACTTCAACTTCCGCCATTTTTGCCATTTTGAATTGTTTTGTCAACAAAAACATTATTTAAAAAAAACAACTTTGAATACTTTAGTATGTTACGTCACTGTTTGTAAATATTCGTTTCGCCTTCGGCTCGTTCCGCAAACCTCACACTTGCCTAAACAAATATTTCCAAACAGTGACGTAACATACTAAAGTATTCAAAGTTGTTTTTTTCAGGGATCCCCAATAACGTTATTAGTAACCGAAATCATTTCGGTTACTCGAATAACGATATTCGATTACCCAAATGAATTCGGTTACTCAAATAACGTTATTCGAATATCGAAATGAATTCGGTTATACGAATAACGTTATTCAAAAATTCAGTTACATAGATTTCTTTTTGAAAAAATGAAAGACGGAGCTAAAAAACGAAATTAATTTCAATAATCGAATAACGTTATTGAAATAACCGAATTCATTCTGTTTTTTGAATAACGTTATTCCGATAACCGAATTAACTTCGGTATTCAAATAACGTTATTCGAGTAACCGAATTCATTTCAGTTATCGAATAACGTTAATAATAACGAAAATGAATTCGGTTACTCGAATAACGTTATTCTTGTAACGAAATCGATTTCGGTTATAACGTTATGGATGCCTGTTTTTTAAATAATGTTTTTGTTGACAAAACAATTCGAAATGGCAGAAAAAAATGTTTAGGCAAGTGTGAGGTTTGCGGAACGAGCCGAAGGCGAGTGAAGTAATCACACGTGCCTAAACAAGCATTTACAAGCAGTGACGTAACACATTTACGGTGGACTGTAAGAGCATTTTCCCTGTGCCGTGTACCGTGCATAAACATGTAAAGGAATATTTTTCAGCTTTATCCACGTAGATATGTTTTGGAAATTGTTTGGAGTAAACAGATGTTGATTGTTGAGATCGACGTATACAAACACTGAATGTAGGTGAATTTAGTTTCATTATGTTGCACAAATATTAGGTAAATTCCTTTCATTTTATTTATACTGAGTATATCGAGTATATCACGTATATTCTGAATCCAGTATAACGAGTATATCGAGTATAAGTCGCATGTGTTTGACAACTGCCACATTTAGAAAAATGAAATTTTTTACGCGATGGATTTCGATCAAACAAAATGTCAGTGTGCAGCTTGTGATCTCAGGAGTCTGGCAAGGTAATTAGTTTTGAACAGGACCAATATCGGCTGAGCGATAAGACTTTGGAAAATATTTATTTTTGTATGTGATTGTCCAACGCACAAGCAAAAGTGGTACTCTAAATAGGGTACTGAAACTTGACGGTGCTCCATACAAAATTTTACACTGTTAAAAGAGTAGGGATAAAATTTCATACAAAAAGTACTCTATTTGGCAGCTGTCATTAATAGCACTTTTGCTTGAAGTGCGTTGGATTGCCACATGAATTCATAGTCTTATCGCTCAGCCGATATTAGTCCGATTGAAAAACTAATTACCTTGCCAGACTCCTGCGATCACAAGCTACACACTGACATTTTGTTTGATCGAAATCCATCGCGTAAAAAATTTCATTTTTCTAAATGTGGCAGTTGTCAAACACCTGCGACTTATACTCGATATACGGAATTACATGAAGACAGTGCCGGACTGGATCCAAAAAGCCCTTCGGGGAAAAGTTCAAAAAGCCCAACTTTTCGGGGGACCATTTCGTATTAGGTCCATGGGACTCTGAGTTTTATATGCTCTAGGAAATATTTTTTTAGTTCGATTTCATTAAAAAATTAAGTAATCACGAGGACATTCGACATTGAAATACTGATTCTTGAAAAAATGTTTAACTATTCTATTACCAATCTTTTTAATTATTTTGATGTTCATGCAAATGTTTAATTCAAATGTTAATTCATTCTACGAACATTGACCGTAATGTCTGGAGGGAAGGAGCGATTTTCTTATTTTTAGTCAATAGAAATTAGAAGTTAACTTTTAGTTATTTGAAAACTCAAGTACTCAAGGTCGCTAAGCAACCTGAAACTACCTGATGGTCCAGATCCAGAGCCAATTTGAAAATCGACTCTTTTTATCTTCATTTTTTTTGGAAAAGTTGTTGAAAAAGAAAATAAACTAAAAAAATCGGACAAAAGGAAATAATAAGTTCATTAGTTTTCTGATACAGAGGTATTTTTTATCTTTTTATTTATTTTTTAATTTTTATTGGAAAATATTTTTTGTCATCAACAACTTAAATTTACAGTTTGTTTATTTGTAAATATTAATTATTTTTTTTTGGGATTTTCATTGCCAGTTTCAACAGCTTTTACTGTCGAATTCTTACATTACAGACCGAAATTCTTGGTTGCTTTATGTCTCTGTGCATGTTTCCCGGTCTGTAATGTTAGAAATTCACAGTTAAAGATGTTGAAACTGGCGATGTAAAATCCAAAAAACCTCACTAATATACATACTGAATTAAAAGTAACAATAAAAAATAAAAGAAACAATTGTTGTCGATGTTTCAAAAATAGCAAATTATTCATTTGTGGCATTATTATGTTTTAAGTTGACATATATCTTTCGCCTACGACGTTCACGGCTACAATAAATTAGGTACAATGTGTTTCAACATTTTCATACTGCAACCTTGGACCAGGGCAATATACCTTCTTTTATGACCTGTTCAATGTTACGTACTTGCTTGAGAATTCCAAAATTGTTCGAAAACAGACTGTAAACTAGTACCTTTAAATTGTGCCGTATCCTCAGTATCCTAGATACCAGAAAAATATTCAGACAAAATCCAGGAAATAAAGCCTCGAAAAGAAAAAAATTAAAAACGACCAAAAATATATATAAACTAGGAAAAGACACAGGTCATAGGAAAGAATTTAGGAAATCATAACCAAAATAATAAAATTTTAGTTTTAGCAAATCACTCATTCAAATAAGGAAATTTGAAAATTTGAAAATAGTAGTTTTAGAGAATCAATCACAGCCAAAATAAAAAATTAATTAAGCTCATTTCGGATGTGTAACTGAAACTACAATTTTGGCTGTGTGATTTTCTGAAATTGCAATTTTCAATTTCGGGACTTCGGCTATGTGGTTTGCTTTTTTTTCGAATTCCTTATTTGTCGGTGTTATTTCCGAAAACTAACATTTTTTAAACTTTGGCTGTGATTTCTTTAATTACGAAATGTTTTTGTGGTGTGACTCAGCTAACGACAAAAACTTCCAATATAGTGATTTAGACGAGGATTTAGAACTACAATTTATTTATGTGTGATTTCCTAAAACTATAATTTCAAATGTCGAAGAATGTGGAAAAAATACTGAATCTCTAAATTGTTGGAATAACTAACAAAGAATTTATGTTTTTGAGTGACTTTAGCCAATTTGAGACAAAGTCCTGGGAGATGTATTTCAGTAGAACTCTGTTGAAAAACTTTTTTCCCCAAAAAAAAATTTATTGGCTTGGGTGGCTTTTAAAGTTTGGTTAAAGTAGCTTTTCCTCGTTAACACATCAAAACTTCCACGAGTTTTCGGGCCCCAAAATTTAACAGAAAATTCTTAAACAAATTAATTTTGGTTCAACGTAACTAGGAAATATTGTGATCTTCATTTGAGTTGGTATAATAACGCAAATAAAAATTTTATTTGAAACTACAATGTACATTTTGAAACAGCGCTCTCACATTTTTCGAAACACAAGTGATCCAATTTCCACTATTGCGCCGAGATTAACAGATTTCACGACTATTGGGTAATAGTTTTTCAAACGAGGCGTTTGAAATTTCGCAATTTTAGGTGCGGGCTAGTAGGGTTATCACCTGAACGCAAATGGCTTTTTAAACAAAACGTTATAAGATTTTGAATACGGCAGCCGGGTATTAGCCCGAGCGCAATCAATTTTTAAACGAAATTTTTCACACTTTTCAATCGAGTCGAGTCGAGTCGGGTTATCACCCGAATGCAAATAGTTTTTCAAACGAAATGTTTCAAACTTTTTAATGTTAGGTCCAGTCACCAGTCACCTGAGCGCAAATAGTTTTTCAAACGTAATGTTACAAACTTACTTCTAAATAATAATTTTTCAAGATGTCGATTCTGAAAAATCCCATTCGGGACTTGGCCCGAGTCAGGCAAAAGGCCCTTCGGGATCGCCCCGAATTCCCATAGGGCCAGTCCGGCACTGCATGAAGATATACTCGTTATACTGGATATATTCAGAATATACGCGATATACTCGATATATACTCAGTATAAATAAGAATGTACTTGCGTCAAGTTGCAGCCTGTGGTGAGGTGAATTCGATTCCATAAAGACTTAACAAGTACAACAACATTGGTCACAAGAAAATGTGATGCTGAAAATGGGGATCCAAAATTTCTCTGATTCGCTGAAGGTTTGCATTACCTTTACCTTCAGTGTTTAATATACTTTGGTTGAGATGCGGAAGTATAGACGAATTGTTTTGAAATAAAAAACAAATCAAAAACATGTTCAGTTACATGTAATTTTTCTCTTTAAGTCTCCCATCACTTACAACTTTTGTACTTTTTTCATGTTCAGTACATACTCCATTAAATTGTTACGTAGCATAAAATCGGTACCCTCGTACTTAGGACGTTTGGCACAAAAGTTCAAGTGCCGCACTGCCGCATACAGAGATTTTCATATTTTCTGCATGGACTTTAATGTGACACTTGAACTTCTGAGCGGCACTCCACCTTTTTTTCGTTAGACATTATGAATATGTGAATGTCGAATCAAATGATTTTTACACGATTTGCATTGATTACCTGCTCACAAATGAAGTTCTTCTCACTGTGGGTGATGATGTGTCCTTTCAGGTGATCCTTTGTCTCCATGAATGACGTCGATAATGTATGGAACAGCGCGAGCAGTATCATAAAATACAATCAATCACCAATTTTAAATTTTTGTACAACAAAAGTATGCATCCTGTTCCTGTATTCGAAGTTCTGTATTCGTTAGCCAGTGCGAAAGAGTTGAACGAAGAGAAGAAAAAGGAACTTGTGCGCAAAATCATCGAACGTATATTTGAACTTCGATACGAGTGCAAGATCTGTACAAAAAAGTTCATCGTAAATCACTAGAGATAAATAAAAAATCGCATCATTTGATTGGCTGCACAATTTTCGACTCTGCAACAACAGTTCTGATCAAACTGGTTTCTGTATATAGACACAATAAGTAGGAGAACAGATTTTCGGTTCAAACGATATGCGGTATGACTCTTCATTATTAAGCAAACTTTGATAGAGTGCAGATCGTAATTTCAAACAAAGTTCAATTTTACAACTGTGCATTTGCGTTGATGTACGACGATGGCTAATAATTGTTTCCACACGACATTTAAGAACAAGTGTATTTGTTGTCGCGACCGTCGGAATTTGGAATTAGTTTTCCGATATTCCGAAAGGATTAGCGAGGCGTCGCTGAAGTATTGGGGGCCAAATAAAGTTGATTTAAATATCCGTTGCTTGCATGGCAAAGACCATTGCATGTCGTTTCTAACGAAACGTCGTCATAATCGAGGATCGCGTAACCAGTTCGATTGTAACTGTGGAGGCAACCTTATGAAGTTACGCCGGCGTGCCACGACGAATTTTGATGCGGCTTTATGCACGCACAAAAAATACAAGCACGGTTGTACTGTTTGTAAACGGAAAGAAATTTTGACTCATGTTTTCGAACATTCGACTACCATTGTAGAAGCTACAACGTTTCGTAAAAGTAGATCCACGTTCGTCCAATGGTTGTGTAAGGCAGGGAAAACGCATGAGCGGGCATACTGCCATACAAAAAACCGACTGAAAAGGGATGGGAATCAGTTTGATTGTAACTGCATTACTAATTACCGGAAAATACGTGCCGAAAAAACAAATATGGAACGTTACGGTGTGCGTCACCCCTTACAAAACCCCGCTATTCGCGCTAAGAATGTCCGATCGGCTTTTTCGTATAAGCAATATGTGTGGCCATCGGGCAGAATATCACATTTCCAAGGATATGAAAATTTTCTCTACAAGGTATTGCTAGAATCTTACCGAGAAGATGAAATTGGTGTTGAGGATGATATACCCGAAATTCCATATGTCAACGTGGCTGGTAAGTCAGCAATGTATTTTACTGATGCTTGTGTTGGTAACAAACTTTTCGAATGTAAAAGTTTGTTTACCGCAAACTGCGACGTAAATCTTGCGAACAAGTTGAAGGGAGTCACCGACGCAGGCTATGAGGCTCACCTGTGGGTTTTTGCAAATCGAAAACTTATTTACCGTATAGTTCGTACGTTGGATGGCGAAGTAAGTATTTTCCATTTACAAAATAAATACAAAAACATAAAATCCTCAGAAAAAAAAACAAAAAAAATTGAAAATCCAAAAAAATAAATCCAAAAAAATAAATACAAAAACATAAAATCCTCAGAAAAAAAAACAAAAAAAATTGAAAATCCAAAAAAATAAATACAAAAAAATGAAAATCCTCAAAAAAAAACATGTGAAGACAATTTCATGCAAAGTTATTACTGGGTAATTTGTTATCTAAAAACAATTTAGGAAATTTCAGATTGCATTTTTTCAGTTTCAGATCAGATAAAATTGATCTGTTCCGAACTCTAATAATGAATGAATGAATGACTTTGTGGATATGAAATTGTTATCGTTCCGAAATTTAAATTTCCGCACGAATATTTTGTCCTCTATCATATGTCGCTGACGCAGTGTCACAAACTTTCGAAAACATCAAAAGTTTGTGTCCAAAAATTGTCTCATTTTAGCAGTTAATTTTAACGAATATTCGAAATTAAAAATGTGATTTATAGTTAACAAGTGCAAGACCAACCATTTTGAAAATTTATATTGCAAGTTGTTACACTGTGAGTGAAGAAATTATTTAATTATTTAATTCGAATTTACAATTGAACACTTGAAATGAAAATTGCTAATAATTTGATTCAGTAAAACAGTGTTCAATAAAATATTTTCTTTTTTTTCGATTTGTGGTTGTGTTTCTCAAAATTTTCATGTAATTGTTCGTGGCGTTACGTTTTTTTCTCTAAATGTTTGTCTTGTCATCCTTAACAGAGAAATCAAGAATTCGTCATATTGGGAAATGGATCAGCACCAAAAATTGTATGCACTGTTTGGCGGTGCCGTGCATTACGCACCCGGAGCGACGAAGGATGATCCGCTGAAAAAGTGCGGTAATTGCAATGCGAAGTTCAGGGGAAATAACTGCCCCGTTCCGAATTGCCCGAACATTTCCGCTCCGGTTTTCGAGATTCCAGCTACCACACCAGACCGTACCGAAGGAGATGATCCCGACGCAACTGTTCTTTGTCCACATTTTTCGGTGCCTGCAACACAGAATGAGTCGTCGGACATGTTCGCCGATTTTTACGGTAAATTTCCACTATCAAATTATCAAATTCGAATGCTTTTCACTGAAACTTGTCTCATTAGAAGATCCTGACGTTACGGTGAGCCAGCATGGAGACGAATTACGGCAGTGATTACAGCTGTTTACGCCTCTTAAAGCCATGTTAGATGAGGTGAGGGAATTTTTTTTTCTAAACCCGAATGTGGACGCACGCTACAAAGAACACTTCGATGATTTGCTCTTCGCTGCTCGGGAACCTCCTCCTCAAGTTCGTCCTTCTTCCCTTCTTCCATTTTCCCACCCAATATATCACCCATTCCATTTCCCACTCCTTCCATTTTCCCACCCAACATATCACCCATTCCATCTCCCACTCCTTCCATTTTCCCACCCAACGTATCACCCATTCCATCTCCCACTCCTTTCATTTTCCCACCCAACATATCACCCATTCCATCTCCCACTCCTTCCATTTTCCCACCCAATATATCACCAATTCCTAATCCAACCAAGCCTGCGATGGGCAATCAGACATGCACCATATGCGGAATCGTCATCAAAAGTTGCTATCGGTCACAATTGCTGCAACATATGAAGACCCACGAGCCTCGAACACCGTGTGGGGTGTGTGGAAAGCAGCTGGCCAATCGAAGTGTCGCAGCTCATTCCAAGACATGCCAGCCGACTAACCGTTCTCGCCATATTTGTACCGTCTGTGGCAACAGTTACGGCAAATCGAGAAGCCTGAAGGCCCACACAAAATCATCACATCCGACCCTATAAGCCGTTTTCCAGCCGTGCCTGTGTACAATCAGTTTATTCAACAGGCGATAAAAGCCTTACGTGTGTGGCACATGTGGAGATAGGTAACAAAATTGGGACCCGATTCCTCCCTAGCGCATCATTCACTAAAATCTCTTTTATCCCTAGATTCATCCAAGGAACAGCGTTGCAAACACACCGTCGTTTACAGGGACATTCCGAAGAGAATCAACCAGCATCAGTGTGAACAATCCGAATCGGTACACCAATGCCAATCGAGTGAATCGCATCGGCACCGTTGGCCTTAACATTGACGAATTGATCAAACAGGAGAAGTCTACCGTTAATTTCGCAGCAACTATGCATGTCGAACCGCATATTTTGTCCGTTACATTATTCTGTTCCACCGTGTGATTGAATTCCGATTTTGTCTCACAAAGCTATTGCAATAAAATGGGAAAGAAATTACAAAACGAAAACACGGAACTTTCAATTTGTATTATGGAATTTATTGCCACACTATGGAATGTGTTGGGGGAAAATGTTCAGAAAACGACGACTTTTTATCGTTGGTCTAGGATATTACTCCATTGGAATATTTAAAATGGCAGCCTTGCTGAGGGTTAAACAATTTTCCACATATGCAACACAAATGGTTCTTCACGGTCTTCACTGTGGTGGTACGTTCAGCTTGATTGCAACCGTAATGCCGTTTCACATGTGCCATAAAATTTGATTTACGAGAAAACAGTTTTTTACAAAGTTCACAGCTAGACGTTTCGTTCACTTCATCTTTAAGTATAGTTTCCACTTAAAAATAGCACTCCGTTTAGCCTCCGTCTACATGACAGTTGTAAAATAGAACAAAAGAACTGTCACGCAAACGGAGTGGAAATTGAATTTATTTCAATTTTTTACTCCGTTTACGTGACAGTTCCTTTGTTCTATTTTACAACTGTCATGTAAACGGAGGCTAAACGGAGTGCTCTTTTTAAGTGGAAACTATACTTTACTATTGGCATCGGTTGACGACAAACGTTTGAATTTTTTGTTGCATGCTTTGACATGCAGCCGGATATGCGCTGACAGTTTCCTCTTTGATTCGAAGCCATTTACACCGCACATATCACACTGAAAATTTGCAATATCATGCGTTTTCTTATGTTTTACCAGTCGTTCGTGACTGCTCAGAACTAATTTACATTGTTTACACTGGTTGCGAGTGTCACCCGTGTGAAAAATTCGATGCTTCAGCAGCTCGCACATTCGTACAAATGACAGACTGCAATAGTTGCAACGAAACGTTTTGACACTGGTGGGTTCTGTGGGATGTGGTATGCATTTCGTTGGGCCGGGTTTGTCCTCTTTGATTGTCGGATTGAGTGCACTTTTATTTGAAGGTCTTAATGGCAGATCAGATCTAGGTAATAAGTGAATTGAATCGTTCGATGAAACATCTGCCAATGGATCAGTTAGTAAATATTCTGTCGTTATGTCGTTTCCCGTAGCGTTCATAATACGCCGATTTTGCCACGAAGTTCATAAATTTTCGAATGTAGCTCCTGGAAAAGAAATGTAAACTTTCGTAACAAAAACTCATAATTTATGCAGGGAAATGATAAAGGTAGATGATGCTGCGCAGAATGGGCGTGTAAGCTGTCGTTATCATTTCTCTGATTTGATGGCTATAGACTGTGTCATAGAACATAAAATACGAAAATACAAACTAATTTACCGTCGAGGGTCAAGCTTAATTGAGACATCATCCCGCTAGACACGACGGAATAAGACTTAATAAATTCGACGGAACGAAAGTGAATCTTAAACTACAGTCGCCTTCTGTTATATCACTTGCATTCATTATTATTTACAACTGATCTGATCCTTCTCATTACTGTCTTGACTGTTCCCATTTATTCACAAATACCCAATTCTTCACTTAAAAAACTCAAATCCTAAGGCGAACTTACTGTCTCAATTATTTAGGCCATAGTTGAGAATGTTGAAACTTTAAGCAGCCACTCCAAAACCGTTTTTAAAGTCGCGCTCACTTAATTTGAAAACTTTTCTTTTGGAAAAGTTGGAAATAAGTTTCTTTACATTCGAAAACAAATACGAAATTTATGCTCCGATATACATTTAATTCATTTCTTCAGTGTTTTATGAATTCCTTAAATTTTCCATTGCCACCAAGTAAAGGTAAAAGTTTTTAATAGTTTGGTTTCGTTTGTGCAGTGTGTAGTGGGTACACTGCACATACAAATTTTGTGTGCTTTACTTCTTGTTGTTGTCTAATTAAATTAAAAATTGGCTTTAGATGTGTGATTCGTACGTATAATGAGAACGAAAAGTTTTCAACTTCAAGTTTCCAAGATTTCTCGTTTGACTTATGAACAAAATAATACCGCAAAGTACTCGGGAATAAATTCACCAACAAGAAGTGCAGCTTCCGGTGTGTGTGTAGCTTTTAGATGAGAGTATAATAATTTTCTAATTACGTCATTTCACAGTTAAGTAATGCGGAAGTAGTTCGCACACTCTTTGTAGGAATGGGGATGGGACTAAAGCGTACGCTTTCGCTCTATACAATATTCTTCCAGACGCTCAGTTTCGGGTGAATAAATTCAATTCATTTATTTGCAGGAAATACGCATAGTTTGTGTGGTGAAATTGCAATTTTACATGTAAAATTTTAGGAATTTTATTCACCACAACGTCATCACAACGAAAATTGGAAAAATTGATGAGTTTCACCATAGAAACTGTGCGTCGTACTTTATGTACTTTGTTGCAATCCAACAAATTCAATGTGACTTGTGGCGAACTAATTTTTGTCACCCAAATCTTAGATACCGACCTAAACACCTTCATTGTTTATATACTTTCAATTTGGAAGCTTCAGTGATACGGGACCAGTCACCGTGAGCTACCGCTTGAGACTGTATGTATTGTGTGTTTTGACTCGTACTACGGATTTACATAGCAATGTAAAGTAACGGAAAATTTCTTTTACATGCTACATGCGTCGAAAACCGTACTTTTCAAGTTTCAAGTACTTCTTTCGACGCCCTCAGCATGTAAAATCCATTACATAACTCGGGATAAAAATGAAAAGTCTCGTTTTCGTGTGTTTATAGACCTCGGCTACGCCTCCGATCAACAAAATTCACACGAAATCTCTACTTTTCATCTTTTTATCCCTAGTCATGTAAAATACTATTGTTTTCAGGAAATTTGGCATTACAATTAAATGTCAAACTTGTTTCTATTTCTTTCAAATTTAGCAGAAAATGCAAGTTTGACATTTATGACAATGTGGAAAGAACTGAAAACAAAAGAAATTTTTCGTTAACTTACTTAAATCAGCAGTTACAACGAAAAACAAATCATCTGTCAATAGAACAGGAAACTCAAGTCTGAGTCGATTGCATCCCCAAAGTTTACAGCCTTGGATTGCATCAGCTACAGACTGTTCATTTCTTTGATAATGCTTTCATACAACGGATTTACTTATTGAGTTTGAGAAAATCTTGTGAAAGCCCGTCTAAATCATAATTACGACGATTTTTCACTTGATTTTCTTTGCGAATTTTATCACTTTGGTTAATGAATTCTTAAACAAAAATTCGGCGAAATATTGTAATGATGAAGTGGGTGGATGATTGTCGGTTAATTAATGAAATAATAATGTACGGGAAACGAAGTGACAAGGGTTACCTATAATAATCAATCAGTCGCTGCTATTTGTTAGTGTGATGGCTACACCAATAGTTAATTATAGAACCGAGTGATAAATGCATTTTAAGGCCCCTATATGTGTCATTGACACAATAGACCGCAGACCAAGTGTCACAATACACATTGTATGTGCCTTAAAAATGCAATTGAATGCAACATTTTTCTCGATTGAGGCAACGTAAGTTTTCCTTTTTGTCACTGTTCATGTTACATACCTTCAATTAGTAAAACGTCATCATTCTACGACAGGGAAGAGTGTTAGGAACATAAACCAAAACAAAATGTTATAAATTGTTTACAAAACCTTTTATGAAACTGAGTGACAGGTACACATCTATGTCAGTCACATCTGTGGCTTTGTTTCGAAAATTATCAGGTGCACACATCATTTACGGTAGATGGCTGGCTGCTTGAAAAAGAAAGATAAAATAAGCGAAAAATTGATTCAAAATTAAATTTAGCACACAAATTTCTCTGCTAAAACTTCTACTATCGTCCGTTAGATGTCGCAGTAGTAATTTTATCTTTGCGTGTTGCGCGCGAAACGATAATAATGAATTGAAGGGGAAATTATTCAAAAGAAAATTAGGGACAATTTAATACAATGATGATGGGCTGTTTGAGGTTGCTGGTTGATTCTGAAAATATCAACTCAAAATTTAGTTGATGCCACTTGATGTTCCGTGAATTAAATTGAATTTCACATAATCACTAGATTAACAAAAATTAAACACAATTTAAGTCATGCAGCATGGTGGTATTAACTGTTGCTACACATAGCGATACAAAGGAGACCTAATTCAAATTTTTCCTTTGTTATCCAGTCTAGTTTGACAGTATAACAATTGAAAATTTTGAATTAGGGCTGCTTCGCGTCGAAATGAGTCGCTAGGGTAAGTGTACGTTTGCACTAGGCATACATTATGGACTACGAGGTTAGTCACAACCATTTCACTTAAACTTTTTAAATCGCATTTTCAGTGTCACATTTGCACGCTATCGACTGAACGGCACCCTGTCGAACCCGCTTTCATATAAAAAGCAACAAATAGTTGAAAACATATGAAGCGTAAAAATACAAATGAATTAATCCAACATTTTAACACTTCCCACATAATAGTAAAATTTACGTTCATGTTCGATTTCAATCAACATTTGATGGAAAACTGTTGCCGGATTATAGAAAAAAAGTTATTTAACGACCAAGTGTCGTACCATACATATGTATTCAAAATAATGAACATTCTTAACTTAAAAAATAGTTCTTGAAATCGGTTCAGCATTGAAACTGATCGTAAAACGTAATCTACTAACCATTTTTTGTGTGTTGTGACTTAAAACTCGACGCCCCCCGTAAATATGAGCCTGTCTATAGAGTGGTTCAAGGAGATCGCAGACCAGTTCGTTTGAACTACTGATCTAGGGATCAGTTGTCAAACGTTCATGAATGCAAATCAGAGTAGGTTCAATTCAAAGTGTGCAATTATTTTGATTTTGACGTATGAACTCGAGACAGGTTGTATTCAACTGACCATAAAGTTCTAAACTTTATTTTAAAACTCCATTGGATATTATAGGGGTAAACCAAATGGTTCGCAGAGTTCGTAAGTATGGCGATTTCGTGAAATTTTGACATTTTTCCCATATATTTTATGTCAAAAGTTAACTAAATCGTCATACTAACTAATTTTACGAGCCGTAATGGTTTACCCCTAATGTCTTCGTAGTCGAACGAATAGAGTAAGAGGGATTCTTTGACACACAGTACATGGGAAGGCGTTTTATTTGTGTCGAAATAACGTTTTAGAAGAGCTACAACACTCTCCAAAGTTCACCCATTTTAGTCTGAAATTGTCATTTTTCAAAGTGATGTTGCTCACTGTAGATGACATCGACAACCCATGAAACCCATGTTGGCACGTAACTAGATGAGCTCAGCTATCCAATGATACCATGGTCGACCATCTCCCTCGTCATCTTCTAGGCATATAAAAATGATTTCCTAAAAAATAGGCCCGATTTCAGTGGGCTGTTTTTCAAGAGAATCTGTAATTGCTTCACGTTAAATTTTTTTTTTTTTTAATTTTTAGTATCGGAGGAATAAATTCTGGCTGATTGAAGCTTTTTATTTAAGTCTGATTTATACGAGCGAAAATATTGACAGAAAATGCCAATTTCTGTAAAATTTATATTTTTGCTCGATGTATAAACCGGGCGAGTCAGAAATTTTTCATAAGCTAGTTCAACAAACAAACAATCAAAAAAGCATTCAGCAATGTCAATATTACGTCCCGGAGTGGCAATAAAAACATTTTTCCGATTTATTATTTATAACATTGTAACATGCAACCTGTTGATCATGTGGAACTGAAACAGGATAACGAAAATATATACTAGACAGACCTATAATGGTTATGCGATACAACAATAAAAATAGGTAATTAGTTTATTGGTTGGCAAAACAAATGAAAAAAAAAAGAAACTTAATTTAAATATACGAAATAAAACGAAATAAAAAAATGTTTGATCGATACTGTTTCAGAGGGCATCGGGAAAAAAAAATATTAAAAAAGAAAAATAGTTAATCTGGACTGGATTGTTTAAATGAAAAGTTCTGTTTAAAAAATCACTAAAAAAACCGTGTAAATTCCTTTTGTTCACAAAATGGATAAATCTGTGTCCGAAGTTACGGAACCGGAAGAAGAAATTCTGTCCGAGAAAGATTTGGCCCAGGTAAACGACAAAACTTCAAAATCAAGTAATTTAGAGAAAAAGATGTAACTATCAATTTCGAATCTTAGGGATAGTTCGTAAAAAGAGAAAGTTGAATGTGTGGTAGACAGAGATGTAACATTTGCATAATGCGAGTTCAAAAAAGTGACAAAAAATGATACAATGCAGTTTGCCATTTGGTCCGCTCATACAAAATCACTGGTTATACGTCTTAAAACCACACCACATTTGATAACAACCCGGTGAATTTTAGAAAATCAAAATTAGGCTTTCGTTGCCCCTGATGTCGTGGTGAATTTTTTGTAATGTCAAATCACATATGAGCAAGCATACGTATGTGATTGTATGAATGGACCAGCTGGTAAAGCAGCTGAAGCATACTCAGACACGTTGTTTCACGTTGTCCAATTTATTTAAATATTTTCTTAAAATTGCCAGGAGGCAATTCAAATTCGAACCTTTTTCTGTGTATGAAAGGGGACCAGGACAAGTGTTCAGCCGAGCTCACTTAACAAATTTAACCGGCGAATTTAATTTATTAAATTTAACCGGAGATATATCGCTCGATGTACCTTTAAAAATTATTGAAAGTGTTGTGTTTTAAAAAAGCCCCAAAAGTTCGGCGTGAGTAAAATCTCAGAGGAAAATCAACCGTTTTGCGTAATTTTTTTGTCGGGTGAAGAGTAGATGGTAGTATAAGATGGAGTACAAAGAGGTTCTATATCTATCACGTCACGGCACTGGCCCAATGTAAAAAAAATATTTCGAAAATACAAAACTTTTCCACATTTATTAGACCGTCCATGAATTTTATCGTATGAATTTTAACATCAATCGAAAGGTGATATTAGTAGCTTTCAAACGTGCCCCATCTTGTTGTGCTTCGACTTCCCTGTGGACGTTTATGGTCCTTTATAAAATTCTGCTTTAAGTTCAATTGCAGTAACAAATTTCGTTGAATTTGAATTTCATTCGAAAGCTACTAAAAATGTCTTTTAATGTCGAAAGATTGATCTGTTGGAACTATGAATCATTCAGTGCTCAAATCGTAAGCCTTTATAAGACATCCCCACTGTCCTGAGTAAGATTTCCATAAAAGAATAAGACTGAATCCACACAATCTAGGAAAAATACTCAATCGATACATTCAATTGAAAGTGAGAGAAAAGAAATATCTTGGTAATTTTATTAATTCAAAAGTCGCTGTCAAGAGGGAAATGATTGGCTTTATTTTGCCTATACTTGTGCACCAGATGTATACATCTATATATATATCTAAATATATATATATATTGTGCCAACTGCACCTAATTTTGAATTCAAATGGTTTTATGTATAAACTTTAACTTCCGACGGTGCTTTCAACACTGCTCTCAAGCAATTTTAATGGGAAATCGTATAAAGGGAAATTTAAGAGAGATTCGAAAATACAGAGGACTTTGTTGGACAATTAAATAGTTGAGTTCTGCTATTTATAATCACAAGACACACTAATTTCACATTCACTGGCTTTTCGTAAGAGACAATTTCATGAGTTTGTTGCACTTTTTCAAGTAGCTCTGACTTAAACTTCAGAGAGGTGTAAATGGGCACCATAAACATATGCGACATTTACGCAATATTACGCTACGCATTCTCTCTCTTAATTATAACGATTTTTATTTAAAAACATTCAAAATATAAGTAACCTCCACATAGTATTAATGTCTGCTGTTTGAACTGTATCTCGTATCAGTCAGCAGACAAAAATGTTTATGAAGTGTAAGGTCAGAACGTTCTTAAACTTGAAAGAGTTTAATCGAAATAAATGTTCTTAGAGCTAATTTAATGTTTTTCCTGGATGTCTATGTATTTGAATCGGAGGTGAATATACGCTTATCGATAGTTTCTGTGTAGAGCAAAAACGTTTTTTGTTAGCATCACAGCCACACATGAATATGTCTTTTATTAAGACGTTTGCGCAGCTCGCGCTGTGCAGAAAAAATGCTCACGCTGCGCTGGAAAAGTAGTGATTAGTAATGACTAGTAGAAAGAGTGTGAAATGTATCCTTTCACCGCTTAATGTTCAAATGTAAACATATGCCTAAGTCTAGGCTCTATTATGACTAAATCTAATCTAATGTCTTAAGTCATAGCACAGCTACTAGCATGAATACTGAGTTGACATGTGTCAAACTTGAAGGCTTTAGTGATAAGAGCTACCGTATAGGATTGTTGTTTTGTGCGTTTTGACTCATACAACGAAAACAATTCAACTACTTTACTACAAGAAACGTAGTGCACACTGTGCAGCAGTGCAGTGCTTAAGTCGAAGAGGTTCAAAACTTTCGAATCGAAAGTTCCTATTTTATCTTGTTGGTGTAGCAAAATCTCTTTCGGTAAAATTCGTCTTCTAAAAAATTTTCGAGTCAAATTTTTGCTGTTGAAATTTCTACGTAACAGGTCGATAATGCGTCTAAAACGATATCCAGTTGTTTTGAAAGTATACACAAGGACTTAAGGCCCGTCATTGGGAAATGATAGGACAGTTTCCCGAAAATGTATGTAAAATTTTGTCACAAAAATTCACCGAAAAAATTCAAAGAAACTCACCTCTTATGCTTTCCATTGTATTCGGGCATAGTGAATGAAAATATTTTACCGCCGAAGTGAACACAGCAAACATTCATTCTAGTCCTTATAATAGCGGAGTGTCACAGTTGTGTCGAAATATTTTCTGTGTTTTTGTCGCGACAAAACAAAAACCAAAATTTTGTTTTTGCATCGAGTAAAAAGTGTTTTAGTGTTTAAATATGCCTTGGGGACCTAAAGAGACGGTGCACGAATACAATGGAAAGCATCATGGGTGAGTTTCTTTGAATCTTTTCGGTGAATTTTTGTGATAAAATTTTCCATACATTTTCGGGAAACTGTCCTGTCATTTCCCAATGACGGGCCTTCACATTAAAAATAATTGCGGCTTGTCAACTTTCGGCACCCTGGACTTTATTTAAATAGTCGTGGAATGCCTCCAAATAAATTTCTAAAAATCTAGAATTCAGTTTAGGATTTTAAGAAATTTATTTGGAGGCATTCCCCGACTATTTAAGTAAAGTTTAGGGTGCCGAAAGTTGGCAATCCGCAATTAATTTCAATGTGTTTAGTCACTTTTTACTTTTTTAATTGTTTAATTATTTGATTCTTCAAATATTTAATAGATCCTCAAAAGTAAGTGATCGCCTCGGAGTTGGCTCACATTTTTCTATCACATTTTAAAGTCCTACATTTAAAGAAAAATGATGTAAGTTATATGTCCGCCTATTTCTCTCATGTAATAGATCAGTGTAAAATAACGATTTCTTCTCTCAAAATAGTGTCAAATGAGTTGTCAACTTTCACAAAGCTAACCTCAAACAATGACAGGTCCATATAAATTTTTGTAACATTGTGGTTAGCTTTGTGAAAATGACAGCTCATTTGACATGTCAAACGACATTGACAATGATCTATTATAACCTACACACGAGTAGAAGTATTAATTGAGTCAACTACTGAGTAGGAACCATTTTACTACTTAGGATCGTTGATAAGAGTATCTACTGACGAATCGCGTTCCACGGAATACTTGTTACAGAAAATCTCAATTCATTCTTGGGCTGATAGGAAAAATAAAGTTTGTAGACTCAATAAAGTAGACCAGTTATTCCCTTGATTGAAAAAAAAACTGTCACTTCAATAATGCGCAAGGTTCAGAAAGGACCGAAAGAAACAGTCGGAAGTCTTCTTAGAATAAAACCCTAACAATTTATGTCACTTCCAATCCTATTTCCAGATGTACGTCATCAGAATGAAGACCCAGAAAACCATTCTCCTTGGCAAGTTTGGTCTCCTAATTAAACTCTTTTACTGCTCTTGCCCGACTGTATTAATTATCGAGTTGGGAAGAGCTTAGAAATTCATTCCCTGATATTTCGGAGTTTTTAAAGAAAAATAAGAAAAGTGATTTCTTCACGTTTCAGAAGGTCCTCTATCCAAATCTGCAATAAACATTTTTGAATGCCTCCCACGCCTCAAACACATAGTCATTGGGAAAATATTACTTTAATATTATTAACACCTACATTGCCAATGCTAACAAATGAAATGACCTATATTGCTTAATGTGGGTGGTGGAACACCAAAATGCACATACACACAGTGTATGTCATACATATTTGATATGCCCGACCCATTAAAAGAATAGGCTCTCAGATTTATGACTTACCTGATTATAATCAGATTTACTTCACATTCATGGTGTTGTTTTCCTTCTTAATTCTGCAGTTTGCAGCTCAAGCTAATACCCCACTATTACACAATACAATTAAAAAATTCTTGAACATATTCCTATTCAAATACCACGTTTCAATGACATGCCGTCTATGCAATATTGTTTGAAAAAGATGGCAGTTTCCATTAACTGTCGGCATATCAACCATATAAGAAACGATATGTTTAATCAATAGTCACCGCACATATTATCGAGAGTAAAGGATTGAAAAGTTACAAATTATTCTAAAACAATTTCCAATCAAAAATTTCAATTTCTGTGAATTCATAAAATTTTTTAAGATGTTTGTGCAAGCTGCTGTTCGTCGGACCGATTCAAGATCGGAAGAATCGGAAGAAGAATTGTCCGAGGGTGATCTTATGCAGGTAGTTTGAATTGAATGCGGTGGCATTACAATTATATTACGTAATGTGAGGGGCGAACGATGAAAAGCAAATAAAAATTTTCAAAGTGCAATTAGGTGACTAATCGTCAAGACCGGTTATAATTTAATCCTTAATATAAATTGGCATTCACCTATTGAATGAACTCGAATGAACTATTATCGACTTGTTTATCCAACAAAGTACAATACTGTCTTGCTGAAACATTTTTTGTTAAGGAATGTGGGGAGGTTGTATCTCGACAGTAAAGACGCATGTTCTGGCCGCAAGACAACAAAATAAACTGTCGTTTTTTAAGCGTTTTTCTTACTAAAAGATGGTGCTGATGTTTCATGAATTTTAGTGACGTTTTTTTTACAATTTCTGACGCAAATACCCTAACGTCCGCAGCATTTTGTGCCAGAATGAAGAAATAAATAATCTCGTCTCAACTACAAAGGCGAGAGTCGTTCATAGATTTACTACGTAACAAAACAACGCAGAAGTCGCAATTTTTCTGACCTTTCCGGTCATTGATTCTTTGAGATTTAAAAGTAAAGAGAGTCACGCGCACATAAAATTTGTCCTCTCAAATTACGGTACGGCCAGTATAAATTCCATCTTTTCTTCAGACAGATGCTAATAATGACGACTCGACGGATAGAAAGAATAGGTTTGTTCCAAGGTCATTTCGAAATGTCAAATTTCACCCACAGAAGCCAACTTAACCAATGAAAGTGTAAAGCAGGTATGGTCTATTGTCCTCCCGGAGGATTTTCGTACTTAAACGCACTCATTTTCATATTATTTTGACATAAAATGTGAGTGCGTTTAAGACGAATTCGCCGATCGACCATACCTGTTCTAGACTTTCATTGAACTTAACCTCGACTTTCAGGTTGACGGAAATTTTAACGAAAAATTTACAAAGAAATTTGTTGACGTTTACGTTATATGTTCATCTCTGTGGATGAAATCGTCGTCGTTCGTTCGTGTTGTCAAAGTTCGGGCTTACAGTTATTTGGAACAATGATTTTACATCATTAAATTTTAAATTTTTTTGTCGAATAATTTTGAATTTGGTTGAGAAAATGTATTGAATTCTCTCTCAAAAAACCAGCTGTCATTCGACATATTCCCTCTATCCGTCGAAACGACGTGCCAGTCTTTCTTGTACGATTTGCCTAGTTTTCTGTGCGCAAACTTATTAACCTAAATAGACTTGACTTCTTTTTCTATATTTTCTCCACACGTCTTTGCGTACGTAATGGGGTGTTGAGAGTTCCGAAATCCGCAATTTTTTGCGTGAGTAACATTATAATTTGAGTTTAAACATTTTTATTGCGTCGCCGCATGTAATTAGCATTATTTTAATGATAACTGTTTTTTGGTGAACGGTGGTGTGACACACCATTACCGCCACAATGCTCTCTCTCTCCTGCTATCCTTCTCTCTCTCTCTCTCTCTCTATCTTACGTATTTTATTGCTTACATATTTTTCAAGTAACACATTACAGATTAAGTGCTCTTCGCTTACCTACTTATACATTTAGCTAAACCATAACATTGTGATTACGAGCCACATTCAAATACTCGGACCGATCAATGAAACAACCCGTCATTTCGCGATCACCAGTAAAACTGGTTCGACCGTGGAACATACGCCAATTATCGAAAATGAACAATTCGCCAGGTTTCATCTTGAACCACCATTCGTTCTTCGGTGATTTTATTTCCGCAATGAGGATCTCCATGTCCTTGTAGTATTGGCCCATTTCGGATTGTGGTAGGGCAGCCATGGCCGAACGGTCGTACAGATTGAATCTACTCAAGTAAATCGGAAAATTAGATTCGAAAATCTTTGAATCGATTCGAGGGAAAGGCAAACCTTATAATTTCCGGTAGGCCGGAGATGGGATCCAATCCGATAATTGGTGCAGTGTGAAAATGCATTTGACCATCCTTTACGTATTGTTGCTTCATGTTCACGGATGACAGTCGTGCCAGTGTGTCTGGATGATTTTTTCTCAAATTTTCGACTATATTGAAACCATCCATTAATAAGCTTTCGCCACCTGTGCCGGTGTGGATGGTATTATGGAAGCAAATCAAGCCAGACGGCTCACTTTGACTGGAATTATCAGTGTGCGCTGTAAGAAAAAGCAGTGAGATGTAGGACACGTATAGATGGGCTGCGGTGTCTCTGCCGTTTTTATCCAAAACAAAGTGTAGCATCGTTTGTTTGCTTTGCAGAGCTTGCGAAAGCTTTGAGCTTATTTTGTCTTCCATTGGAAAAGTGTAACATAAAAGAAGCTTAAAGCTATCTAAAGCTCGTACTAAGAAATGTCTCGACTCAAAAATCTAATGACTTTCTCACCTGCAATATGCAAGTTGCCATACGCAATATCCGATGAAACTCCTTTCTCGAAGTTATTTAAGCTCCACATTCCGTCACCATAAAAGGTTTTCTGCAACCAAAACAGGCGCTTCACACCCGTTTCCGTGGCACTCATTGAAACCGGCACGTCTTTAATCACGCCAAAGCCGAATTTCGTAATACTTTCAATCATTTGGTGCTTCACCTTATCATCATTCAGATAATCCAAATATGGAACACGAGCGTACGGCATTGTGTCTACATCCTCTCTGCTCCACAGAAATCTACTAGCTTTCTGAGCTCTGACGTAATTTTCAACATAAAATTTCTGTTGATTAGCTTCAAGGCTCAGAATGTTGTAATCGGAACGATGATCGTCGTTCCCTGTAAATTAGAGTACAGTTTAGCACATTCCGTTCGAGAAGACAGATCATCAATTGGCTTACATATTATGCTCAATTCGGATCCATTGGCTGCAACGTTTTTCGGCTTAATTTCCGACATATTTGAATCGAACACATTGTACATTCGTTGATTGGCAACTTTGTTGTGACATTGAGGACAAGGACAATGGTCACGTAGCCAAATATGATTTATCAGTAATGGCTCGTATAGATCCGAGCTGACAATCTTTATAAACTCTCCGGTAATACCTAAAAAAATAGTTTTTGCAAATTAACAGTTGACAAACTGCTGTGATCTTGAGATATAATATGCAGGATTATCACAAAATTTCTATAAAGTCTATAAAAATGTGTCGAAAATTCTTGATCTTACTTAACAATCAATTGAACATCATTCATTTCAGCAACTATTTTAAGTAAAACATTTTCCAGGATTTTTCAACATTTTACTTTTGCGCAAAATTATTTTTGGTGTTAAATTATGGAATGTGTGGTAAAATCTAGGAAAATCCACGAAAAATATCCGTAAATCTCGGAAATTCAAGAAATTGGCAAAAATATCCCAGAAATATTTCAAGGAAAACATTTTCCAATATTTTCCTAAAGTTTTCCACATTTACTCAATATTTTCCTACATTTTCCCTAACTTTTTTTATGTAAAATCAAAGAAAATGTGGAAAAATGTTTTCCAAAAAAAAAAAAAAAAAACAGGATCCTCGGATCAAAGATATAGTTAAGTTATGTCAATGTCAAAGCAGGCCAGTGTCACATAACAATACGTAAAAGTTGAAAATTAGATTTAAAAAAAAAATTAGTAAAATACTAGATCCACTTCGCACTTCAATCGGATTTTTGATGGCTGCTAGGAATTTCGCGCCAAGTTATTCACAATAATTGACAAAATGACACATTTTGTATAAGGAAAATGTCAATTTGGGGGTTATTGTGAATGACGCGGCGTGAAATTCCTCAACACCATTTTTGATACCAAGCTGCCTGATTTGTTTAAAATTTCACCTCTTGAGATGAAAAGTTCGAACAATTCACCTAGTGAGATGAGAAGCATGTACTTGGCTGTGTTAAAAAAATATACAAACGAACAAAGTAGTAGTAGTAGTAGTTTTATTGTCATTTTATATGAGTAAGGTACTTTATCTTCCATGTGTGACTATTTCATACATTACTCGTTTCTGTATATAAACTCTAAGACATACGTTAATTCTGGGTTTCTAGGGATATAATTCTATTATTACTCTTCTAGGGTAAATTTTATTTCCGTTTTTTTTATTTTGAAGAAAAAAACCAGTGACCCGACGGAGATTCGAACACGGAACCTCCGACTTATGAACAAACTACGCTAACCATTTGACCACAGAGTCTTCGGGTATATCAGATATACATACCCTCATGATTGTCTTATGCCGCATTGTACGACTCAATTTATAAAGTATATAAGCAACATGTACTGCAAAATGTGTCGCGTGTATGTGTGAATGCCATGTTGGAATTCGTTTAGAGCGAAAAATAATCAAATTTTGATGAAACGGATACTCTTCATTCAAAAATTTCTTCTTTTTTTGTTTTATCTCAAGATTTCTGTAAATTATTTAGTGTTCCGATTGAACTTATCTGCCGAGAATGCCATCGCAAATGTGGTGTAAAAATGTGTAAAAAAGCGTAGGGTCTCAGTGCTCAGCAGAAATTCGTACGAATGAAAATCAACTTACGATAAAGAGATGAGCATAGTTTATTTGCAATTTATTTTAATAAAATGAATAAAAAAAAAAAAAATATTTGGTGCGGGAAGAGAACTCACGACCTCAGGCATAAAAAGTTCACGCTCTAGCCAATTCGGCCACTGAGATTGATGATTCCACTTAGTTTTGTTGTCATGAAACCCCACATGTATGTAGAACATAAAAGCAATGAACATAGATGCTCGCATAGATGTGTTAGTAAGTCTGTCGCAGGTAGTCCGATCAATTTAAAAAGTGCACGACAAAATGTCGCGTGTGTATGTTTAGAACGAAAAATAATCAAATTTTGACTAAACGGATTCTCGTTATTCAAAATTACGTTGTTTAGTGTTTTATATCAGGATTTCTGTAACGTTATTAGTTTTTCAATTGTACAAATATCTGCCGAGAAATGTGTCATTGCAAATCAATATGACAAAAAGGCTAAGGTCTCGGTTTACAGCAGATATTCATTCGATTGAAAATCTACCTACGATAGAAGATTGAAAAAAAAAAACAAACAAAAATGTTCGTTGTGAGAATAGAACTCACGATCATGTGCATAAAATTGACGCGCTCTAGCCGATTCGGCCACCGAGACTTACGATTACGTCTCGATGTTGCCATGATTTTGCTTGATTGTCACACATGATGCTTGTGTACTAGATACACCAAATATTTCAGTAGTGTTTGTGTTTGTATGGCTTCGAGTTTATATACAGAAACGCTGAATGTATGAAATAGTCACACATGGAAGATAAAGCATTGTATTGGTAGGCGAGAAAAATTCTCGAATCACTTCTTATGTACATATTGTATACACACGCGTTCGCTACGCTCACTTGTTATATACAATATGTACATACGAAGTAATTCTCGAATTTGTCTCGCCTACCAATAAAGTACTATAACCTTTTAAGTTACATATAGTCGCGAGCAAACAAACGCGTTTACAACATAACTACTATGATTGCCAGATGTACAAGAAAATCGACTCAACCTCGGTTTAAGGGGCATCGATGCTTTGCTGAAAATCATACATTTAGGCGTTTTTTAAATACTGGATTTTAGTTTACTTTTAATGATATCTTTCCACCAGAATCCTTTTCAAAAATAATGACGCAATAATGACGAAGAATGTGTTAGCTTTGAACAGAAAATAGATTTGGTTGCAGCACTAGCAGTTTGACTGAAAACTGAGTATTTTATGAAAATTTCGTTAAACTGCTGACTTTTCTCAGAGCTGGTCAAGCGAATACAACCAAAACTAATTTTTATTTAAAGCTAACACATTCGTAATCGTTATTACGGGCGTTCATTTTTCAAAAAGGACTCTGATGAAAAGACATAATCGAAAATGAAATATGAGACACACAAATGTAGTCTACAACTTGAGATAAGCATCGATGACTCTTAAACTCGGAAAACCATTCACTTTTCAATAAATATTACTAACACTAAATTATGTATATTTACAATATCCTACAAAAGATGGCGCGATATCATTCAGCGTTAGCTATAAGCAGAATATTCCTTTTTTTTAACAAAAAATTATTTATATTTTGAAGTTTTTAACGACCAGTCGTCACTATTAAAATGTTTATGTAGAATTACGTTGAGTCGGACTTGCATTGAGTCAACATTTCCATTTTTTGTCTGAGTCAATTAAGAAAAAAAAAATGAACACTTACTGGCATCACTATTACTAGTTTTCTGAGCGGCTACCGCCAAACTATAACCTCTTGTTATTGCCTGTTGGCCACCGTGCAAATATCTTTTTTTATTTTGTAACACTGCCACCGATATATTCCGTTTGTCATTATACAAAAGTTCTAAAAGTGCACTCCTTCCAGATCTGGCTAAACTTCTTAACAATTGCTTTTGCATTTTGTATGGATTTTTTGTTTGTTTAATTCAACTGGATGTTGACGGATAATTTGTGAGAAACTGAATGATGATTTTTGACCAAGATCCCTGTATAAATACAGTCTTGATTTGCGTTTTGTTTACTTGTGCTGATATTTTATTTACTATCAGCGCGTAAAGTGCAAAAAATACAGTGTAAAAATAAATGGAATACAAAAAAAATGAAAAAGAAAGAAGATTACGATTTGAGGAGTGTTCTGACCGTCATATGACATTTTGTTTATGTAAACAATTAACATTTAGTAGTATTAATGTTAATTAAATTCAAGACGATTATTTTTTTGCTAATTTATTGTATAACGTAATACTTCAAATCGGATTGCAATGGAAAACGCACCATTATTGTCGATCTCAGCAATGCGAAATTGCTCGTGTGTTTATGGTCTAAGTTTGACGTCGTTGTTTTCAAATATGAATTGTTATGTCTATCGATGAAGTATTAACAAAGTTTTCATTCATTCAATCATTTAAAGCAATTAAAAAATATAACCAAAGAGAGAAGGTATAATGCAAACCGTTATCGGATGACAAAAATTATGGCACTAACTTTGAGGTGAATTAAGGTATATTATGTTATTATGTTACATCTATCAAGTTTGTAAACTTTATGGGCGGGTCACGTAGATTATGTTATGTGAGTGATTCACCACTCTCCATATCAAAGTCGTCCGTTTTCCAGCCATTTACTTGACATTTGGAATTAAAACAATTAAAATGTCAACACAACAATAGAAACGTCACGTTAACGGAGAGCCACCTTAAAGATTTACGTAAATTACATATTACATTGCGTAGAACTACAGCTTGACACTATAGTCCTTTCTAGATTAACAACTGTTTTCAGTAACTGGTAGGAAAGTTAAGTAAGGTCAAAAACACACAAAACATTTTTTGTTGATCGGATCGACAATTATGGCAATTATGCTGCATTGTCCATTGTAATCAGTTATTCAGATGAGAAGCAACACGTTGTCGATCCTGCTCAAAAATTGTTCTTGTATTTTCGGGTTTATAGTAAGTATTTTCTCACTCCCAACCATCCTCAATGGAATGATACCGTATTGAAGGAACAAGTTTTTTTTTCGAATAATAGCATAACACTGCTCCTAGCACGAACACTCATTTTTTCAACGTCAAATTTGTGTGCGATTTATGTGTTGTGTGTTTTTATTCGCCACACCAAGAAGTCATGACTCATATCTCTACGAGAAAATGCAAGGCCTGTTTTGATTGCATAAGCCTCCAAATTTTTTTTGTCCAGACTTTTGTGATGTATATAACACGCTGTGAGCTTCGAAACCAATTCTCTTGTTCTCCCTAGTGATGTAATTAGCCACTATCGACTCTAGGAAACTACATGTAAAATACTACTATGTCTTATCTTCAAAAACAAAACAACAACAAAAATTAGACAACACAACTTTGTCATTAGGTCTGTCTCAGATTTTAGTCAAACAAATGGAAATACAATACTCTCATACATGCTCGGTTATGTTTGGCGACATATTATGTCGACGGCAAAAAATCCCACTTTTTATAGTCAAGGCTCATAATTGATAAGAGAAAATTAAAATTTAATTCGGTTCGTGCTTTATGAGTCGCGTATTTGATAACGGAAGTGTTTAAATTAATAGATTTTTTTGTTAATTAAACGCAGTCCTATTTTAAGAAATTTAATCTCTGTCAGTAAACAGTTACTCTCAAATTTTTTTCACATTGCATTTAAGACTTCAAGAAATGTCAATGGATTGTAGTAAGCCCCTTGGTTCAATCTGTTGGTTATCAAGAACTTCTTTGACGAAATGTTGGCAAACCAATTTTCCACCTCAGATCTGCCAAATATAAAAATCTAGGAATCAGAAGTCCTGAGGACTAGCTACACATAGCGACGCGACGAAGACCTAATTCAAGTTTTTTTTTTGTTCTTCCGTCAAGTTTTATAGTAAATAACAGATAAAAATTAAAATTAAATATGGGTATCCTTCGCGTGCCTGTGTGTAGCTACAATCATCATTCTTTAATGTGCTATTGGTCTTTGTTTTTTAATTTATTTTTCTGTGATTAACGTCAATGAATCGGAACGAATTAAATGGAAATTAATAATAGGCTACCCTGGTTATTTATAAGTGTGTCCTTTCAACAAGTAGTGTAGAGTAGTCTAGTCGAAAAACAGTTGCACAAAAACACACGAGGAGTTGGCAAGTATTGCAAAGTTGTCCGCCGAAGTAATGAAGTAGGTAGCAGTATCCAACGTATTCTGGTTGACTACCTACCCCATTCGAAAGTTGAATTCCACGTAGGAAAAAAAATAACCGGAAATAGTCCGCATGTAATGGATCATTTTCGCACAGGGTAAATTGCTATATAATGGGCAACTTTCACATGGGACATATAGTAATAGTACATTACGTTCTTGTTTGAAGATTGTTATATTGCCGAGAGGAAGCTTTGTAGCCCGAGCCGAAGGGAAGGACATAATGTATTTTCCTGCGAAGCCATGCGAACATGAAAATTATCGCAGGTGTCAACAGTGCGAAAATTACATTGTGTCTAAGTAATATTCGATAAGCAAGCTATGTCATAGAATTATACTCGCCATCGTTCGAGTGTAACTCTAACAACGATGTAAACATAACATTCGACCGTCCAACGTATAAAAAACTCAGAGAGGCGATTTCGTGAGAGAGTTCCATGTATTTTCTCTTACAAATTCGCCTCTTCAAGGTTTTTATGCGTTGTACACGGTAGATTACACTCTCAACATTTTGAACGAAAAACTAAAAACTTACCGCAACTGTGACGTGAATGGGTCCGCAGCACATGTAATAATAGTAAATTATGTACTTGCTAGCCTTCGACTCGGGCCTACATACTTTCACTATTATACTCTTCGTTATTCAGAAAATTAACGTAAACAACTACTTCTAAGGAGGGCAGTTATGACGCTTACATGTCTAAAGCACATAATATCCTTTCTTGATAATTCATAATCTACGTAACCTAGTATCAGGCGTTCGGGGTCATCAGATGTTCCGATGTTGCATAGCTAAAGTTCGTCATATCATATAACTTACATGGAAGGAGGATACCAATTTCGAAAATTAAGGGTACGCTGGTTTTGAATGAACTCTAATAGACGTTCAGCTCGGACAAAGAAAATTCGAAAATTCATTTTTTTTACCAATAGTTCCACAAAGTCGTAAATTTCATTAAACAATAAAATATTATTCAGTCTCGCTATTCCGATAACACAATTAGCTGCCTTCCATCTAATTTGATAAAGAAATTTCAATTCAAATTTTAATCGAATATTAAATGAAATAAATATTTATTGGTGACCAATCAAGCGGAAATTATGAATGTTGTTGTCGTGAGCCATCGATTTGTTTGTTGTTTTTACTTGAACGCTGCTACGTTCATAGGACGTAATAAAAATCTGAATTAATTGATTTGACATTAATGGGAAATCTATATATGCTTCCCACCATACGATCAACCATTTATTATTGAGAATAAACAGCATGTTGTCATTGTTTTCGTCACGTACCGATAAGACTCATTTTGCGATTGTAGAAAATATGTTTTCATTTTGAATTTCCATTTTTTTTTTCTAAACCGAGTGCAAAGCCTCAGACGTCAACCGATGTAAGACATCAAGTCAAGGGAAATTGACAATAGGGGTGACCCTATACAAGAAAGGATAAACACTTAAGAAGTAAAGTTTTCGTGTTAATTCGGCTAGTCCGAGTCGAAGTCGAGGTCGATAAACACAGAATGTGACTCTTCAAAATATTTTGTGAAAATTTGTAAAATTTAAGAAAATGTTTTCCCAAAAGTTGAGGATCCCTTGAGTTTTCGATGTTATAATAATGTAAAATGAATAGAAAACAACTTACGCTTAACGGAGAATCAAAAACCAAAAAAAAAAAATTGATAATTTCCAGGAATAAAAGCATCATCAAGAAAATTGTCCACTTTTAGTACAATCCAATTTTTGAATGTACTAAAACCCACTGCTAAAGTCGACATTTTTGTAGTTTTTTTGATCGAGCTACTTTTGCTAAACAAAATTTTTTTCGTTTTGATTTTTTAATAAAAATTTGTTTTTTGCCAAATCATGGAAAATAATGATGATGTGGACGCACAGAGGCGACGTGAAGAATGTGAGCGCAAAGCCAGAAGGGGTGAAATGGACCCCAGGCTAGAGTTCGCTTTTCAAATGTTAATCGATGGTACTGGACTGCCTAGGCATCAGATAATGGATCACATATTTGAGGGAGATATGGTAAGTTTTATCACACTAATATGGGATACTTGTGTGTATAGCGAAATTAGCAAATAAATGCAAGATCAGTTATTGAACATTAGGATCGATGAATTGTAAATAAGTAGTTGTGACGATTAGCAAAACTGTTTTTTTTTAAATAAGCTTACTAACATGTTAAGTATAGACAGAGGCAATTGAATTTCACATGAATTTGATTCAGCTGTTTTTCAGCCGATCCACACAAACAATCAAAACTGTTTATACGTCTTTATACGGTTTCTATTAGCACGCGCGTGCATGTAGCAGCTTCAGCCGAATAAACCGTTTTGATTGTGTGTGTGGATCAGGTGAGAAACAGCTGAAGCAAATTTATGCTAAAATTTCACTGCCTCCGACTGTAATTCTTTTTTTTTTTTTTTGAAAAACGGCCTGTCTAAGCAGAATGAATTTTCTTTCCGAGCTTTCTGTATATCTCTACACAGTCTTAAAAGCCCAAAAAAGATTAAAATGATTATAATGACGTCATGACGTACACATTCGTAAGCAATCTTAGTTGTCCAAGGACATCCCAATGGACATCCCATTCAAAGGTAGTGACAAGTGTCTGAAATGGTGAAACGTTTCAGGCGAATATCTGTCACAAATCGTCTTTACTCTAACAATATCTGAATTTTGAACAAAAGTGTACCAAACTCATTTTGCTCCAAAACTAATTGATCTCACCCATCCAAAAAGCCTTTAATAACACATGTCGCTTGACTGCTGTGGAAACATTTTACTGAAAACTGCTCGATGTTGACAGGCTGTGTTTCAAAAAATAAAATAAAATGGACGCCTAAAACTAAGCCAAAGACTAATTTCGAAAATATCACAACGATTTCAAGTTGGATGAGATAAATCTTCTATTCCAACCGAATATGAGAAGTAAACTGTTATGGTTCTATCAAGAAGTTGATGAACCTGAAGCCGTTCCCGTACCAGAAGTACCAAAACCCGGTCCATCACGCGCAGCTGCATCAAACACGTCAAAGACACCTCAAGGTAATGCGTAAAATAAAAAAAACTTTTATAGAGTGCCTGCCACTCGTAAATTGATTCAATTAACTGATAAAATATTTGGAAATTGCGAATATGCCATAGGTGTATCACCAACGGGTCCAGTGCTGAAGCATAAGCTATTCCTAACGGATGGATGGACGTGTGAGTTTAAGGGAATCTGCATTTACATGTTTCGCATTAATACAACTAAACAATTGCCAGAAGAGGGATTTCAAAAGGATTTGTAAGTTAAAATTTCGAACAATGGGATTTGAGTCAATCCATTACAGAATTTAAATCTCTTTAGACAATAAAAATGGAAAAGTTTTTTTTGTTGTGTTGTGTTCATTGGAAAATTTGACGAAGAATAGAATATTCTCGTCTGCATAAATGAATGATGGGTATGTTTAGAGATGATTTGAAAAAAAATAAAAAAACGAAACGATGATTTTTGTCTGTTATAAATAAACATAAAATTCATCACAAGAGGGTGGATGGGAATTAATGGAAATTATTCAAATGTTTATAAATGAACGCATTACGATGTACGTATAAGGTATACACTGTTCATCAACATATATAGATCCACCCAATGTACGTAACGTATGTACAGTGTTACAGTTGAATGAGAATCGAGGTTGAAATCATTTTCAAAATAAATTGAAAATAATAAATCGCGTAAAAGCAAAGTTTAATTATAAAAATTGTAATTTTTCGATCGAGGTATATGGAAATTAATGATGAATTTCAATGAATAAATTAACGGTTGACTTCTCTATCGAACAATATATATCGAATCACATTCACACGCCTAGCTTAATTAATAAAAGGAGGAGTTGATTTTTATCAGAACGTCTGTCCATATTGCATGTCACGCAAAATTAAACGCCTTGAACTATTCAGTCACCACTGTCCCCTTTTCCTCACGGCCTATTAAGTAACGAAACGATTACATGAGATCGTACTCTATACTGTAGTTAACCTAAATCGACGAAAAATTCTGACAGGTTTCATGGCATTGACTTCAGTTTTCCTTTCACGGTGCGGTTGGATGAATTTTATTTGAGCATTTCGATGCACTTTTGAAATTTTTGCTCGGTGCCCTGAAGTTCAAGACCTGAACAAGGTTCCATCCAAGGAAATAGACAACACGCTTTAGAAAAAAAAATCCCGTTTTCCAGCTTTCTCCTGTAAAGTTTTAAAAATAAAAATACCCGTGTTTCGTATTTTGGCGAAAAAATGCGTTTAACGCGCAACATATCAATGTAAAGTTTCCATACAAAAGCAAATTACAACAATAAAATACATGGAAATTGTGATTTCCACATTAAATTTTGGTTTACTTAAATGCTCATAACTTCCACATTTTAAACTTTTTTTGAAAACGGTAAAAGACGGGTATTTTATTTTTTTGAAATCTTTAAGAAAATTTAGCGGCCTTAGTCCAAGGGCCCAAATTTGAAACATTTTTTGCCATCATTCTATTCGGCATTCAATTATCTCTCAAATGAAACAAAATCTAGCAAAATCGGATGAGATTTACTCGATTTATGTGCAAAAAAACACTTAGGGCCGAGTAGCGGCCTTAGTCCAAGAGCCCAAATTTGAAACTTTTTTCGACATGTTCTCTTCGGTATTCAATTACCTTCCATAAAAAACTAAATCTGGCAAAATCGGATGAGATTTACTCGATTTATGTGGAAAAAACACTTAGGGCCGAGTAACGACCTTTGAGCCCTCCCAACAAGCTGCGTTGCATCCTACACAAAAACAATGTTCAGCAACTTTGTTCTACTCGTCAATACCTTTCATTTGATATATCACAAGCAACCATTGCGTGCGTATTTCGGTAGATATCGTCGAAAGACTGAAAAACACCTATAGGGCCCTAGCTCTGGAAGGGCCGACCATACCATGCCCATTTTCGAACTTGACCTTACTTTTGTCGATACCAATCGGGGAAAAAAAGAATTTTGAAAAAAAGGTTGTGATTTGCTCAAGCTAGAGGGGTCACGGACGGACGGACGGACATTTTTTTTTTATTGCGGATTCGTCATCTATGAACATAACCAAATGCTTTGCCCTAAGGACTTGCGTCACCTTTACCTTTTAAGGGCTTTTTGCTGATTTACTGATTTGTTTTCAACATGAATCAACGAGTCTCATGGACGGCAACAATCGCTGTCAATAAATGATTTGAGGGTCAAAAAACCAAATTATACAATATCGGAAGCGATTAACCAAATAAAATAATTATTTCGTCACCGAAACCACCATAAACAGACCTTCGATGGTATGTACGTATGTACAGTACCCCATTTAGAATTCGGTCATTTATTACCAGGATAAGTGATAAAAAGACTGCTGACAATGGCGCAGCCAGTAAATAATCGATCTTTTCAACAACAAAGTTTACAATAAATAAAAGTCATCTACTCTAACTCGTTCTTCTGTTCTGTTCTCAGAACAGATGCCGCATTTCCTCTTTAAATTGAAGTTGACATCTTCTGTAATAAATAGTCTGTAGAACGCGATTCCCCTGTAGTTAAATATCCCAATTTTTCAATAAATTTCTTCGTTCCTTGGCCCATGCAACTAGAGATTCATATGCAATAGGTGTGAATGATTAATTTTGTTTTAGACTTACATAATGGTTATGTTTCAATCTCTCTGCTTTTTCTGCGATTGATCGAAACTTCTTAGAAATTTCATTTATGTACGAAGGGGCCAGCGTATCACAAATAGTCAAATCCCATAAAAGAGACTTTCTATGACTTCACGGCATGACTCGTCCACTCTTTTTCGATAATTTCTTAAAATACCTGTCGGTTGCAATATATTTGGAGCTCCTGCAGAAGAAAAGCGCATGAGAAAACACTTTATCGTCGTCATGATGACTAGGTATTATCGCTCCATTCTACTTACATGAAAATCCAGATCGCAAAGCTGGACCAGGAAATCAACGCAGTGATGCTAGCTACCGATGGTATTGAAGGGACAGCATTATAAGAAGAATACGAAACCCGTTTCAACTACGAATCGAAGGCGAACGTTGACGATATTTTGACTGTTTGAAAAAATCCACAACGATAAAAAAATTGGCAGACGAGGACGAATTTCACTATTTGCATCAATCGACAAAGGCCTAAGGCGCGTGAAGGCTGGAAAATTTCCACATGGCTGGTGCAAATTACCTCAAAGTGAACGAGCGTCTAACAGATCGATTCGGAAACAAAGACACTTTGGTCCAAGTCTACGTCCGCGAACAACTGAAACTGGCCAATGCCCTCAATCATTCGAAAAACGCATTGCCACCGTCGCGAAAAGTGTTTTTCAGAAGTTTTCTTTTTTAGTATGAAAGCCTCATGTCAATAGATTATTTTGAGCCATAGAGGACGCTCTGAGAAGAATGCTCTGGCAAAAGAAGGACAAATAGTGCCTTCGGCTCGGACAGCACACGGTTGGATTTTTTTCTTTTCGTCCCTTGTGATCCAGGATCCACACAACTTTTCATCACGACAACTACGAAAATCGTAATTTTCCACAATTTTGTTACAAAACAAAAACGTTCATTCGTTTCTCTTTGGGAAGCGAAAATACTTTCGCCCCTCTCTCCGTACTGCGGTCTGCATTTTTTTAATTTTCGGTTGGGAACTAAAAATTACGATTTTCGTAGTTGGAGTGATGAAAAGAAAGTTTACCAACGGAGCCGAAGCCGATGAATTCTGCTTTGATCACGAATATTGAGACGAAACATCAAAGCAGTAAGAGAACTGTCTGCAGCCGGAAAAAGTATATCTGCCTCTTGTGATGCAATTTTTTTTTTTCTTGTTAAATATTTAATGTTGACAATCATTATGCATCACCTAAAACGATATCAATTTTGGAAGTGAAGACGCAAGGACTTGCGTCACATTTACCTTTTAAGTGCTTTTTTATTGATTTTTATTTAACATGAACCAACGAGTGTGATAGCAATAATCGGTGTCATTAAATAATTTGAAGGTCAGAAAAAGCAAATTATCCAAAATCGGAAGCGATTAACCAAATAAAACTATTATTTCGTAACCGAAACCACCACAGAGTTCAAGTACTTTATTAGTTCCGCCCGTTGGCAGCTTATAGTATGAAGCACGTTATATTTTCGACACTCTTGAGGCTACTATTGACAACCGTTAGGAGTCAGCCTAGCCACGAAATGAATCTCATCGATCAGCTCAATGAATTATTTGGCTTCAATATCAACATCTTTCTACTGGATGACTCTGTACAAGATCACAACCGACACATTCCGACCAACGCCAACATGGATGGCCACATCACACCTCAAGCGGTTTATACTTTTGGTGACAAAAACGAACCGAACGTAATGACCGATTTCCAATGGAAACAGCTGAAAACATTAATGAGAGACACCCGCGAAAATATATTTTTAATTTTCGTCGCTGCTGAGTCTACCTTCAAGTCTATCAACAATGGCACAACAATTTTGGATGAGGCAATTCAGGTGATCACGATTCAACAGGTCAGGAGAAAAGTGAAAATTGCAATATTTTTCGAAACGAGCATTAGCTCAATGGAAATTGTATTGAAAATATTCCGGAAGAGTTGGAGCAACAAGATTTTAAACATTTTTTGTGCATTTTACTCATCAAACCACAAGGACGACGCTATATCGTCGACATTCACCGTATATCGATACGATCCATTCGGCCCAGCTTTTTTGATTAATTTGACGGGAAGCGACTTGCCTCAAAAATATTTTTCCTCCGACAATGAATACCCGAACTATCATCACCATTCAATTCGTTTATTTAAATTCCAACGTCATAAAATTAGCGATTTTGCTGCCAACTATTGGCAGACTGTTACGCGAATTTTCAATGCGTCGATTTTGGTGGTTATCATCCCTGAAGAAGATTTCATCGACGGTGTTCTCGATAAGATAAAGCACGATGCGGGAATATTTAGAATGAATGTCAATAAAAGTCCGTACGAAATAGTGTTGTATCCAGATGAACTAAAATGGTTCCAATTGATGGTACCACATGCTCAGCCATATTCAAGCATTGTCGGTTATTTACAAAATACAACTTGGATGATTCTCTTCGGATACGTTTTTGGTGTAATTTCGGCGGCATCCATTTCACTGACTGTTTCCGGTTATTTGCAATCGATTAAAAGAAATTCAATTGTTCAATGTGTTGTCGATGTCGTCAATCTTTTGATCAACGACAACATGGCCATCAAGTATCGAAAGCTACATCGTGCAGATATTTTTATCGTTGTGCCGTTAACATTCACCGGATTAATAATGGCGAATGGCATTTTGTCCGTATTTAAGAGCTACCTTACCGTACCAATTTACCAGCATCAAATCAAAACACTCGACGAACTATACAAATCCGAAATACCGATCGTAGCCGAAGAAATATTCTGGGCAAATGACACAATTGAATTGTTGGAAGGTCTAACCGGACTTAACTGGCACGACAGAGTACGTAGGATGAAGCGTGCCCCATATGACATCGGTCTGGAGCAATTGAACAATTCTGTGGCATATTCGGCATTAAGTTCAGAGGTGCGGGTCTGTCTAAATGTACAGAAACGTTTTAACATCAATGCATTTTATTCGATAATGGATCCACCTTTGGTGCAAATATTTACATCGTTTCCCGTGAAGTGCAACTACCCATTTCTTGAGCAACTGCAATTGATTCACCACCGCTTATGGAACCATGGATTACTTCAGAAATGGCGCACAGACACAGACGAAAAAGAAGTGTCGCGAATCACTAAACAGATTCAATTGCAAAGTAATAGCAAGGATTCAACTAGCAATAGTATTGGTGGTATGATAACAATCATTTGGTGTGGATGGGTTGCGGGTGGAATTGTATTTATTTGCGAACTAGTTTGGAACAAAATTCAAATTATTAAGCAAGCATCTTGAATAAAATTGTGGAACCACACATAAAACGCAAGTTTTGTCTTCGGCTAAACTCCGGAATAATCTGATTTACTTCATGAAATACGTGGTATGCAATTGGCAGTAGCAAACCCCTTTAAGATAATTTATAATGTAATTTATTTGCACAATGCGATCTGCTAAAGAGTGTACGAAGATATGTAATTCTACAGGACGTTTGGAATCACTAAAAGTTATACATGAACATCACATGAACATCACATGAACACTCAATTACTCAGATCAGCACTCAGACATCGCTATATATATATATCGATATATTCGTTGAATCTGGTACTTCCAATTCGACGTGTTACAAACGGCATATTAATCTTATAAGCCCCCAGTACTTCGTACGGGGCTACAAATATGCTTGGCGTTGTCCATTATATACTGAGAGGTGTTGATCTCGCATTGTTCGATATCCACCTTCTATCAGTACATAAATTCATTGGTTCCACCAAATTTTTTTATTTTTATGGGTACCATCGATGGCAGTGGAACATAGGCCATCCTGTCCACATAGAGAGCGATCGAAAACTCATTGGGGTTGCAATCAGTAGTGGTTGGATTGCTAAGGGGAATGGTACAAAAATTCGGTCCCATGAGTGCAAGAGAAGCCGGTGGAGACACGCTAACGTTTAAAAAACACGATTTTCAAAAGGTTACAGAGGCGTGGATACTTGAGGGATGAAGCTAATAAATAGTTGTAGCAGTAGAGGGACATCACCTCTACCAATATCAAAAAAAAAAAATTTGGTACACCGTCTACGTAGAGACCGACAGTCGCAAAACTCAGCGTCACCTGAAACACACTTATGATAATTAATCGTAATTAAATGGGCTAATTCTGATATAATGACAGTCTCAGCTTTCCAACGACTCCACATTTGCTATAATTCACGTCAACAGTACTGCTGTGTTGCATGGATAAGTGAAAAACTGTTTATCTGTCAAATCGTCAAAATTTTAATATGGCGGGTACGTCACTCATATTGTCTGCGAGGGGCTTAAAAAGAGTGAGTCCGTTTGTTATTTTTAAGTAAATTTTTGCGCCATGTTTTGTATAGGTGCAGTTCAAAACCGCATCTATAGCAATCCAGAAGAGGGTTTTCGAAAATAGAGCAAATTCATTGCTCTTATTGCCGTTCAGCAACGAGATTACTATTGTCTCTTGGTTCTTAAAGTCCTGTGCCATTTTTTCCCTAGGCCAAAGAGAATGTATTGTCAGAGTCATCAGACATTCACCGGCTTTGGATAGTTTTCACTTCCAGTTCGGAACACAAAATCCGTGCATTTATCTGAACTCATCGACCTGTATCTGTATCGTTGGCTGTTAAAAATCACTCGAGTTGTTCAAATTTATTCTGTTTAATAATTGACTTCTATCAATCGCTTTTGCTATATACGTTTAAAAACTCAGCTAGTTTTGAAATGCAGTAACAACTAAGATCTATCCACATGAACCAAATAAATTTAAAAAGAAAACCCGTTCGACAACGGTATGCTGTTTTTGGAGAAAAAACGAAATTTTATACAGTGCTGCCACCTACGATTAGTATTTTAAGCTACTCACCACGGCGTAGTATTTTTGAAATCAAAATTTCATAAATTCTCAACACAGGTTCTGCGGCGTAATTGATGCCAGCCGAATCGGACTAGTGGCCTCGATTGAACGCATCGTCGAATATGTGTTTATGCAAGCCCTAGCCTATCCGAATCCGGAAACTGAAGACGATGATATCGGATGTTCGTTGATTAAAGGACAACTGTTGCCCGGCCTACGATCATTTTGTAGTGCCCTGCGAGTCTGCGAACAGGTCTGCGAGCACATCAATGTTTTTGATGATGGTAAGCCGATGTTCGTTAAAACCGATAACATGACCGAAGTGAAGGATCTGGCGAAGAATAAGGAATTTTGTGGTGAATTGGAGGAGAAAGTTGTGGAGTGGATAAAGGGCATTATAAAGGTAACGCAAGAATGTTTTACAATTACGAGTGAACAGTGAGATATCCCTCTCTTTCGTAAGGTTCTAATGGAAAGTGAACAATTGAGAAAAGAAAATGACACGAGCGGTCCGCAAGATGAACTTGAATACTGGAAACGTAGAGCAGCACAATTTTCACAGCTTTTAGCACACATGCAAGTAGGTTAAAAGTTGATCTTATCTCCAAAAAGAAACTATTAACGTTACACACGAAAATTTCGTTATAATATCATTATTATGTCCCCGAGGCGTAATGTCATAGTTTTCCCATAATAACATTCCATAACTTAACCCCTTTGTAACGTGTGCAGCAATCTTTAACCAACCTAAATTTCGTTTATATACACAAACATAACACGGCCGTTAATTCTATTTCCGCAATAAAGGATAAAGAAGTACAATTTACCCTACACTGCTTAATTGCGTCGGGATCGAAAATCATACGGTACTGGAAAGACACAGACAGAAAAATCACATTTTGTTACAATGAGGCCAGAGACAATTCGAAATTTATTCAGGCCATGGAAACATGTTGCCATTCATTGTATTTGGACGATCCGGTTTGTAAAGCCGAAGTTAAATTTGGCGAAAATGTAATCTAATTGTTGCGTGTGTATGCCCACAGGTTAATATGAAAGAATCGATTCTCAGTCTGTTGCAAACGGTTCGATTGATTTACAGTGTTTCGAAATTTTATAATACATCTGAACGCACCTCATCACTCATGGTCAAGGTGGGTACTTTAAGGCCAAAAACACACGAACAATTTTGGGTTGGTGACACATACTTGTCGATCATATCAATCCAAAATTGCTCGTGTGTTTAGGACCTAAGCAATCACATCAGATGACTGACTCATGTCTTAATAGATAACCAATCAAATGATAGAAACCTGCAAATCATACATAACCCTACGATGCAAAGAAACGATCTGGTCACAAGATCGCAATCTAGTTCGCACCAAACTCACCAATTGCATCAAACTGAACCAAATTTATCGGGACACGTACTACAACGTTCGCGAGCAACCATTCCTACCGAATCAGACACCGTTCGGATTCTCCGAGAATTTCGTTTTCGGCAAATTTAACTGCTTTTGCGATCGCTTGTCAAAGATTCTGTCGATGTTCAATCTGATTGATGACTACAACCACTTGTTCGCACGACGGTTGGAGGGATTGTTGTTGGGTGAAGCGTTGGAAGAGGCAATGACCACGTTCGAAGATGCAAAGAAGGTTATCGTGTCGAAGAAGTACGATTATTTGGATCATCGCAATGCCGATTTCAATAACGACTATCAGGTGTTTATGGATAAGACCGATGCGCTCAAAGAATCTGTTGGTTCCATGATTGAGTCGAATTTCGATTCCGTTTGGGAAACACCTCAGTGCATACGATTTTTAGTTCGTTTCGAAAAAGTAAGTTATTGAAGGAAACAACGTCTCGCTCATCTCTAATGTCGCCTCCGTTGCCATCTACAGGTCAGCCAAAAGATACCGCTGACGATGATGGAAGTGAAATATCAGCGAATTTTAAAATACAGCGAAAAGGACCTTCAACGGATTCTAACTCTATTCCGGAAGCAACGTGACGATCCGCCATTGCCGAGAAACTTTCCCCCCATATCTGGCAGAATTAAATGGTGTCGATCCTTAGCGAGTCATATTGAAGAGCTTGTCACCAGTGTAACAGCGCATCCAGTTTTGAAAACACTACCATCCACAAAAGACTTGGAGAATAAGTACTACTCCGTTCGGAACATATTAAAAGAATATGAAGAAGAAATCGTGAACATTTGGTTGGACCAGGATGTGAGTACGAAAAGAAAAAGTTTGTTTTTTTTGCAATAGATTAAGATTGGATGGTTAGGTATGTGGTTTTAGGTGAAATCCTTTTTACGATGACTATTTTTAGGAAAACGTCTTCCAATATTTTCCGAATTTTCCCAAAAATATTATAAAAATGTAGAAAAGTTGGGAAATTCAGGAAAATATTTCAAAATCTAGGAATTCAAATGTTTTAACATTTCCAGAATTTTCCTTTATTTTTTCAAATTTTTCCCGGACAATTTTTATTGTAAATTCGAAAAAATATGGGAAAATTGAGAAAAACCTAGGAAACCAAATTTCCTTAATTTTTTTTTAAATTTTCACACGAAAATTCAGGAAAATATGAGAAAATTACGGAATCTACATTTTCACACATGTTACTAATTTGCCTGAATTTTTCCAAATTTTCACAAAAACATTGATCGAAAATCGGGGAAAATTCAAGAAAATTGTGTGAAAAAGTTCTCGAAAATAGTTCCTGCTTGTCATACATGAAAGAGCTTGAATTTATTCAACAACACATGACAACGTGTAACAAACCATTATCACACGAAACCGGTGACGATCCACTTGTCAACCGAACAATGCATGAACAAATTCCATAATCTATCGTTTAAAACTTGTGTCACCAACGTATTATACTAACATGCATGGGAGGACCATGATCTGTCTATCATATACGAGGAATTATTACACGTGAATGTGCTTTAGAGTCCATCTGTTTTACAAAGCAAACGATTGGTAATAATTTTGGTGATTGACCTGTAATCCACTGTATATGGTCAGTTATACCGAGAATATCAAAGAATATTTTCTGTCGTTCTTTATCCACAATATCTATATTGCCGTCATTTCATTTCATTTTATGCTTATGCTTAAGCAACAGAGCCATTCGATGTGAATCTGTAATCCAATTTAGAGAGAAAATCGATTTTATATTACGGCATCCAGCAGAATACAGAATACAAAATATAATTCGCTTATATATTCCGATTATTAGGTGATTTAGAGTCTTTAGTTCTGTTCAAATATAAATATACCGATGTCGTTGTGTAGTTATCGGGTACATCAAACGTACGAGGATGCATTTAAGGTGTGTCACTGCAAATGAGGTCAGATGGCGAATCTTTCATTGTATTCTCCAATTTTATTTTTAAAGTCAAGTATATTTAATAGCAGTGGACCCCTTGAAAATTTGTAGCCTACATTTAGGCGGGAAAATATTGGTTTTTTTGATGATTTCTCTGAACCAAAATTATTATTTTTTAGGTAAAACCATAAAAGAACGCAAAAATGTGTTACTTTTCAAGGAAAAATTAGTTTGCGCTGATAACTAATCCCACTTTGTAGATTGTGAAAATGTATGTAACCTATACAGGTTTCTTCAAGTGGGTTAAGTTATGACTCACAAACCAATTTTTTCTTCAAAAGTAACACCTTTTTGCGTGGTTTAATGGTTTTACTTTTTAAGACGAATCTGCAAATGGCTAAATTGTTGCCTACATTTTGGGGTAAAATTATTATTTTGATGATAATTTTGCACTCGCAGTCGCTTTTCGTTTGGTGTTAAAATGTATTAGTTTTCAGAGAAAACTCGAAATATGTGTCAATTTTTGTGAAAAGTTGAGTTTTCACAGAATGAGGTTACATCACCACAAACATTTAATTTTCTACTGAAAGCTAACACATTTTAACACTAAACGATGGTCGTACTTTTTCGAAAAATGATGCGAGTCCAAAATTATCATCAAAGTAATGTCCCGAAATGTAGGCAACAATTTAGTCATGTGTAGATTCGTCTTAAAAAAAGTTGGTTCAGAGAAATCTTCAAGAAACGAATATTTTCCCGCCTAAATGTAGGCTACAAATTTGCAAAGGGTCCATTGCTCTTAATTTATATTTACCATTGAAATGGCTCAGAGCTGCGGGAAAACAAAGTCACAAAATTCTTTTGGGGTCAGTGTCCTAGATACGACTTAGCTAAGTAGATAAGTAGATCTAGCCTAATAGAAAACAGATGACAGCGGATGAGAGCTGAGTACAAAAAAACTCAAAAATCCATTTCGCTTTACAACAAAAATTTATTTCGGAAAGTCTAAATTAATTACAAGTTCAGAATAGATTATGGTTGCAGCTCCATACAATAAGAGCATCGCTGTTCTTCATTTAAGGACATGAATTTGCAGCAGTACATGTACCAGCCGCAACACCAGTTCCCTTACCTGCACAAGAGTTTTTGCCCGTGCAAGATCCTGCTCCTGCACCTGAACTTTCACCCTTGCAAGATCCCTCTCCAGTGCAACTACCACCACCAGCACCAGAATTTAGTCCCGTGCATGATCCTTTTCCCACACATGCGCCAGCACCTCTAGCTGCATTCACAATCTATGATCAATGAAAATAGAGAATAATTAATTAAGCTCCTCAGATAATCGTTATCATCGACAGCATCACAAAAATTATTTACCTGTAGCGTTGCTACGAAACCAATAACGATCAGAATAAGTAAAGTCTTTGACATCTTGAAGCTGTTTAATTTTGGTTATGAGAAACCTTCCCTTTTTATAGTAAGAAAATGTCATAAAAAATGCAAAAAGACAACCAATAGCAACAACATGTTATTGGACAAAAATATTTTGCCTAAGTAAACTAAAAAATTTAAATAATAATTGCGGCACCGATTACCGATGATTAATACAGTTTCATATGATTCATATTATAAAAGTCAGACATATGACCCATCCACATGTCGCTAATGAAATGATGATGTATCAGCCTATTCACATACATCTCGATGATCAATGATCATTTAAGATAATCTATTAATGAAACTAATTCGCATCTAGAGGGTTAAATGATGTCTTTAACATTAAAAAAAAGTAGCAGCGGATGTGCGAGATGCGAGATCGAACAGATAATTTAACATTAATCATTTGTATGTTGGACCACGAATCATTCAACAGCCATCGGACAAGCAGATGAAATTATGTACATTGTGTTCCACACAGAGATTTACTGGAATGATAAATAAAATGCAATTTTAAGAAAAAGATGAGAGCTGTTTGGAGGAAAAAAATAAAAAAATTGACCGAAACCAACACATTTCAAGCATGAGTGGTACTCTCAATAGGCTAGTGAAACTATGTGGCTAGAATTAAGAGGATTTTTTTAAATTTTATGATGACATGGAGGCACAAAAAGGGTTTTGTAGAAATAATAGAATTAACTGGCAAAATCGTATTGAACAATAAAAGAAAAATTTTATTAGCAGCAAATAGCATCATTTGAAACTGTATTAATCATCAGTAATCGGTGCCGCATGTTGCATAAAATTCTACTTTTTATATTGAGTAAATTAATATTATTTAAATTTCTTGGTTTAGCAAAAACATTTTCATTTAATAACATGTTGTTGCTGTCTTTTTGCATTTTTTATGACAATTTTTTACTATATAAAGGGAAGGTATCTCATAACCAAAATTAAACAACTTCAAGATGTCAAAGACTTTACTTATTTTAATCGTTATTGGTTTCGTAGCAACGCTACAGGTAAATAATTGTTGCGATGTTGTCGATGATTGCGATTATCTGAGGAGTTTAAATAATTTTTCTCTACTTTCATTGATCATAGATTGTGAATGCAGCTAGAGGTGCAGGTGCATGTGTGGGAAAAGGATCCTGCACGGGATTAAATTCTGGTGCTGGTGGTGGTAGTTGCACTGGAGAGGGATCTTGCAAGGGTGAAAGTTCAGGTGCAGGAGCAGGATCTTGCACGGGCAAAAACTCTTGTGCAGGTAAGGGAACTGGTGTTGCGGCTGGTACATGTACTGCTGCCAATTCATGTCCTTAAATGACGAGCGGTGTTGCTCTAATTGTATGACACTGCCACCAATTTCTGAAATAAATTATTTTGTTGTAAAGTGAATATTTGAGTTTGTTCAACTTATTTTTTTGTGAGAAACATCTGGATCTGGCAATGCAATGTTTTGTAGATGCGGTTCGTTCGTGATTTGCAGCTGGATGAGCCGTTTTACTTGTTACAGACGGCAATCATACGATCAGTATTACTATCGGGTCTTTTACTTCCATCAATTGATTCCAAATCTTGTACTTCATTTTTTTACATGAATTTTACTATGTCTGGTCCCATATTACCCAGACCTTGTCATTATTTTTGTCGTCGTTATCGATAACAGATGTATGGGGCGCTACAGCTGTGGAAGCTATTGTAGAATACTTGGAGACAAAATTACCTGCAACATCTGAGTTTTTCGAAACTTTTTTGTCAGTGTAGAGTCTATTGAAAGCCCTACTCACAAAAATATTTCGAAGGAATCCATCGTACACGATAGACATATAGACGCAAATAACTATGGTAAAGTTACTTGTAGAAAGTAATTCATCAGCCAAGTGTCTCAATTGATGTTGAGACAGGCCAACAGGGTTCAAGTCTAACTAGCGAAAATTTACATCTTTTATAAATTTGCGATGATAACCAATTTCCATTTCGTTTTTTCAATCCCCGGTTTCACTAAGTATTTCACCCATATCGGGCGGATCAGATGAAAAACAGCTGAAGCAAAATTATGTCTAAATTCTACTGGCATCGACTGTAGTAGTTAATGAATAAGGATAGGATGGGCACATTATATTTTTTTGAATGGAGGAGCTTGCAAAAATTAGTAACAAGCTAATCTTTTCGGGATTCGGTGGTCCTTAGATACCTATACAATATCCCAAAAGTCCCACTCGATACCACTTGAGCATTTTGAGAAAAGTGATAAAAACCGAAAAAATTGAGGTTAAGTGCAAGCATTTTTTGGTTGTTCTACCAAAAACTGAGTTTCGAAATTTTTTGTTTCAAATTTATTTTTACCTCATTCTAGATACTCCAAAGTATCCAAAACCACTTAAACACAGGAAAAAAAAATTTGCCCGCCAGAAATGACTCATGACTCTTCAAAGTCAAAGTTTCATGAAAAAATCGACCTCAGCGAAAAAATTTTTTGACTTTAAACCGTCATATCGAAAGTCCGTATGACCAAATTTTTGCGGAAAGTGGCCTAAAAACATCTTTGGACTATTCTGAACATTTTATAAGCAGCATGTCATAACTTTTTTTCACAAACAAAAATTTTTGTCGCATGTCGAAAATTTGCTTGCACACCGAAAAATGGCCGACTAGAAGAAAATTTCATACAAAATTTTCGGATGTTTTGTTCTACAATATTGCTGAAAATGAACTGAAATTGGCTATAAATGAGATTTTATTGGTTTATACCCAAGATACTTTGGAGTATCTAGAATGAGGTAAAAATAAATTTGAAACAAAAAATTTCGAAACTCAGATTTTGGTAGAACAACCAAAAAATGCTTGCACTTAACCTCAATTTTTTCGGTTTTATCACTTTTCTCAAAATGCTCAAGTGGGATCGAGTGGGATTTTTGGGATATTGTTAAGGACCACCGAATCCCGAAAAGATTAGCTTGTTACTAATTTTTGCAAGCTCAAAATCTAATGTGCCCATACTAAGGAAGTCATCGATCAATTTCAATCAACTTATAAAAAACAAACAAACATTTGGAGAGTTGATGCCGTTAGGAAATTCAAAATGAAAATTGACAAGGGCTAAACAAATGCAGCGTTGAATTTTTGCAGTGCATGATATCAGAGCGCGTTAAAATTTATTTTTCATTTGTTCATCCACGGAGTCACTAAAAATGTAAATGCTGAAACGCACTTGCGCTAGTGTTTTAAAAACAAAAGAATTCTACAACTAACGTTTGTCCTATTCCCTATATCCTACTATCGTTTTTCCTATTCAGAGATTGCTCGAACGAATTTCGTTGAATTTTTTTTGATGTACTGGCCAATTGTATACCGAATGTGAAGCTAGCTTGTCGTTCAATATTAAACAGAAAAGCTTGAACATTAAGTGAATTATCCAGAAGATTACCATAACAGTCAAGAGATTTAGCCCACCCCAAACGTTATTTCTTTTCGATGTAAAATCCATTTTAAACCAGCCGATTAGGATGTCCTTACAAACTCTTTTCAAACGAAATCTGAAAATGTGATTATTTTTCACAATTTCTATTTTTAGCCCGTTGTACGTCACCAATTCATTGTATGTGTACTTAAACATTATATCAACAGCATTAAGTAAATTCTTATCAAAATGCTATTTTCGGTTATATACTACACAGACGGTATGTGAGTGTGGTTATACAAAATTATACGTTCCCCATAAATGATTAATAACCGCTAATTAATGTAATCACAGGCTATCACAAATAAAGATGATGAAACAACTTGCAACGGGGGCTAAGCACTATACGCACACGAGTTGCGAACATTTTTTCTTTTTTAAAATTTTTTTTTTTACTGAATTTACGGAGGATTTTACAATTTCGGCTCGGTTCGGGTTTTCCATTTACTTAATGAAAGAAACATAAAAAGTCAATTGAAAACCAGAAACACATTCCTACTTCTAGCATGAACGTTGAAAATATTCGGAAGCTGCTTTCCTTAATAAAGAAATGACTTATTTTCATTGTATGAGTTAAAGCATACAATAGATTGTGGATCTGCACACTACTTCGCAGGAGCGTCAATGATTGAGACTTCTATCACTTCACTCGAATAATATTTTCACGGATCAAAAATTTAATTTTCTTCACAAATGATTTTGTTTTTTAAATTTAGTATCTTACTAAATCCTCCAAATTTGACACTTGTCAATTCACTGTTCTTGCTAGGAGCAGTGCTGTGCCCGAAACATATTTTCGGTTGACTCGCTCGAAAATATTCAAACTGATTCAAAATTCTTTTAAAAAAATCCGGTCGGTACAAAGAAGGGACCTGACCTTCCGGATAGATAAAACAAAAGGGATGAACCAAGATTCGGATGCATTGTATAAAAGAAAGGAGATTTTTCAGTTAAATTGTAGAACGGTTTAACAAAAGTTGAGTTTGTAAAAGAATACATCTTCATCGCTGATTTATGTCCTATACAACTCAACCTGTTTTCAACCCCTGAAATTGAATCAAAAAATTTCGCATTACTAACTATGTATACAAACTTCGCGTACAATTAGAAACTCGTGGTAATGTTGTGCCTGTGGTTCAAAAATATTTTTCTGATGTCATAAGCGTGGGAAGCTTGGATATCAGGGTGTCACACACTCGTACGAAGTACCGGCTTAAGAACTTTACAGTTACGTTAAGAAAAAAAAGTAGGTGGTTGGGTACGAAATTGAGACACACTCTCTACGATACGATCATATTCAGCCTGAGCTATATGAAGAAGTGATTACCACAGTCGTTCAATTTTCTACATTACCTGAACTTGTTGTTTTTTTCAGTTGCATAAAAAGTCTGAACCTAAAAATATTTTTTAGTTAAAACTTCAAAGTGAGGCTTCTCTGAAATTTTTAACGACCTTGGAACAGACCTATTTCGTATCATCTCGAGTGATTCTTTTGAATTTCGTCTTACCGAAATCGGAGCTATTTTTTCCGGGACTTTTTTATATATGCCTAGTTAGGCCTTGGTGCCACTCTCAGATAATTTTGATCTTCCATACCTGGTTGGTTGTAAGTGGCCAAAAGTCGAAAAATGGGCATTTCGTATTACTGATTTCATTTCCGTAAAGTGGCGAGGACACGGGCGTGTATGGGTTCGTTGGAAAGCTGATGTCGAATACTACCGGGGCAAATATTAACTTCAAAAAATTTGATGATAAACGGCCGAAAATATGACTTCCGGAAAATTTCTCAGAATCTAGAAAACCTCGGTGAGATGAGAGCTGTGACGTCACTAATGCAATTATTTGATTAAATTATTACTTATTATGAATGTGGAGGACCTCAGCTTTACACCGATCCCCATATTTAGTAGTTTGCTACGTGACTACGTAACAGATGAAAACTGTGTGTTTCACTACGCCAAACTACTAAATAAGCGTATCGCTGTAAAGCTGAGGTCCTTCACATTCATAATAAGTAATAATTTAATGGCATCTATTTTTTTGTCAGCAAATTTATTCTTTTAGTAGCAAAATTATTTATTTCATCAGCAAATTTATTGTTTTTTTCTGCAAATTTATTTTTTTTAGCAGCAAATTTAATCTTTTTTATCAGCAAATTTAGTGTTTTGTATCAGCAAAATTAGTCTTATTTTCAGCAAACTTATTAGTACTCGAACAGCATATTTATTGCTTTCTGAGCAGCAATATTACTGACTTTAAGCAGCAAAAATAATTCTTTTGCAGCAAATCCCTAGCAGCCAATTTATTACTTTGTAGTCAGCAAATTTATTGTTTTGTAATATGCACTTTTAATGCCTTCGAACAGCAAAATTAATACCTCGAAGTTATTGCTTTTTGTCAGCAAATTTATTAGTGTTTCAATTGCAAATTTATTTTTTTATAAGTAGGAAAATTACTATCTTCAATCAGCATATGTCCCGCAGTAGGACATATAAAATTATATCACTAACACCACTAACACGAAAACTTTCCGTTGCCTTTATTGCGAAAAACGTTGTACACAACTCGGTGATAGATCTTTTAGGCACACGATGTGTATTGTCACGCTCGACCTGCGGTATCGAGTGACAATCTACACACCTAGTGCCTAAAAAAGCATTTATCCCTCGATTTGAATGGGGCTTCGTAATTTCGCTATGCGTAATTTCTAGGATGCCCACCTTTCATAATAATTTTACTTTAACTAAGTTTACGGATGGCTCGGCGTGTTAAAACGCTCTTTATGGGCAATGAATTAGACAGACTAATTATTAGACGATGCGAGAGAAAAAAAATTAACTCCTAAGTTACCGACACCGTTCCGGCGCCCGGCTCGCATTGCGGCCCTCCGCTTCGCTCTGGGGCAATGGGCCGGATCGCTCGGCGTGTTAAAACGCTTTTTAAGTGCAATGAAAATTGGTATCCATTTCGTAAAAAGAAATGAATTGTCCGTGTAGTGTCAATAACTATTTACGTTGACGTAAGACGTGAAATAGTAATTTCTGCAGCTAGTTGCGAAAAGTGGTAGTTTGTGTCACTAGATGTAATGTTATCAAACGTGCGAAGCGAGCGAAGCATGTGACAAAAACTACCACTTTCACAACGTGTTGCATACAACGTTTTCTGCAGCCAGCTGCGAAAAATGAACTTTTGAAAATTGTTACACTGCGATTATATATCAATAGCCGAATGGTTAGAGGTGTTGATCGATAAGCATTGGGTTTTGGTGTCCATTTCACCACTAGTGACGAAAAGAATATATGAAAATCCATTTCACCAAAAATAGATAAAAAATAGCTAAAATAAACAATTAATTTTGCTTATGACAAGAAATAAATCTGCTGACAAAATTAGAATAAATTTGCTGTTGCAAATCAATAGAATTGCTGTTAAAAAATATTTAATTTTGCAGATTGCAAAAAAATAAATGTGCTGACAAAATAAAATTAAATTCGCTGCTTCAAAAAAATAAATTTGCAGACGAAGAATTAAATTTGGTCACAATAGCAATAAATTTGCTGAACTAAAAGAATAAATTTGCTGATAAAAAAAATAATTTTGCTGCAAAAAAAGAATAATTTTGCTGACAAAAAAAGATTTCCCATAATTTAATCAAATAATTGCATTAGTGAGGTAAAAGCACTCATCAAAGTTCACCGAGGTTACGTTGATTTTGAGAAATTTTCCGGAAGTCATATTTTCGACCATTTATCATCAGATTTTATTTAAGGTAATATTTGCCCCAGGAGTACTCGACGTCAGCTTTCAGATTTCCAACGAACCCATACACGCCCATGTCCTCATCACCTTACGGAAATGAAATCCGGACTACGAAACCCCATTTTTCGACTTTTGGCCACTTACAACCAGCCAGGTATGGAAGATCAAAAATATCTGACACTGGTTTTGGGGCCTGGGCACCAAGGCCTAACTAGGCATATATAAAAAAGTCACGGAATAAATAGCACCGATTTCGGTCAGTCAAAATTCAAAAGAATCCCTCCTCACATGTGAGTGTTCGTGCTTGGAGCTTGAGTGCTATGCTTCTATAAATGTTGTAATTAAATGAGAAAGTAAGGCAACCACGTATTCAATTATTTCTTAGAAATGAATGTTGTACATAAACATGCACCGTGTCTTACTTCATACATTGATACCAAAAAAAACGAATGATTAAAAATTGACCCCAAGTGAACACCATAACCATACATAACATACAAAATTAGCGCGACCATCAATGAACCTCGATTTTGTTGTATGGTACAGAACATACTAGATAACATAAATTATAGCAAGTTTTTTCAGAGCTCGTAATCAAATTGCGCCTTAAAATTTAGCTGGCGATTATTTATCACGAGAGTCACATTGTACTAATTTGATTTGCTTGACCTATGCAGCGATTACGACAATTTTTTATTTATTAACTGACCTACGAAAATACTACATGCCCAAATATCGAATGAATTCGAAAGAACAGATAACGCACGTTTTCTGTTCAAAATAATTCGGGAACAGGATTTTGTTTCACCATCAAACAATAATACTTTCTCGAGTTGATTGTGAGTTTGGTTCGGCTAGGATCAGTCCTTTTATTCATGATCAATATTGATCCTAGTCGAACCAATCTCACAATCAACTCGAGAAAGTATTTTTTTTGTTTCACATTTATTAGTAGGGCATCCGGCCCGGTTTTGGATCAATTTTCCTTTTCAAAACTATCTGCAATTCATTTATGTTCTAGCATCGGTCATTTCTTTTAACAACAACACATCACATTTAACGGGCCTAACTGATTGAATCAGACATCACCTACTCCTTAAGTTAGACTCAGATATTTCGTACACAGAATTCATCGTATTATATGGGTGACGTCATCAATGTCATTTTTTATGTAAAATTCGTTGGAGATTTGCTGATGGAAACTGGTCTTCCATTATTTTATTTACTTTGTATAACTAAGAGTCTTCAACCAATATGTACTCGAAAACAATGGACCGATTAAGAGCAATGGATCCTTTGCAAAATTTGTAGCCTACATTTGGGAGGAGAAATATTCGTTTACTTTACTAGTGAGGTAATGTGGCCTTTCCCTCACAGTGAAGACCCTTTCCCTCGCTCGTAAAGTAAAACGCCATACTTTACACGTGAAATAATTTGATATCTCGTATCACGATGAGTAAAAGTACCTCGGGCTGAAGCCCTCGGATACTTTTACTCATCTGGATACGAGATATCAAATTACTTCACTTGTATAGTAATGTACTATTTTTGATGATTTCCTTGAACCAAAATGTTTTTTATCACATACGCGCGGTGTTCAGATGTCAAAATTACTTAACTAGAAGTTTAATTCAAAAATTACACTTCAGTTCTATGTTGTTGTCTCGTTTTCGCTTATGTGATAAAATAGAGTACACACTTGTCACTATCAGTCTCGGCAAGCCTCGACTTCTTCGTGACAAGTGTGTAATATGTATTAAAGCACTCAAAAATGTGTTACTTTTAAAGAAAAAGTTGGTTTGTGGATCACTTGGAGAATCCTGTGCAGATTACGTAAATTTATACAATCTGTAAATCTGTTTCTCCAAGTGGGACAATGCATCACCCATAAACCAATTTTTGCATGCTTCAATGATTTTACTTTTTTTTAATGATTTTGGTTCATCAAAAAACTAATATTTTGCGCCTAAATGTAGGTTACAAATTTGCAGAAGGTCCATTGCTCTTAAGCACAATGTCCAGCGAACACTGTAATTTTAGGGAACAAAAAATTTGTCTAGGACCTTCAACCCAGTGTCTTCATACACTTGTGATTTTTGTAGCGGTCAATACCCTCTCTAGCAACCTAACTAGATTTATTAGGGTGATAAAAATGTATGATTCTATAAACAAAGGAAGAATGTATTTTGACAGCGTCAAAACGAAGTTTGTTTGCTAGAGAGAGTATTGTTCTGGTGAATTAATTGCCTCTGTGAAAAATAGATTTCCCAGATAAATTTGCTGGAACTATTTTTGGGGAAACTTTTCCTCATATTTTCTCAAATTTTCCAACATTTTTCTTAAGTATTTTTTGGGAAAACTTAGAAAATATGGGAAAATCTAGGAAAAAGTCGCAAAATCCAGGAAAATGTGTAAAAATTGTGACGAGTTGTGATGCATTCACATTCAAATTAAATCAAATTCTGCTTGTGTAACCGGGATCAAGTCCTTCGAAACAAAATCGAATGTAAGACACGATTCACCCTAAAACACGTACATAATGTACATAAACTCTGATTGCTTTGGATACCAATTTGAACTCTAACTGTCGGTATCAAGAAAAATTGGTCCATCAACTTAAATTCCTACATCCCCAAATCCATAATCTAAAAGTAATAAATTTTATGTAGGTTGCAGTGGCTGATGCTTGTCTTGTCCAACCAATTTTGGTGCTTCAGAACGACAGACTTGTCGTAAATTTACATCAGACTATACCGCTGTTGATACGAGAAGCAAAATCGCTAGCTAAATTGGACATTGAACTTCCCATTGTTGCTGCTACATTGATGGTGAAACAAAGTCATTTTCACACCATCCAAGACTCCTTAAATGTGAGTACATAACCCATCCCATTGACATGGATATGATTTTATTAAATTTCAAAATGCCCCCGGTATTTAATTACATTCATAACCATAGCAAAATAACTCCCAAAAATGTGTACATTTCAACACTTTGCTAACACTTTCAGGATTTGATTAAAATGTTTTTGGCAACAGTGAAACAAGTAAAACTTGAAGTCCGTCCATTATTTCTGCCTCAACTGGTGCAATTAACTTCAATGCTTAAACCCGGCTTGTATTCGATATGTGTAAGTTGGATGTGCTTCAAAAATATCGTTTTCGCCCTCACCCAAAACATTCATTGTTTGCTTTTGCGTTGTTTGCAACACATTTGATAAATATTATTTCGGTGCTTAATGTGCGAATAATTAAAATGACTCCGAATTTATGTAGTGGACGAATCCCAAATGGATCGACTTTTATGAGAAATGCAAGGGAGCCATTGAAACATTTGATGTTCTTGTAATTCGTGTTCACGACATCTACTCGAATCGCATATTGAATGTGTTGATGTCCATGCAAGACGTATGTTTACAAACATTGCCAGGAGGTTAACATTGTCATTATAGTTAGAATGATGGAATTGGTTAAATTGCGTTGTTAATACTTTCAGATGACGAAATTTGGACCGTTGAGGAGTTTCTGGAGAAAAACGAAGAGACGTGCAGGTTCTATTCAAAATTACAATGTCTCTTCCACAGGACAAGTCATTCAGACTTAAAATATCCAATAAAAAAACTCGTCTATTGAGCCATCCAGGGGTTGCTCACTCTTTTCGATTTACCTGATTTACCAGTGGTTAATCAGTGATTAACCATTGATTAGCCAGGTCAAACATCGTAACTCAGTTACGAATCGTGATAAATCAATGAGATACAGTAATGAGCCTTGGTAAATCAAAGTGAGCAACCCCTGAGAGCCACAAAAATTCCACATCTTATCAGGACATGGCGGCATGTCAAAGGGAAAGGAAATACAAATTTTGAAAGCTTATCATACCTTTTTGCATGTAAATGTTTAGCGAATCATACGTTAAATGAAAATAGTATTTTCAAACCACCTAATCACCGAACATGCTAACACATGGTAAGGTCGCTTGTATAGCTCAATAGAAACATATGTCAGTGTTTCAATGAACATTTGAAGTATGAAACCTTCAGATCCTCACATTAATAGGTGTGAAACGTTCGAATTGCGATTGATTTAGGTTAATGCATGACTTGAATTTGACTTGGACCACTTTTGACCCTTGTTCTATGTCGCCAAAACACTCTGAGAATTGTGACATGTTCAATGAAACCGTTCACAATTTTCTCAGCTCAATAATCTCAGATTTACAAGACGAAACTATTTCCTCTCATTCACAAAGACTTGCTGCACTCGAACTTAACAGAAAAAGTACAATGGTCTCGGAGGCCGTAGAAGAAGTTCTGAATCTGGTGCAAAATGCTACACAGACTTTCAAAGCAATGATTGGTGCCGAGAACGATCCATTGGCGCAAGGTCAGTAAGGTCATGACTTATTTTGAATAACTAAATGTTCACCACCTTGTAATGCTTAGAAGAAGCAAAAACCAACTCACCGCAAGCCAAAGAAGCCGATGAAGATGGTTCGGGAAATCAGCCACAAGACTGGAGCATTCTGTGGTCTTGCTTCGAAAATCCATTATCGTTATTATCGGCTAGCAATGGATTGCCAAAAGGAATGCAGGTCAGCGATGAGTAAAGATTGCTTGTTGATCATCTAGTAAATTTTCGATAATTTTCAGGACATGGTTACGAATGCTGTGTCAGAAATGAGACGCTACTACAGTCGTAAAGTTATCGATGTTCTCATTAAGGTTACAAGATCATCGCTCGACGTTTTACGTCGAGTCTTCTCTCAAGATTCAGGTATGATGTGAGAGGGAAGAAAAGTTTCACTTTCCAAACATTTACTCGTTATACAGATTCCGCTACATCAACTGTTACAACAACCAGAAAACCTATGTTTCTACTGCATTCCACTTTAATGATTCCCAACATATCGATACGTCCAAATTTGGATGAATTGCAAGACGCACTTATCGCTGCTGGGAAAAATATGACTGGTGTTTCCAAAGGAGTGGCTCAGTGGACGAGTGGAAAAGAAAACGTATGACCCGTTGATTTGATAAGAAAACTGAAAATAATTTATACTCGATCGACAGTCCATCCAAAACACCCGTCCGAACCGCCACAATCAAAACGACGCAAAATCTCGACGACGTAAAATGTATTGTCTTCAATCCGAAGAACGGCCCCAAATTCCCCACATGACAAAGAGCTTCTTCAGCTACATAATGGAAAACAAGGAAGTCGTCAAAACGTTAAATCTGTTAGCCAACTGCACGAAGAATTTGAAAATCGAAGTTCAAACGTTTGTGAAACGCTGGAAACCGTACCATTTCTTATGGAAAAACGAGAGAACGACCAGAGAGCTAATGGAGTACAGTCTACAAGATTTCGAATCGTCGTTGCGGTATTTGTCAGAATTGGATGCAAACTTACTGGTTGAGCCGGATATGGCGTATTTCTGTCAGTGCATTGCTGTGTCAACCGAAAAGTTGAAATTTGGATTGACCATTGAAATAAAATGTGAGTCTTAAATGAAAATCATTTTTATAGTTTTAACCTTTCACAGACGGCAAACATTCCAGCAGTTTTACTATCGGATCTATTCCTTCTCTTAATCAATGTATTTTCAAATTTATAATCTTTTACTTCAATTTTTTTGAACATTCTGCTAAGACTTCATTAGTCGTTTCTTCCCAAAGTCGTTATCAATAACAGATAGCCGTCCGTAACAGGTTAAGTCGAACGAATTGGTAATGTGGCTGTAGATTGCTTACCGACCGACGTAAATACGTTATTATTATTAAAAATTGTTATATGTATTGACGTATTTGAACATGTTCCCAACACAAAAAGTTAAGTGCGATACGTCTACGTGATTTGCTTATGATTTGCTAACGATACTTTATTCACTCGAGTTTAACAACCCTTTTGGTATAGATCATCTTTATGATCAAACATAACCTCACTTTAGTTTTGGTAAATGTTCCGTTAAGTAGAAGTACATGACCACTGCAAACAAGTCAACATATGGATGAAATGATGAACTTGCTGATTAATAAATAATTTCACAAGCAATAACCACACATCAGTGCAATTACGAAATCCTGTTGGAAGTACAAAGCAAATTTCCACACTTTCCTGTTGGAAACTATTGTATAAGTGGAAAGTGGTACATTAAACCTGATATATACGTGCATTACCGCAACCATTAAATGTACTAGCACTACCTTCGTATGGTAGTAATTCTCGGAGGTATACGATTGGTAGACTCTCGTAAATTTCTTTCTTTCTTTCTTTCTCGAGATACAAACCTGAGGATATTTAAACTTGGAGAGAAATGTGTCCATTGCGAATATGAACGTGAAATAAAGTCGTGGCGATAATATTCTAGTTGATAGGGTAAACGGGTTAGTTACGAGTCCACTGCCAGCCACGACGTCACGAGAACTGAAAGAGAAAATCAAGTCACACAAATGTGTACTTGGAAGAGATAGGCCTGAGGCTCGTAACTAAAAGCGGCTTGTCACTGGCCTGTTTACCCTATGCATTCATTTCTCCACTTAAATTAATTTCATTGAAATTTTTCTCTATATTTCTTTCGCCTTTTTGTTATGCAAACTACCAATGCAGCATGCACCCACAAAATCGGGCAAGCCATGAAGAAAAAGTACAAAAGAGAAATGGATTATGTGTACGCTGTGATAAATGAGATGGACCGTAAGCTAGATCGAACCATTCGCGATCTGGACGATGTTCGGATGATTATGGATACGTTGGGTAAAATTCGGGAACAAGAAGTGGACATGGAATTGAAAATTGATCCGATTGAAGTAACATCTTTGGATTTATGGCAAAAAATTTCGTATAAAAATTCCGGCATTTTTCGCAGGAAGCATTCAACATCTTAACCAGATACGATATACAAGTAGAGCGTGAACAATATGATCAAGTGGATAATCTGAGGTACACTTTTCTGCAACTGCAAAGTCGAGCGCTTAATGCACAAGTTCAGTTGTTGGAAATGCAACCGACATTTGAGTCGGAATTGCGAAAGAATCTGGAGAATTTCAAGAGCGACAAAATCGAATACGTTCACGAGTATCGCAATGCGGGACCAATGCAACCGGGACTGACGCCGCGCGAAGCTTCCGATAAACTTATACTGTTTCAGGTGAATATACTGGAGTGAATAGACCGCGCCGGATTCCAGATATTGAAACTTTTTCCTCACAATTTTTAGAATCGATTTGAGGGGCTTTGGAGACGCTTACAAACCTATCAAAGTGGTGAGGAGTTGTTCGGCCTGCCACAAACTGACTATCCAGAGCTAGGTCAAATTCGCAAAGAATTGAATTTACTCCAAAAGCTCTATAAGCTCTACAATGATGTAATCGATCGCGTTAGCAGCTACTATGACATTCCATGGGGAGAGGTTGATATTGAGGAGATCAACAATGAACTGATGGAATTCCAGAATCGTTGCCGTAAGCTTCCGAAAGGGTAAGTGATTCAATCCGCATCTGAACTTTTCATCAAATTCAACAAAATAATCTGAAAAGGTTAAAAGAATGGCCAGCATTCCATGCACTGAAGCGTACAATCGACGATTTCAACGATATGTGCCCGTTACTTGAACTGATGGCCAACAAAGCAATGAAACCTCGCCATTGGCAACGAATTATGGAAGTGACGAAATACACGTTCGAATTCGACAGCGAGGGATTCTCGTTGAAGAATATACTCGAAGCACCCTTGCTGAAGTATAAGGAAGACATTGAGGACATTTGCATATCGGCCATGAAGGAAAAGGACATTGAAGCGAAACTGAAACAGGTGACGAACGAATGGTCCGTTCAGGAGCTTCAGTTCATGACTTTCAATAACCGTGGCGAATTGCTGTTGCGTGGTGATACAACAGCTGAAACGATCGGTCAGTTGGAGGACAGTTTGATGATACTGGGATCGCTGCTCTCGAACAGATACAATGCCCCGTTTCGCAAACAGATTCAACAGTGGGTGTACGATCTGTCCAATTCGAATGATATTCTCGAGAGATGGCTGCTGGTGCAGAATATGTGGGTGTATCTGGAAGCGGTGTTTGTGGGCGGTGACATTGCAAAGCAATTGCCCAAAGAAGCTAAACGCTTCTCGAAAATCGACAAATCCTGGCAAAAAATCATGCAACGGGCTCATGAAACACCGGGTGTTGTTGCGTGTTGTGTTGGCGATGATTTACTGAAACAACTTTTGCCCCATTTGCAAGAGCAACTGGAATTGTGCCAGAAATCGTTGAGTGGGTATTTGGAACGGAAGCGGATGATGTTTCCGCGGTTTTTCTTCGTCTCAGATCCGGCTCTGCTGGAAATTCTCGGCCAAGCGTCTGATTCGCATACCATTCAGAACCACTTGCTGTCGATATTCGACAATACGAGACACGTAAAATTCCACGACATCGAGTACAACAAGATGCTGGCGATCGTTTCGTCGGAAGGCGAAGTTATTCCACTCGATCGAGCCATAAGGGCTGAAGGTTCGGTCGAAACGTGGCTGACATCGTTGCTGGTCTCGTCGCAACAATCTTTGCATTCAATCATACGGACAGCGTTCGCAAACATCAACGATCCGAATTTCAATTTGGTTCCGTTTCTGGAGAAAATGCCAGCACAGATCGGTCTGTTGGGGATTCAAATGATTTGGACGCGTGATGCTGAACTGGCGTTGATCCAAGCAAGGGTAGAGAAGAAAGTTATGGGCGAGACGAACAATAAGTTTTTGGAATTGCTCAACACATTGATTGATCAAACGACGCGGGATCTGACGAAAATTGAAAGAATCAAATTTGAGACGCTGATTACGATTCACGTTCATCAACGGGATATATTCGATATTTTGGTCAGTTGGAAGATTATTCATTAGCTGGTGACACATCGGGCTTAGAAACGATTCAATTGAAACACAAGATTTAGATACCCTATTGACCCTGAGTCATGTTGTATGATGTCACAGACTAATCCATCTGGTCGTAATGGGAGTCCATTAATAAGTCATGTTCGTTTAAAACAACTCGATGGATCTGTGAGTAACATACCGGGACACAGCTGTCCTCACGGTTATTTTTGAGCCCATGTGTCCCTGCAATCCGACCGAATCAGCTGAACGAATTTTATTATTTTCTCTCTGATTTGTAGGTCCGAATGGGTATCCGTTCAGCGCTTGATTTCGAATGGCTGAAGCAATGTCGGTTTTACTTCAAAGAGGATTTGGACAAGACTCTGGTATCAATCACCGACGTCAATTTCATTTATCAAAACGAATACCTGGGATGTACTGATCGACTGGTTATAACTCCGTTGACTGATAGGTTTGCTATTACGCACTGGCATTAGACTCAATTTTACGATGTTGAATTTCAGATGTTACATAACATTGGCACAGGCACTCACATTGAGTATGGGTGGTAGTCCTTGTGGTCCTGCAGGTACTTAGATGTAGTTTTGCTCGGCGCTTAAGTTTGTTAAATGGAAAATGATTTTTTTCTGAATAATTGAGCTGGAAATGGATCACTGACCTCTATTGCACCTAATAATTTTCAGTTGAACAAAGTTAACCGCCGAGAAAAAGTGCCCATAGAGCAAAAGTACCTCTATGGGTTTCAATTGAATTGCAAGACTCCAATGACCTTGAGTTCTGTTTAGGTACCGGTAAAACGGAAACCGTAAAAGATATGGGAAAAACGTTGGCAAAGTATGTTGTCGTTTTCAACTGTTCGGATCAAATGGATTACAGGTTTGTCATCTGTGGTAAATTAAAAAGAAAATCTGTTTCTAAATCTATGCCGATTGTGTTACAGAGGTCTCGGTCGAATCTACAAAGGATTAGCACAATCGGGCACTTGGGGTTGTTTTGACGAATTCAATCGAATCGAATTGCCAGTGTTATCAGTAGCCGCGCAACAAGTTGCCGTAGTTCTTACGGCTCGTAAAGAGAAGAAGAAGAATTTCATATTTACCGATGGCGATCACATTGATTTGAATCCGGAATTTGGAATTTTCATCACTATGGTTAGTAATTTTGTGTGGTTGGGGTTTTCATTCCAAATATCAATTCGATCCTTTCCTCTAGAATCCTGGATATGCTGGTCGCAAAGAATTACGTAAGTTCTCCATTTCATGTTGCTTAATTTCGATTTTTAAAAGTCAATTTATTGGAAACAGTAGTGTTCTAGTTCGAATTTCGAACAGCTCTCAAAAATGGCTGTCAAAAACAAAACTGGAACAAAACAACGACAGACAGAGCAAAATTTTTCTTTTAGTCATAGACAGTAGTTCGAAATTCGAACTGGAACACTCTATGACCGTATATCCATATCTTCGTGCAATTTGGTATTTTTATAAGAAAAATCAGACTTGACTTGCCTCAGTTAGTTACCAAGTGTCTTAGAAGTAGACAGTTGTGTGAAGTACCCACATATTTCATATTCAGGATGGCTAAGAATGTTCTCCGATTTCTAATATCTATGGACTTATTAAAACCTAGCGTTTTGATGTCCTTTTTACCATCGTTAAACGTCACTATGACGATGACCGATAAATAAAATAAATAAGTTTATCCTTTTTCATTCTCGCTTATTTATTTTAATAAAACTAAACAGGTGATAAACCGTAGTTTACAAAGGCATAAATATTCTTCACTCGTTTGGCGAGGATAGAGTTGTTGGAGCAGTGCTTACTTACCGGGAGTAGCCGGATTTGCTGGGTTAGCTGGAAGAGCCGGAACGGCTGGGAGGGCTACTTGAGCAGATCTTTTAACTTTCGGTGCAGGAACAGCTGGGTTGGCAGGAACAGCTGGATTTGCAGGAACGGCTGGGAGGGCTACTTGAGCAGATCTTTTAACTTTCGGTGCAGGAACAGCTGGGTTGGCAGGAACAGCTGGATTTGCGGGAACAGCTGGATTTGCAGGAACGGCTGGGAGGGCTACTTGAGCAGATCTTTTAACTTTCGGTGCAGGAACAGCTGGGTTGGCAGGAACAGCTGGGTTGGCAGGAACAGCTGGGTTGGCAGGAACAGCTGGATTTGCAGGAACGGCTGGGAGAGCTACTTGAGCAGATCTTTTAACTTTCGGTGCTGGAACAGCTGGGTTGGCAGGAACAGCTGGATTTGCGGGAATTTCCGGATTTGCAGGAACGGCTGGGAGAGCTACTTGAGCAGATCGTTTAACTTTTGCTGCAGGTGCTGCAGTGGCTGGAGTTGCTGCGGTGGCTGGAGTTGCTGCAGTGGCTGGAGTTGCTGCAGTGGCTGGTGCAGCTATTCAAAATCATCGTTGAAATAATTACATTTTTTTGGTTTGAACGAATTCGAAAAAAAACTCAGACTTACCATGGACCACAGATACCAAAAGTATCACGGCAGCGAACATCATTATTGTTGAATTCATTTTTAAGAGCTTTGGAGTTTGATTCTCTTTTCACACTTTGTCGGTTCACAGTTAACAAATTACTTAAAGTTTAGCATCTCTGCAGCCAGCTTTTATACAAAATATAACTCTGTTTTAGGCTAGAAATTAGTAAACAATTTTAAATAAAAAGAAAAATTTACATCGCGGACCGCTTAACTTTTCAACAACAACAACACATTTGTCACGGTTCTTTAGCATGTGTCGTGAAATGATACATTTTCCAATTGTGTCATCAACAAAAATTATTTATGAGCCGGGGAAAGAATGGATGTTGTTTTAGAAAAATTTATTGTTTACTAAGTGAATCAACATTTATAGACATTTTATCACTTATGCAATGGACTATGCTAATATATGTCTTTTTATCACATTTGTTTTTGCATAAATTTGTTTAAAGTTGCGCGTGTCAAATGGTCTGTCTGACGGAAAATTTTGAAACCATAAAAAATTCTATTACCAAAATATTTGATTTCCCAATGATTGCCCAATGTTCTCCTCGTCAATGAATTTCACATACTAACTTCCGGTAGAGTGCATCTCATGCCACTTGTTGTTTTTTTTCGCTAATATGTAGCTTAGCTTTACGTGATTAGGTAATGTGAATGCAAAATTATATTTACATTCATTTTCCTTGCCGTAGTTATTATAAATAACTATTATTCGCTTCCTCTGCGGGACGAAAGAAAAAATTTAAACCCACGGAGCGAAAGTGGCAGAAATGTAAGTGTTGATTCGTGGAGAACTTGTCCAAGAGTTTTAGAAGCAGATAATGATTGAACAAATGATTTTCTTACAAAAGAACAATAGTTTTATTGGAGTAAATTCGAATGTTACAGTCTCTGGTGAAAATCGCAAAAGAATGAAATTCATAAAATTATTCGGAATGAAAAGCTCCTTCGATCGTAGATTGTTTGAATTAACGTAAAGCTTCTTTGATTTATCCAAATTTCTAACAGAACTCGTAGAAAAGTGCTTTTTGAACCAGAACATCTGTATTATTGCCCATATTACGGTGTACTTACGTAGAGTGTATGATGCAATCATGATCAAATTCTTAAATAAAACATGTTTGCTTCATTTCTGTTATGGCTTTTGTGCAAAGATTTTTCTATTTCATTTCTTAAATTAATCCTAAATTTGTATCTGTATATGACACAAATTCCAGCCATGGAGTGGCTTCTATTCTTAACAAAAATTACCCTATTCTATTTGTCCAGAACCATGTAAACTGGCCTGATTCAGGAGAAACAGTGGAAACACTTAACTAGCCTTTTGCTTTTCATTCGAAAGAAGATAATAAACTTCATCCAACACTTGGGAGCTGAATTTCATCGTTGAATGTCGATGAAATTCTCTTGCCAAAATCGGAAATAAATTGCTTTGCATGAGAACCGCACGGACCTAACGTTTCAAAACCTAAAGAAACAAAAAAAATTCTGGCCAATCATAGTTCGATCATATTGATAAGTGAGTCAAATGAATTTTTGTTAATGTGTGTGCTTCGTTTTTTGAATTTTGATACAACCCAACGGAATTGATTGCACAGATTAACTAACTAACAAAATCGTGTGAATTATAACAGAACCGACACGACACTAAATTTTTCTATTTACACTGTGAATGATTCAAAATTTCTATGGTCAAATTAACTGAAAAAATTACGAATTTTATTTAAAATAAATTTGTCATAAGTTTATTTTTCTCAGTATGTTAAGTCTATGTGGTACCTACATCTTTTTTTTAACTTATTTTGTAACTCGCTTCGCTCTGGCTGCTAACTTATCACTTGTTTTAATTTTGACAAATGTGTTGTTGCTATTATTGAAAATTAAAAAGGACACAATTAAATAATTTTTGTAAAATTGTTCAATTTTGCAGCACAAAACAGAGTTTGTGTAAGAGATGGCTGCAGCGATGCCAAACTTTTGTTTAGTAATTTTATACCAGTGAAGCGAGAAAGTGTGAAATGGAATTCCAAAGCTATTAACAATTCAACAGTAATATATTCGCTACCATGATACTAATGGTATGTGTAGTTCATGCGGTAAGACCGAGCTTTTCGAATTTGATCGAACCAAATAAATCTAATTGTAATAATGAATAATCTAATTGAACAATCAATTGAATTGAATCATTAAACGATGATTTTGAATAGCTGAAACTCCAGCTACATCTGCAACTCAAGCTACATCTGCCACTCCAGCAAAACTTGCAGCAAAAGTTAAAAGATCTGCTCAAGTGCCCACTGCTGCGACTCCGGCAGCTACTGCAATAGGAAATCTGCTCTAGTAGACACTGTTGCGACTTCGGCTTCGTCATAAGAGTGAAGAATATTTATGCCTTTGTAAACTACGTTTTTTCACCTATTTAGTTTTGTTAACGAAAAAGATTACCAAACTTTATTTTATTTATTGATCTTCGTCATAGCGAAGTCTAACGATTGTAAGAAGGAGATCAATCGAATATTTATATTAAACACGTCCATACTGCGTCACCCATACTCTACATATCAGTTGATTGACACCCATGTTGGTAAGAACATAAATCGGAAATATTGAAAAATTCTGTCACTTAAACAAGAGAGACAGGAAACGACCTTTTTGAGTGTACCCCGATTCACAAATGATCTAATGTAGTGTTCTGTTGAACTCAGAGTCTTCTAAATACTTAGTTGCTTAACGTTCATACGCAGTACTTTCTTTTTTTTATTTGTGTAATTCTTACACACAATGATCAATCTATAGATTGGTGCGCGAGCTGGCAACTGCTGGGACACTTGGTACTTTGTATTTTAATAAAACTTGACAGACATTTCCGGGAAGTGCCCTGTATATTTCATACTCAGGCCGGCTTAAAGTGTTCTCCGATTTCTTATATCTATGGCCTTTATGAGAGCTTAGGATTTTGCTGAGAAAGATGTACCAGTAGTTATTTCTCTCATTGCTTCTGTTGTGATTGAAGAGCTCTTTACTTTGAAAAAATATCCTGTAGGATGTGGCAGGCAGAAAGATGATAATTTGGCGACTGTGACGTCGCTTCGACAGAATAGAGGGAACATCCAAGGTAAATATAGTGAGGAGGTAATGTCATTCAGACGCGCGGCCTAGCACATTAGTTCGATGCCAAAGACATCTTTTTTTTAAATGGTTGACTACGATTTACTTGTATTTCACAAAAATATTTTCGCTATCTCACAACAGATGGCCCGACATTCTATTCCCTTTTTTGCTTTCAACGAAGGGATGAGATTGCGTTTGTATCGAACTTTCGTGCCACCGCACATCTGGTTCGGTTATATAGGTCATTACCTCTTCACTATATTTACCTTGGGAACATCTCGGCAATTTCTATAGAACGACTGAAATGTCAGAAACGACGTCCCAGTCGCCAGATTATCATCTCTCTGGAGTGCTAATCGTTTTTCACAGAAGTGTTGAATAAATTTGTTAATTCAAAATTTCCGAAAACATTTAAGTGTGTCAGTGTAGAACGATAAGGAAAATGGGAAATATGAAAAATGTGGCAGTACATGGCAGCTCTCTTAGTAATCGCACACATATTGTTTACGAAATTAGGAGGCCAAAATTTTTTGCAAATTTCATTATTGTAGAAGTGTATGAGTACAGTGTGATGAAAGTTACAAGAGGACACTATCCGATTTTCGCCCTCATAATTGCTAGATTGCTAGAGAGCTGCCTTGGGTAGTATACAAAAAATCGAACTCGTATGGAAAAATCATAGTAACCGCGAAAATTGTGTCTTTTCGCATACTATTTCGAGACTTTTAATAATGAAATCGAGGGCAACATCACTGAAATACAGTTTCTGTGTATCAGCAATTGTGGTACCACCGTGCATCTTAGAGGTTAATTTAATGCTCATATTCGTTAAATGGATACTCTCTTCAATTGAAGGATACTCTCCTAATATCTATTAACTGGTTCCACTCCTTTAGGTATTTTTTTTTATTACTAACATGTGTGTCAAACAACCTATAAGTAAAGTATGTGTGACGCAGTTAAGTCGGATTTAAAGTAAACAAAAATAGTTGTTTCGGCGATAGATATCCTTCTTCATCGTTAAAAAACGTTCCTACGACGATAATCGCTAAATAAAATTAAAAAATTTAAGTTCAACTTTGTCCTTCTCTTTTATTTATTAATAAAGCCAAACAAGTGAGTAAGCGTAGTTTATAAAGGCATAAATATTCTTCACTCTTGTGGCAAAGCTGGAGATGCAGGATTTTCTTATAGTCCTCACAATCCAGGAGTAGCTGGATTTGCAGGAACTTCCGGAATCGTAGGAACTTCTGGAATTGTAGGAACAGCAGGAGCGGCTGGGGGAGCTACTTGAGCAGATCTTTTAACTTTCGCTGCAGGTGTCGCCGGAGTTGCTGCGGTGGCTGGAGTTGCAGGAGTGGCTGGTGTTGCTGCAGTGGCTGGAGTTGCAGCTATTCAAAATCATCGTTGACATAATTCAATTTCTTTGGTTTCAACGAATTTGAAAAAAAACTCAGACTTACCATGAACCACAGATACCAAAAGTATCACAGCAGCGAATATCATTATTGTTGAATTCATTTTTAAGAGCTTTGGAGTTTGATTCTCTTTTCACACTTTGTCGTTTCACAGTTAACAAATTTCTTAAAATTTGGCATCTCTGCAGCTACCTTTTATACAAAATATAAATCTATTTTGTGCTGGAGAATTAGTAAACAATTTTACAAAAATGAATTTACATTGCGGGAATATTCAAAAACATCAACTCATTTGTCATGGTTCTTTGGCATGTAACGTGAATTGATACATTTTCCAGTTGTCTCATCAACAAAAATTATTTATGAGCTGGGGATATTTTGCTAAGAATGGATGTTGTTTTAGAAAAATTGATTGTTTGCTAAGTGAATCAGCATTTATAGCCATTTTATAAATTGTGCAATGGACTATGCTAATATATCACATTTGTCTTTGCATAATTTTGTTTAACATTGCAAAGAAAGATGCGCGTGGTCTAATGGTTGGACGAAAAATTTCGAAACTAGAAAAGGTTCGATTACCAAAATATTAGATTTTCGTCCATTATCCACCAAAATTCCGCATAAGGTATTAAGTTGGAAACACCCCGTTCACCCAATGTCCACCTCGTCAATGAATTTTACGTTATAGCTTCCGGTAATAGTATTTTATATGCTGATGGCATCGAAAGTAGTGCTTGACGCATGTAGCATGTAAACTGCACTTTACGCTACTTTTGTACTACAATACCTTTCGTAATTTCTTGTAAATTATTGTTTTGGCTTGTATAAATACGTCATTTGCCGCTTCTGAATGTGAATGTGTGTGCTCGTCATATTTATCATCATATGAAAGTCATTTCAGTCGTTCCAGCTGTGCATCCACTCGTTTCACAAATACTCACACTCGGATACATATTCACTCACTTTAGTGCAATCTAGAGCACTGTGCCGGCCGGCCCGAACGAAGAGCCCGTTTAGAATGACAAAAGACATATAGTGTACAGAATTCAACTTTCTATTGATCTTTTGCTAATTCCACGATCACGATCACATTGAACGTTATAGGTCGAATGGTCGATCTTAGAAACAGCCTATTCACTAATAAAACATTTCATACAAGTAAGACAGAAGAGAAGCTGTCTGCCAGCCATTTGATGCATACATGACGTATGTTCTGTTATCAGTGAACAAGCAATGCAACCATGACTTATTAAAACAAGTATGTAACGTACTATTGTTTTGATTCGTTCACTCAGAAAACAATAAGTTTTTCTGTATACGTGAGAGTGTATTGGTGAGCTATGATATGAATCGGTCGGTAGGGAAAGTAAACGGTCGAGAAGGAAAGTAACGGTTGGGAAGGAAAGCACCTACACACTCTCACTATTACAGAAAAATATCTTTCAAAATACCCCAATACACACTCGATGTGTGTTTTCGCTTGGGCTTCGCCCGCGCGTGCACACACATCTTGTGTGTATTGGGGTATGTTGAAATATACTATTAATTTACTACAGTTCGTTTTTTTTATTTCGGAACACATTTGAGATATTTTAGAGTTTTAAAAGTCATCGATTTCATGGCATCGGCCTATAACAGAAGATGCGTCCGTTTCACACTTTCTCGCAGGCGCACTTTTTATTTTGAATTTGAATTTTTCGTCATTTTAATTTTTTTGTTGTTTTGCTACGCAAAGTGTTTAATTTCCGGTTTTAATATTTTATTTTATAATTTGGAGGTTCGATACTCTAATTTGAGACTGTGCGAATAACAGAATTAATATAAATAACTTATTTTGAAGTTTTATCAGATTTTTGTCGTAAATTTTTCATAGATGAATAGTATTAGTATAGTTCTTCGGTAACGCGTAACATTTATTGACATTTTCAAGGTTATACACACGTTACAAGGCAGCGTCAATGTATAGAAGCACGACCAACCTTTACCCTACTGATTTTTCAGATTTGGTAATTCAAAGAATTTACGACACATTTGTCGATTCAATACTAAGAACACACATTCTTATTCTACGGACTATAAAGGACCGTTCAGTGTGTGTGGCTTCTATTGAGACCATTTATAGAAGAAAATCAAAGCCTAGCTTAGAAGTTTCTTGAATTAAATTTATTTATTTATAAGAATTAAATTGCCGTAAGTTTATCAATGGCGGTAAACTCTGACATTTGTTTCAACTAAAACTAAAATCATTTTAGACGAAGAGGAAAGTCTTATTAGAATAATTTAGATGCTAATACTTTGGAATATCGCATAAAAAAATCTTCGTAAAGGTTAATACAAACATTCGAAAATTTTCTGACGAAATGCCTAAAGCTGGGTTATGAAACAAAAGCTCTAGATTCATCGAAATTCAAAGGAAAAGGAAGAGCCAATATGCCGTAATTTGTAAGAAAAAACATGTGTAAAAGAGACAAAAAGAACTGTTCGAAGTTTTATGAAGTACTTTATGAAGTTCCAATATTCAGCTCAAATTAGAAAAAAAGTTTTCATTCAGGCGGAAAAAAACTTCACATTCATTCACCAGGTAGAGAGCCAAAACAACAACTTTTTTCTCTCACCTTTTTTTCTACTTTTCGTTACAGTGGCATCACTTTTCGTTTCCAGTGACATCAATTTTCGTACCCACTCATGTCATTTTCGGACGTTTTCACCACCTGGGTCAAAAACAAAACTTTTCATACCTAGGACCAAAAAAGTGCGACTTCATCGCACTTTTTCTCCGTCTGATAATATATTATTTCAACACAAAACATGTTTTCCACACAGAACATGTTTTTCCATGTGAAACACATTTCTTATCTGAACCATGTTTCCCATTCGAATCATGTTTTCTATCTGAAATATGTTTCCCATCAGAAGCATGTTTCGAATCTGAAAAATGTTTGACATTTTAAACATGTTTTCCATTTGGAACATGTTACTTATCTGAAACATGTTCCTTATCTGAAACATGTTCCTTATCTGAAACATGTTCCTTATCTGAAACATGTTCCTTATCTGAAACATGTTTCTTATCTTAAACATGTTCTTATCTTAAACATGTTCTTATCTGAAACATGTTCCTTATCTGAAACATGTTCCTTATCTGAAACATGTTCCTTATCTGAAACATGTTCCTTATCTGAAACATGTTCTTATCTTAAACATGTTCCTTGCCTGAAACATGTTCCTTATCTAAAACATGTTCTTATCTGAAACATGTTCCTTATCTGAAACATGTTCCTTATCTGAAACATGTTCCTTATCTGAAACATGTTCTTATCTTAAACATGTTCCTTGCCTGAAACATGTTCCTTATCTGAAACATGTTCCTTATCTGAAACATGTTCCTTATCTGAAACATGTTCCTTATCTGAAACATGTTTCTTATCTTAAACATGTTCTTATCTTAAACATGTTCCTTATCTGAAACATGTTCCTTATCTGAAACATGTTCCTTATCTATGTTCCTTATCTGAAACATGTTCCTTATCTGAAACATGTTCCTTATCTGAAACATGTTCTTATCTTAAACATGTTCCTTGCCTGAAACATGTTCCTTATCTAAAACATGTTCTTATCTGAAACACGTTTTCTACCTAAAATATTTTTCTATTGGAAATATGTTTACTATCAGAAAAATGTTTTCCGTTTGAAACATGTTCTCCATTTGGAACATGTTTTCAATTTGAAACATTCTTTCCATCTGAAATTTGTTTAATATCTGAAATATGTTTCCTATGTGAAACATGTTTTCTATCTGAAATATGTTTCCCATCTGAAATATGCTTTCCATCTGAAGCATGCTATCCATGCGAAACATATTTTCCATGCAAAAAAATATCTTCTAAAAACAACGAATACACTATCTTTAGTCGTATTGTTAACGATAATAAACAAACCACTGTTGCTACTTTCATCTACAACTGATTATAAAATTAACTGACTTTCCCTGTTTACATGGACCAGACTGTCAAACAGCTGAATCGAAATAGTCCACAAAATTGAAAGTCGCGCGGCCACTATACCAAAAAATTAAAAGTCGGCAACTATACGACAAAAATCTGATAAAACTTTTAAAAAAAGTTACTTATTTCTATTGATTCTTTTATTTTCCCGGACGTAAATTACAGTATTGAGCCTCCAAATTATAAAATAAAATAATAAAACCTAAAATTGAACACTTTCTGGAGCAAAACAACGAAAAATTGAAAAAGATGAAAAATTCAAATTCAAAATAAAAAGTGCGCCTGAGAAAAAGGCTGAAACGGACGCATTTTTGCTATTTGACATTAATGACTTTAGAAACTCTAAAAAATCTTACGGTGTTCGAATTTAGTTTGAACACACTGTACTAATTCCTTGCAAAATATTCACAGTTTAATCACAGTTATTTATACAACCGAGTGATAAATGTTTTTTTATCTATCTAGAACGATAATCTCGAGCTTATCTCCCTAGGGAGGTTTTACTTATCTCGATATATCTTTTCTCGACAGATAAAACATGGTATGTACCTATTGCCAGACTGTTATTTTGACGTGTAGGCATTATTGCCCACGCCTTCGGCAATAATGTCCTACACGCCAAAATAACAGTCTTGGCAACAGGTACATAATATATATTAGGCACTAGATGTGAAGATTGTCACTAGAGGCCGTAGGCGGTGTGCATTTAAAGTTAGGCATGTTCGATAATTCATTCGATTGATTAAATATCGATTATTTCCCTGGAATCGATTATCGATATTTTCAAAAAATCAATATCAATCGAATGTTTTATCGATAATCGATAAATATCGACTGAAAATCGATATATATCGACTGATAATCGGCAAATATAGACTGATAATTCGATTTTCAGAGGATATTTGTTGATTATCAGTCGATATTTATCGATTATCGATAAAACATTCGATTGATATAGTATCGAATATTTGGAAATTTTATCATCGATTGATGATATTTTTCAGTGAACATGCCTATTTAAAGTCTCCTACTTTTCGTCGCTTGTTGCGAAAATAGTAATTTTGTCACCTTATATAAAACTTCGGATGTCTTTCCTTTGTTGTGAAAACTGGTGTCTTAATCTCGTGAGAAAAATAGGAAAGTACATATTCTCGGGTGGCTTGTGGCCACAAAACGCCCTCGAATTAAAATTTTCAACTTCTTTTTTCCCAGGTTAACAAATAACTATTTTAGCTGCGATCTCTCGAACACAACATCTTTTACAAGTGCTTTTCGTGTAAAAACAACAAAAACAAATGGAACTTGCGTCTTTTTGTGCGAAGTGCTTTATACATTTCATATTCAGGACGGCTAAGTGTGTTCTGCGATTTCTGCATGATAATGGATAATGGATGTTTAAAACCTTAGGGCTTTGCCTATATAAATAAATGCTGAAAAGGCTTTGATGTCCTTTTTACCATCGTTGAGCGTCACTATGGCGATGACCGATCAATTAAATAAACTTTGTTAACTTTTTTCGTTCTCGTTTATTTATTTTAATAAAACTAAACAGGTGAAAAACCGTAGTTTACAAAGTCATAAATATTCTTCACTCTTTTGGCGAGGCTAGAGTTGTCGCAACAGTGCTTACTTAAGCAAATTTCCTTATACTCCGGGAGTAGCCGGATTTGCAGGAAGAGCTGGACTCACTGGAAGAGCAGGAAGGGCTGGTAGAGCTACTTGAGCAGATCTTTTAACTTTTGCTGCAGGTGCAGCGGTCGCTGGAGTTGCAGGAGTTGCTGCAGTGGCCGGATTTGCAGGAACAGCTGGATTTGCCGGAAGAGCAGGAAGGGCTGGGAGAGCTAATTGAGCAGATCTTTTAACTTTCGGTGCAGGAACAGCTGGGTTGGCAGGAACAGCTGGATTTGCGGGATTTGCAGGAACGGCTGGGAGAGCTACTTGAGCAGATCTTTTCACTTTCGCTGCAGGTGCTGCAGTGGCTGGAGTTGCTGCAGTGGCTGGAGTTGCTGCGGTGGCTGGTGCAGCTGTTCAAAATCATCGTTGAAATAATTAAAGTTCTTTGGTTTGAACGAATTAAAAAAAAAACTTACCATGGACCACAGATCCGAAAAGTATCACGGCAGCGAACATCATTATTGTTGAATTCATTTTTACGAGCTTTGGAGTTTGATTATCTTTTCACACTTTATCGTTTCACAGTTAACAAATTACTTAAAGTTTGGCATCTCTGCAGCCAGCTTTTATACAAAATATAACTCTATTTTGTGTTGCATAATTAGTAAACAATTTTACAAAAATGAATTTACATTGCGGCAATATTCAAAAACATCAACACATTTGTCATGGTTCTTTAGCATGTAACGTGAAATGATACATTTTCCAGTTGTGTCATCAACAAAAATTATTTATGAGCTGGGGATATTTTGCTAAGAATCGATGTTGTTTTAGAAAAATTTATTGTTTACTAAGTGAATCAACATTTATAGCCATTAAGTTTATCAATTATGCATTTATGCCAAGTTGTGAGTCCATTTAATCCATTAAATCCATTTAATCTAATTTTTTTAGTTTTACCGAAATAATTAGGCCACCCACCTAAAAAATTTGTAAACTAATTACGAAAATTAGATTCGCACGATCCACAGGGCGTTTAAGTACTCGTGAGACATGGAAATTTTTTTTTTTGTAAAGATGGTATTAAATTTATTTAATCCATTTAATCCATTTTACACAAAAACTTCTAAAAGTGGAATTTTATGCTTTTTAACGTTCTAGTATGACTTGTAGTACGTGGTTCGATCAAAATCAACCATTTTTAAGACTTTTTCATGTGTCGGGGCCGAAAATGAGGGAGTTTCGAAATTTTTCTTGGGTTTTCGACCCCTTACATGAAAATTTTTTTGAGTATCTGTTTTGGACGATTGATTTTAGGCACTTTCGCATGTACAACTCGCGAAATTGCCTAAAAACAATCGTCCAAAACAGATACACAAATAACTATTAAAGTATTTGGTAAAATGAACTTTTTTCCTATTTAATCCATTTAATCCAATTTTTATTCCATTTAATCCAATTTTTATTCCATTTAATCCATTAAATCCATTTAATGTAAAAGTGACTCACCTCTCGATTTATGCAATGGACTATGCTAATATGCCTTTTTCTTACATTTGCTTTTGCATAAATTTGTTTAACGTTGCGCGTGTAAAACCATCAGACGGAAAATTTTGAAACCGAAAATATCTTACATTACTAAAATATTTGATTTGCGCCCATTTGCCACACAAGTTCCACATAATGTATTAAGTTCGTCAATGAATTTAACATGCTTAAGATAAAGTGAATTTTACGGCAATTTTTGTGACAGTGAAAATGTACTGAAATGTAATATAAACTTTGCACATGTGTCCAAATGTTTATTTTGACGCGTTGGTGATTGTGATCCTTAGCCGAAGGCGAAAAAATTAGCTTTACTAATAGTAAATTACTAAATTGGCGACTATTTTTCCAATTGCCCTATGGCACCTAAAAGCTGAAAGCGGCACTGTACTGTGATATCGACTGCGATTTTGTTGTTTTTTTGAATTTTTTTTTGTTCGTTTTCATTTAACTGTAATTGGACGGTTTTTCTTTTAATTTACTTTTTGATAATTCACGTCGTAAGTGCGGTCGAAATTCAAAATGGAAAGTGCGGAGGTCTTTCTAACGTAGCGTCATTTTCATACAATGAAGCGTTGAAATGGACTTTTCGGTTCACTTTTTCATCGAATCCTTCACTTAAAATTCAAATTTTAGGCACACTTACGGCGTCAATTTCGTTCCACTGTTGCTGTTTTAACTATTTGTTTGTATGTATGTATCGTCTGTCTGTATAAGATCAACGATAAAAGATGTGAACAAACTCAACAAACTCTCTCAAAAAATCGAATTAGGGTTTAAAATAAGTTTAAGAAACTCTGCCTCTTCATAAGACTAAAAGTGAACATACTCACGAATCGTAAACAAGTAGCAGAGTTTACAAACGTCTCTACAACCTTAATAAATGTAGTTTGATTGCTAGAGAGGGTATTGAATGTACTATTTCATACCTAGGACACAAAAGTGCGACTTCGTTCGGGAAAAACTGACATTTCTTAATGAAAAATCATGGCAAAATAGGTCGTATTTCAGTTGTCAGATGCACAAAATACTATTCGTACCACGGACTAAAATTCTGTTTTTGCGCCTTCGGCTCTGTCTGAAAACTTCTCACACGCTAAAAAAGACATTTAGTCCTAGGTACGAAATGTACTATTGTTTTGATTTGTAACAAACTTTTGCAATCTTTAGTATCATTTTATTTGCAACTTTTAACAAAGTTATGCTAAAAATGAAGAATTGAGATGAAAACTCTCATTAGGATAGTATACATGGCATGGTGAAATGGCTATAACTGTTGATTCACTCAGAAAACAATAGCGGTATTTCTTTTGTTTTTTTTTTAGACTCGATATGCCTACGCACGTATATCCAGCATTTCGAGTATATTTGAAAATATTGCGTATATAGCATAGCTTTGAGTGCACTCTAGCAGTTTGTTTGACTAAAATATGTCGAGGTAAAATTTAATTATTTTTCAGGTGACGGTTGTCAAACTTATACAGTTTATACTTAATATACTGGGTATACTTGATTTTACCCAGCATAAATGCTTTATGAGAAAAAAGAAGAAATGGTCCTAATCAATTTTAATTTACTGTGCGAGAAAATAGACATGGTACATTTCACAACAAATACAATCCAATTGTTATTCAATCCACATGCGATTTACACGTTATAATACATGTACATACGTAAATGTCGTAACATTGGTAATGCATGTGGATTGAATAAGGAGAATTGGATTGTAATTGTAACTTCTTATTTTGCTTTGCATGTATCACTAATTCCTTGCAAAATATTCACAGTTTATAGTGGCTTATTATGCATAAAGTTATAGCTCTATGTTTTTATGCATTCGATTGATACATGCTTTTTACAATAGTAATTTCCTCACCTCAGATGCAAATTCGTATTCCTTGCCTTTGCTGTGAAAACTTATGTATTCATATCGGAAAAAAATTCAAAAGTGCATTTTCTCGGGTGTCTTGTGGCCACAAAACACCATCGAAATAAAATTTGTAACTTTTTTTCCTAGGTTAACAAATAACTATTTTAGGCTGTGATCGCTCGAGTTGGGATTTACTATTTTATTTCAGAGGTGAATGCAACGCCTTTCATATGTGCTTTCGTGTGTTCTTCTCCACGAAACAAAAACATCAATTTGTTCCACCACTTTTAAAAACAAAAACAAAGGGGATAATTCGGGGGAGATTGTATAAAACTAATATTTAGTATGGTGTGTAAGGACCTTCAATTTATATGGAACTTACGTCTTTTTCTGCGAAGTGCTTTATATATTTCATATTCAGGACGGCTAAGTGTCTATGTGTCTAAAATCTATGGATTTTTTTAAAACCTTGTGTTGTGATGCCCTTCTTACCATCGTTAAACGTCACTATGACGATGGCCGATAAATAAAACAAATTTTGTTAACCTCTTTCGTTCTCGTTTATTTATTTTAAAAAATCTGAACAGTGGAGAAACTGTAGTTTCTAGAGGCATAAATATTCTTCACTCTTATGGCGATGTTGTCGGGTTGTCGGAACAGTACTTACTTACCGGGAGTAGCCGGATTTGCTGGATTTGCCGGAAGAGCAGGAAGGGCTGGGAGAGCTACTTGAGCAGATCTTTTAACTTTCGCTGCAGGTGCTGCGGTGGCTGGAGTTGCAGCAGTGGCTGGAGTTGCTGCAGTTGCTGGAGTTGCAGGAACAGCTGGATTTGCCGGAAGAGCAGGAAGGGTTGGTAGAGCTATTTGAGCAGATCTTTTAACTTTCGCTGCAGGTGTCGCCGGAGTTGCTGCGGTGGCTGGAGTTGCAGGCGTTGCTGCAGTGGCTGGAGTTGCAGCTATTCAAAATCATCGTTGACATAATTCAATTTCTTTGGTTTGAAGGAATTTGAAAAAAAAAACTCAGACTTACCATGAACCACAGATACCAAAAGTATCACGGCAGCGAGCATCATTATTGTTGAATTCATTTTTAAGAGCTTTGGAGTTTGATTCTCTTTTCACACTTTGTCGTTTCACAGTTAACAAATTACTTAAAGTTTGGCATCTCTGCAGCCAGCTTTTATACAAAATATAAATCTATCTTGTGCTGAAGAATTAGTAAACAATTTTACAAAAATGAATTTACATTGCGGGAATATTCAATAACATCAACACATTTGTCGCGGTTCTTTGGCATGTAACGTGAAATGATACATTTTCCAGTTGTCTCATCAACAAAAATTATTTATGAGCTGGCGATATTTTGCAAGGAATGGATGTTGTTTTAGAAAAATTTATTGTTTGCTTATTGAATCAACATTTATAGCCATTAATTTTATCAATTATGCAATGGACTATGCTAATATGCCTTTTTCGCACATTTGTTTTTGCATATAAATTTGTTTAAGGTTGCGCGTGTCTCATGGTTTGACGGAAAATTTTCAAACCGAAAAAATCTTACATTCCATTTCTATTAGTACATTACGTTCTTGTTTGTAGATTTTTATTTTGGCTAGAGGAATCGACTTTTCCTGTCTTGGCACAAAATAATATATTACGTCCTTGCCTGTAAGTTTGTTGTTTTATCAAGTGTGAGCTTTACGGAACGAGCCGAAGGCGAATGGAGTAATCACACAAGTTAAAAAAATAACTTACAAGCTATTACATGCTTGTGTACGGTAAATGCGTAAGCTTAAACATGTAAAATATCTCGAGTGTAACATGACTAAAGGGTATATCTCTGATATATCAGAAACTACTGAACCCGTCATGAAGTCAATCTGCCATATGGTTCGGACGATATTGTCGAAAAACTGAAAAGCCTCTAGAGAATATGACGAGGAATGCTAACTTGTGAAATATAGGAGATATGCCCTTAGTGATGTTGCCCTCGATATGATACAATCATGACGAAATATATGAGTCAAAGGCACTTATTCGAATGTGTGTGTTCGTATATATCGTCGTTTGAAAGTCATTTTACTCGTTCACAGCTGCGCCTCCACGCGTTCCAACAAATATGCACACTCGGATACATATTCACTCACACTCGTATATCTGGAGCACTGTGCCGGCCGACCAGTCCGAAGACAAAATTTTCAACATTTGCAATGAGAAACGACATACGTACAGAATTCAACTTTCTGTTGATCTTTTACTAATTCCACGATCACATTGACCATTTAGTTCGAATTGTCCATCTTAAAAAACAAGCAATGTAATCATGACTCACTTATTAGACCAAGTATGTAGCGTACTATTGTTGTGATTAGTAACAAACCGTTGCAATCATTAGTAATCATTATATTTGCAACTTTTAACAAATTTATGCTAAAAATAAAGAATTGAGATGAAAAGTCTCATTAGCATATTATGGAATGTTGAAATGGTTTTAATTCGGAAAACAATAAAATAAGTTTTAATTTACCAATAATTCCTAGTAAAATATTCATAGTTTATAGTAGTTTTTTGTATCAATCATGCTTTTTAACAACGCAGATGAGAAAATAGTAATTCTCTCACCTCAGATAAAACTTCGGATGTCTTGCCTTTGTTGTAAAAGTTAGTTTTTGAAGTAACGAATTTCTTACACAGATTTTCGTTTCCAATCGAATGGGCTAACTGAAAATCTCGAACAACGCAAAGCGAGAAGATTGACACAAGCACCTGAACTAATGTAAGAGGACCTTAAATTTATACGTCACCTACGCCGTTTCGAAATTATATTTTAACTCTCTTCGCTCTAGTAACGAACAACGCTCTTGTTTTAATTTTCCATTTTTCCAGTTTTTTTTTTGTAAACAAATAACTATTGTTGAAACGATAACATGTGGATAATATATGTGACAAACGTGTGGATGTTGTTGAACAGTTAAACGGTCGCAATGTAAATTCTTATTTGTAAAACTGTTTACTAATTATGCAACGAAAAAAGAGTTGTAGTTTGTATAAAAGCTGGGTGCAGAGATGCCAAACTTTAAGTAATTTGTTAACTGTGAAACAACAAAGTGTGAAAAGAAAATTAAACTCCCAAGAACTTAGAAATGAATTCAACAATAATGATGTTCGCTGTTGTGATACTTTTGGTATCTGTGGTCCATGGTAAGTCTGATTTTTTTTTTCGAATTCGTTCCAACCAAAGAAATGCAATAATTTCAACGATGATTTTGAATAGCTGCTACTCCAGCCACTGCAGCAACTCCTGCAACTCCAGCCACTCCAGCCACTCCAGCCACTCCTGCAACTCCAGCGACACCTGCAGCAAAAGTTAAAAGATCTGCTCAAGCCACTGCTGCAACGCCGGCAACTCCTGCAACTCCGGCAACTCCTGCAACTCCGGCTGTTCCTGCAAATCCGGCTGTTCCTGCAAATCCGGCTGTTCCAGCTGATCCGGCTACACCCGGTTTGATAGGAATTCTGCTTAAGTAAGCTGCAACTCCGTCAACTGTAGTCTCGCCATAAGTGTGTTCATAACTTTGTAAACTACGTTTTATCACCTGTTTAGTTTTATTAATAAACGAGAAGGAGAAAGTATAAACAATGAAGAAAATCTAATATGATATTCATAGTGTGAAGTCAGTCACACGTGGTTTTTCGCACTAGTGCGATAAAGTACCTTGCAAATCCTTCTGACTCCGAACGGTGTAGCCGTGAAGAATAGAATGCGATTTACGGACGTGTTTTCAAATTTGTAAACTTTGAACTTAGAATTACGATCCACCTACCTAAGTTTGCATGTGCGTGCACCATCATTGATGCGTCGATTTAAATTAATTGCAATTATTTTACAGCGGAAAATCTGAAAATTCAATTTCGAACTGTTGCTATGATGGTCCCTGATCGTCAAATCATTATCCGTGTAAAATTGGCTTCGTGCGGATTTCTCGAGAACATTACTCTAGCACGAAAGTTCTACACCCTGTACAAACTTTGTGAGGAACAATTAACGAAACAGGTTCAGTAAAATGTTTATTACGATCTCAACGGCTATGACATGTTCCACTGATCCATTAGGTTCATTATGACTTCGGTCTTCGAAACATTTTATCAGTTCTACGAACACTGGGAGCATCGAAGCGTCAGAATTGCAAAGACAGTGAAAGTACAATCGTCATGAGAGTTCTGCGCGACATGAATTTGTCGAAACTGATCGACGACGATGAACCACTCTTTATCTCACTTGTTGCTGATCTGTTTCCTAATCAATCCATTGAGAAAACGGTCTATTCCGACCTGGAAACGGCAATTTCACAAAAAGCCGACGAAGCTGGTCTTGTGTACCATCCCCCCTGGGTGCTGAAATTGATTCAACTTTATGAGACGCAAAAAGTTAGACATGGAATTATGACTCTAGGACCATCAGGGGCTGGGAAAACGACTTGCATTCAAACATTGATGAAATCATTGACTCAGATGGGCGATGCGCATAGGTTGGATGTTTTAAAGTTTTGTAAAAGTTGGAAACCTCCAATTTTACTTTTAGGGAAATGAGAATGAATCCAAAAGCGATTACTGCCGCTCAAATGTTTGGGAAGTTAGACGTGGCAACGAACGATTGGACCGATGGAATCTTTTCAGCTCTGTGGCGGAAAACGTTGAAAATGAAAGGTGGTAAGTCGTTCTATGAATGCTTTTTGTCAGTCTTCACAGCAGAACTAGCCCACGCGTTTATATTTTCTTCTCACGCTTTCTTGTGCTTTTCGAGACCGCTTAAGCCTAAGCTTAACTTAAGGGTGCATTGGTCCTATAGCTAAAGTTATCATTTTACCAAATCAGGCGAACACATCTGGCTGGTTCTTGATGGACCTGTCGATAGTATCTGGATAGAAAATCTCAACTCTGTGCTGGACGATAATAAAACGCTAACGCTAGCGAATGGTGATCGTTTGTCGATGTCACCAACTTGTAAAATTATCTTCGAACCGCACAACATTGATAACGCATCCCCAGCTACAGGTAAAGAATCTCTGCTTTCAACCGGAATGATTTCTCAATGCTTCATGCTTTCAGTATCGCGAAACGGTATGGTGTACATGAGCTCATCTGGATTGGACTGGAAGCCTAGTAAGTCTTTGAAATCTTCAATTGTTTTCAATCTGACAATCAAATTTTCCTCAGTCCTCTGTGCATGGTTGAAAACCCGATCGCCGCGCGAGAACTCGGTTCTGCAAGATTTGTTCGATCAGTCGTTTGGCGTGTTGTACTCTTGGGAGACACAGAACCTACAATTGAAGATGGACGTTCTTCAGTGCAACATTATACAGCAAATGCTCTTTATTTTGGAAGGTTTAGTACCACTGCCCAAAGACGAAACGCCGAACGTTGCTGTTTCCGTGCATGAGAGCGTTGACGAAGAAGCTCAAGACGAACAGCAAATTGAAGTTAAAGAGGAATTGTATTCGCCGGAACATATACATCGACTGTACATTTTTGCATTGACTTGGAGCTTTGGCGCCCTGTTGAACACTGTCGATCGAGTCAAACTGGATCAGTTTGTTAAAGAGAAATTCACCACCTTCGACTTACCGAAACATGAAAGCTTTCCGGATGCAACGATATTTGACTTTTTTGTTGCAACCAACGGTGCGTGGGAACATTGGCGCAGTCTGGTTACTAATTACGCGTATCCGGAAAATGCGACACCCGACTACCTATCGATTCTTGTGCCGATCATAGATAATGTTCGTTTGGACTATTTGATCAAAACCATTGCCAATCAGGAACGAGCCGTTTTGATCATCGGCGAGCAGGGTACCGGCAAAACGGTTATGGTTAAGAATTTCATGAAAAAAACCAATCCGGAAACAACCATGGGAAGGTCGTTCAACTTTTCATCAGCCACATCACCGTACCAATTCCAAAAGACAATGGAAAATTATGTGGAGAAACGGTTGGGCAATACCTTCGGACCACCAGGTGGCCGTAAAATGATTGTCTTCATTGATGACATCAATATGCCCGAAATTAATTGTTGGGGTGATCAAGTGACCAACGAAATTGTCAGGCAAGCAATGGACATGAAGGGATTTTACAGTCTTGAGAAGCCGGGAGATTTTACCAGTATTGTCGATGTTCAGTATGTCGCAGCAATGGGTAAAAATTTAGTTTTATTTTAATAGGTCGAGCGTTGAGATATTTACTCAAAATGGTTGTTCTGGCACTTTTGTTATAGAGCTCTAGAAGGACTAGTCGGTAGTGTTTAGCTCAGTTCGCTTACATTGTAGAGAAACAGGGTAAAACAGGATTTTAATGAAGAGTGAGGAACAGGGTCTTAAGTGCCTCAGGAGCAACATAGTTTTCAGGTTTAATTTTACTTTTGAATTTCGTTGATCACGTGGCACCAATACCTTCATTTTAACACCAAATTTTTCTCTGTACGACGTAAGTTAACTGAATGCACAAGTCGCTTCTGAAGAAACAAAATTGCCAAAACAAATACGATTCGTCGCAGGTAGTGTGATGGCCCTATATACCCTGAAACAAAATTTAAATCCCATTAAAGGCTTACCGGGTGGTGGAAGGAATGACATACCGTCACGCTTGAAACGCCAGTTCTGTGTCTTCAATTGCAATTTACCCGACAATGAATCCATCGACAAAATATTCAGAGTCGTCGGGGAAGGTCATTACAATGCAAAAAGAGGATTCGCGGCCGGTGTTCGTGGATTGATTAAAAAAATCATTCCAGTCACACGATTCCTATGGCAACGTACTCGGAATAAACTTCTGCCCACACCCGCCAAATTCCACTACGTTTTCAATCTTCGCGATTTGTCCCGAATCTGGCAAGGAATGGTCGGCACGTTATCGACAGTCATCACGGCCGAGAATGTTTTGATCTCATTGTGGAAGCACGAATGTACACGGGTGTTTTCGGATAGGTTTACTATTGCTGCTGACAAGGAATGGTTTAACACGGAATTGCTGGCGTTGATCAATGACGAACTGGGCGAAGCGTATGTAGACATGGCTAAGGCGAATCCAGTTTTTGTCGATTTCATGAGAGATGCTCCGGAACCCACTGGTGAAGAGGGTGAAGATACCGATATGGAACTGCCCAAAGTTTATGAGCCCGTTTTGCAATATGATGTGTTGAGGGAACGTCTGAACATGTTTTTGGCGCAATTTAATGAAATGGTCAGAGGATCTGGAATGGATCTGTAAGTGACATAAGACTATGAGAATGGGAAATTGTAAGTGACTCATCTCTCTACTCCTTAAGGGTTTTCTTTCCGGACGCAATGCTTCATTTGGTGAAAATATCTCGCATAATTCGTCATCCTAGAGGCAATGTTATGCTAATTGGAGTTGGTGGCAGTGGTAAACAATCTCTAACCAAACTCGCATCGTTCATTGCCGGTTATAAGATGTTTCAAATCAGTTTGACCCGATCGTACAATGTGGGAAACTTTTTGGAGGACTTGAAACTACTTTACAGAAGTTGTGGCGTTCAGGGCAAAGGAACCACATTTCTCTTTTCCGATTTGGACATAAAAGAGGACGGATTCCTGGAATATTTGAACAATATCCTATCGTCGGGTGTGATCGCAAATTTATTCAATCGAGACGAACAGTCCGAAATCGTCTCCGAACTCACTCCGATCATGAAACGGGAAAATCAGAAAAAAACGGCAAACGCTGAAACGGTCATGGAGTACTTTTTGCAGCGCGTCGTGCATAATCTTCACGTTGCATTTTGCTTTTCACCAGTCGGAGACACGTTTCGGAATAAAGTGCAACGATTCCCGGCGCTGGTGTCTGGTTGTACGATTGATTGGTTTCAGCCATGGCCGAAAGATGCGCTGGTGTCGGTGGCTAGACATTTTCTATCAGAATTTCAGATTGAATGTACCGAAACGGTTAAAGGGGAATTGGTAACGGCTTTAGGCACGATCCAGGATATTGTTGCTGAAACATCGAATGACTACTTTCAAAGGTAACGTCCATTAAAAATACGTAACTTTTGACCCTCTTAATGCCATAAACCACAACTGTCCAGTATCCTGTGACCCTCCTATCTCTCCTTTACTGTCCAAATTTACTCACTCCTTTACATGGAGTTCATTCAATTTCCATTCGTCTAATCATAGATTCCGTCGAGCGACACACGTAACACCAAAGTCCTACCTAAATTTCATTGCCGGATACAAAAACATTTATCAAATGAAACAATCGGAACTGCGAGGCGGTGTAGAGAAAATGGACACCGGTCTTGAAAAGCTGAAAGAGGCGTCGGTTCAGGTTGAGATATTGAAGAAAGACCTGGCAGTCATGGAACTAGATTTGGCTGAAGCGTCCCAAAAAGCCGAAAGCGTTTTGTTGGAAGTGACTGAGAAGGCAATGCAGGCAGAAGTGTTCAAGAATCAAGTTCAAATTGTCAAAGAGAAGGCCGAGGCACTGGTAGCAAAAATTGCCGAAGAGAAGGCATTTGCTGAAGAAAAACTTGAAGCGGCCAAACCGGCATTGGAAGAGGCAGAAGAAGCTTTGAATACGATTAAACCAGCTCACATCGCAACTGTGCGAAAACTTGGCCGTCCACCACATTTGATCATGCGTATCATGGACTGCGTATTGATTTTATTCCAACGGAAAGTGCATCCGTGTATTGCCGATACGAGTGCACCGTGTCCGAAACCGTCGTGGCAAGAAGCCCTAAAAATGATGGCCAGTACGACGTTTTTGCTTCAACTGCAAAACTATCCGAAGGACACAATCAACGATGAGATGATTGACTTTCTTCAACCGTACTTTTTCATGGAAGACTACAATATGGACATGGCAAAAAGGGTTTGTGGTGATGTTGCCGGCCTGTTATCCTGGACAAAAGCGATGGCATTTTTCCACGGTGTCAACAAGGAGGTCTTACCGCTCAAAGCTAATTTAACTCTGCAAGCGGCTAGACTAAAAGTGGCAATGGAAGACTTAGCTGCTGCAGAGAATCAACTTGCCGAACGAGAGGCTGCACTGCAGGAAGTTAAAAACCAGTACGACTCGGCTGTTGGAGAAAAGCAACGCTTAACCGATGCTGCTAATATCTGTTTGAGAAAAATGACCGCTGCAACAGCTCTAATTAACGGATTACAGGGCGAAAAGCATCGCTGGACGCAACAGAGCAAAGATTTCAAGGTTCAGTTGGGAAAACTGGTCGGCGATGTTCTTCTAGCTACCGGATTTTTGTCGTATTGTGGACCGTACAACCAAGAATTTCGGGCGAATTTGCTGAAATGTTGGATGGGCATTTTGAAAGCCAAGCAAATTCCTTTCACGAACAATCTGAACATCATTAATATGTTGGTGGAATCGTCCACAGTGTCCGAGTGGACTCTTCAGGTGAGTCTTTTCAATTGCGAATTAGTCTCGGTAGTAAGTCACGCAAAAGTAACCCTTTCTCCTGTCTCAGTCTTGCCACAAAACCTTGTAATCCATCTCCCTTTAGTGCACTTTATGAACGGAGTCTTAACGAGTTCCATATAATTATAGGGTCTACCAAACGACGAATTGTCAGTCCAGAATGCCCTAATCGTTACAAAGTCCAGCAGCTATCCGCTCCTGATCGATCCTCAGAGTCAAGGAAAACTTTGGATTAAGACCAAAGAAGATCAAAACGAATTGCAGATCACGTCTTTGAATCACAAATATTTCCGCACTCACTTGGAAGGTATCTCGCGTCTTGAAAGTACTTAGAAATTTGGTTAAAATTTTGGTTTGCGTCATTTCAGATAGTTTGTCGCTAGGACGTCCATTGCTTATAGAAGATGTGGGAACAGAACTGGACCCTGTGATCGACAATGTTTTGGAAAAGAATTTCATCAAATCGGGAAGTATCGAAAAGGTCTTGGTCGGTGATAAAGAATGTGACGTTATGCCTGGCTTGTGAGTAAATCTTTAAATTGACACCAATTTCTATCCTAATTTTTCCACTCTAATTCATGGGCTAGCATGCTTTACATAACAACAAAACTCCCGAATCCACCATTCAGTCCCGAAATCAGTGCAAAAACATCAATTATTGATTTCACTGTAACAATGCGCGGTCTGGAAGACCAACTTCTCGGTCGTGTAATTCTAATGGAAAAATCCGATCTGGAAGCGGAACGAGTAACATTATTCGAAAGTGTGATGAAAAATCAGAGAAGCATGAAAGAGCTGGAGGCGAATTTGCTCTCCAAACTCAGTTCGTCCGAAGGCTCACTTGTCGATGACGAAGAACTGATCGATGTCTTGCGAGAAACAAAGACTACAGCCGAAGAAGTGAACCAAAAATTGAAAATATCCGAGGTCACGGAAAAGAAGATCACAATTGCAAGAGAAGAGTTCCGGGCTGTGGCTGCGAGGGGATCGATTCTTTACTTTCTGATCGTCGAAATGAGCAACGTGAACATCATGTACCAGAATTCACTGAAACAATTTCTTGTTATCTTCGACAATTCCATTACGAAATCGACGAAAAGCAACAACACGGACGAAAGAATCAAAATCATTTTGGGCTATCTAACGTATGAGGTGTGGGTGTTCACGAGTCGTAGTTTGTACGAGAGACACAAACAATTGTTTACGCTAATGCTTGCAATCAAAATCGATTATAACAAGGGAAATATAACCCACGATGAGTTCATGGCATTTGTGAAGGGTGGAGCATCTTTGGATTTAAATGCGGTGAGTAAAGAAGAGAATGAGGAAACTCAATGATTTGATGGTGGTACACTTACTAATGCGTATGAGTGTTGAAGTGTATAACCATCCTCATCGTCCACTAATTCCATTAAAACTAATGAAACATTGCGTCTCACACTTAGCGAGACCTTCTCCTTCCTTCTTGTGACTGAATGTCCTTTGTGGATACTCCCTAATAGAAATAATCGTAGGTTACTCCGAAGCCATTCCGCTGGATATTGGACATAACATGGCTGAATCTTGTTGAGATCAGTAAATTGAATACGTTCTCCGATGTGCTGAAGAGGGTTAGTTCAGCTCCAAACAAAAACATTTCACCAAATAATCTCTCGGCTAATCTCGAATCTTCCCAGATCGAACAAAACGAAAGAGATTGGCGGGTGTGGTACGAATCTGAAAAGCCCGAAGCTGAAGAGATACCATGCTCGTACAGTTCAACATTGGACGGATTTAGGAAATTATTGCTCATCCGTTCCTGGTCGCCGGATCGAACCATTTCACAGGCGAAACGATACGTGGAAGAGTCTCTCGGCTCTGAATATGGAGAGATGCAAATTTTGGATCTGGAGGCGACATGGGTGGAGTCAGAGCCACGAACGCCTCTGGTCTGCATCCTGTCAATTGGTAGCGATCCTACGTCTCAGATTGGAAGTCTGGCCAAAAATAAATGCATCGGTAAGATACAGTCAGTCGTCTGAAGTTCATGAATGAAACTTGATTTTTTTTTGCAGCATTGAAATCCGTCTCTATGGGTCAGGGTCAGGAGTTCCATGCAAGAAAAATGATTACTGATGGAATGTCTGCTGGCGGTTGGGTTATGTTACAAAATGTTCATCTCTCAATTAGTTTTTGTTCCGAAATTATTGATATTTTAGGCAAGTATTCTGGCACTTCAAGAATAATACGGCACAATTATTACTCTTTGGAATTTGAATGGGTGTTTAAGAAAAATTATTCGATATATCCTCATACTTGTATGATGGGACGTACTTATGTTGATGACACTGAGTATGTATAGTAAATCATAACAAAAATGATCATTTTTTTATGATTTACTAGAACTACGCAGTGTCATCAATATAAGTACCATTTGACGATTGAGTTAATTTTGTCTCTGGCAGAAAAGACTTGGTAAATCAAATTGAATCAAGTAGGCAACGTGACATCTGAACACTAAAATTGTGAAAGATTATTGCCCGAACGAAGTGAATGAATGAATGAATCTTTATTTCACCGCCAAATACTGGCTGAATAAACGAAAATACAATAAATTAACAGTTTGCAACTTAAATTAAACAAAATTACAGCAATGACAATGACTCAATTGCAAAGACTACATAAGTCTAACGTTCCATAAATTCACGAGCTACGATACCATCGGGCCACCATTCACTTTTTACTATAGAGTCGAAAGCCTCCAAACCGACAGTAATTTTGAACGATACAAAGCTAATAGTTGAAAAATCCACATAGGGCGAAACCAATATTTTACACGACACATCTTTAGCAGACGTTATTACGTTCTTTCGAATTAAGTAATTGACAATTTGTTCCTCGGTAACAGACGTTTCAAAATTGGCCACGTAAACTACTTTGCAGGTCTCACGGTTCGGCGAAACTGTACGTTGTGACTGAATGTGGCCAGTAGACGAATTACTTAGCACTTCGGCAAAAGAACTACAATTAGTTGACAGGTTTGTGGGTTCCGATGGATCCTTTAAAGTATCATCAACGGAATTACGCTGTGGGCTGGATTGAGCAACATCAACATCAGATTGCGCGATTAATGAATCGGTCAGCAGATTCGATCCATTTGAGGCAGGAGTCTCGACCAAACAATTTTCGACTTGTTTTACGTTCGCTGATGAATTGAGTTGCGCAACATCGGGTTTCGAGATTACAGATGTCAGCCGATTCGATCCATTTGTGACGGAAGACTTCATCAAACGATTTTCGGTTTTCGGCTCTACGTTCATTGATGGACTCATCACTGATTGATCGACGTTTCTAATGTGTTCTCCGGCGCTATTCGATCGGTTTGGCAACATTACGGGGCGGACTCAATATAACTCACGCCTTAGTCTTACTTTCTCCCTGAGAAAATTGCATTTTCTTGACGACTGGTCAAATGACATTGCTAGTGAGAAAAGTGCAGCACGCAGCACGTTCTCTCTCGTCGGAAGAAATTAGAACTTTTCTCATTCGAACTGTCACTTTGTTTACGTTGACGAAAATGGTATGGCAAATCGATGTTTTCGTTTCGTGGTGAAAAACGGCAAAACACAACATGCACGTATGAAAAAAGTTGTGTTCACCTCTGGGAGAATTAGTAAATTTGAACTCGAGCGAAATTACGGTCCTCGCTTCGCTCTGGCCGCAAACATCGTTCTTGTTCTTGTTCCTATTGTCTCCAATCGGTAAACAAATAACTATTAATGTATGAGAAGGATGTCACGACAATTTCCGGACTGGTAGAGAGTATAACTCCCTACATCTAGAATGCTACATGACATTGTATTGAGTAGAATTCTTGACACCCTTACAAGTTAAATTTGAAAAAATCGTCACGTCTCAACTCACGTCACAACATTTAATTTGCATTTTAGTTGAAACGGAACATATTGAAGAAAGTTTTAGATTGTGGGTAACGACTGAAGTTCACGAAGAATTTCCCATTGGTCTACTGCAAATGGCAATAAAATTCACAAACGAACCGCCCCAAGGAATTCGTGCCAGCATGAAAAGAAGCTATCAGGTACAAAGATTCTAGAGTGACAGAGCTGTTCATTTCTTGAATATTTTTTTTTTCGGAAACTACAGGCATTTTCCCAAGATTTCCTTGACTACACTGCAGCGGCACAATGGCCGCCATTACTTTACACTGTAGCTTTTCTTCATACTATTGTACAAGAACGACGTAAATTCGGACCACTCGGTAAGTGTTCCCTTGGATATTAAAGGTTGACTTGGAAAAGCCACCAATTCTTACATACTTTATGAGACCATATGTGAAGATCGTGAAAATATTTCGGGTCGAAAATCATTCTTTTTATCGAGTTTCATGAAGTTTCGGTGGTCTTAACCTTCCGAGGCGAAGCCGAGGTCAATGTGCCCACGAAACGTGTCTTTAAATTTTTATGGTAGAGTAATCTACTATTACATGCGAGGGTGACGAAAGAAGTGCTTAAAACATGAAAATGACGGGTTTCGACGCATGTAGCATGTAAATGACTATTAACTCTGGTCCCATAATATCAACGTCTTCCAGTACAAACAGTTTCCAGTGTGCCCTGTTTGCCTAACATAAAAGCAAAATTGTTGCCATTACTTTTCATCACTTCCACCGTTTGTAGGATGGAATGTTCCATACGAATTCAATCAAGCCGATTTCGCTGCCAGCGTTCAATTCGTACAAAATCATCTGGATGAAATGGATGTCAAAAAAGGTGTATCATGGCAAACTGTTTGCTATATGCTCGGTGAGGTGATGTACGGCGGACGGGTAACAGACGATTTTGATAAGCGATTGCTGGTTACGTTTACGCAAGTATGGTTCAACGAAAATCTTCTGACATCCGCTTTTGAATTTTACAAGGGTTACAAAGTTCCAATTACCCGGAATTTACAAAATTACGTAGATTACATTAATAGTCTACCGCCTACGGATACACCAGAAGTTTTCGGTTTACACTCAAACGCTGACATCACATATCAGATAAACACGGCGAAAGGTAGGATATGTGTGCATGGTTTTGTTGTTTTGTGTTATAATTTCGTTGAACGTTTTTACCTATTTTACATAATTTTCCGAATTTTTCAAACATTACAAACATGGTTCACTCATATCACATTCCATAATCCATTGATATATGGGGAATTCCATGACCTGTGCCGTGATGAACGACATTTCGTTTTGAAAAAAGCTTGAAATCAGTGGGACGTTTCTTAGAGCAACGTTCATTGATTTCTATCTCAGCTACAAGTGGACCGAGTTCTGAAGAATCCAAGATTAAGCCAGTTTAACAGATTTCCAACTATTTTCGTTTGAAGTTTTGTTAGTGATGATGGGTCAGTAGAGGGATTACGGCGTCAATTCTCTTTGTTTTATTCTATGTCAACTCTACCGATAGAGTACTGGAAACGGGACGCTGTATCAAACAAATTTTGGACTCTAAAATATCTGGAAACACTTTTCATACAAAATTGTATTCTATTTGGCAGCTGTCACAAAAATCACTTTTGCTTGAAGTGCTTTGCGTCGCAACAAATTCAATGACAAGTAAAAAATAATTAATTTTTTACTCGTCAGATTTTAGTCACATAAAAACTAATTTCTGTTCCAGAGTCCTAAGATCATGCGCTATTCGATGACATTTTATGGGAAAATCCGTCGATTAAGAAAATAATTATTTTCTGTTGTCATTGGCTTTGTGGCAACGACATCTTTCAGAGAAATAGTGAATCGTACTCTATCGGTAGATTTGACATAGAATAAAGCAAAGAGAACTGACGCCGTAATCCCTCTACTGACCCATCAGAACTGTTATTGGGAATCCCTCTCCAGGTCATGATATGCTTCATATAAAATTGTGGTACGACGAATTACATTTTTACACAAATAAATTTCTACGAAAATTATGTACCTGCCTTCAACTTCAACTGTATTATCAAAGAGAAAGTTTTTTTTTTATTGAATTTAATTTAGCCATAACGCTCTTTATGTGATTTCGAAATATCCACCTGTTATTTTACATTACAAATTCCGATACTTTGTTTATGGAAAGCAGCATAAAAGCAGTAATAAAATACAATACACAGCAGGATACGTCGTGGGGTTCGTTTTTTTGTTGTTGGGAAGAAAGCGTCAGACGAAAATGATTGAATCGAAATGATGAAAATTTTTACCATTCTTCTGGTATGTTACAATGTTTCTGGTGGTTGTAATCTAAAAATTTGTTAACAGTGAACGAATGGTGAATGAACGATTCAACAGTGGCTGTCTGTAAAATACCGAGGATTTTCATTTCGGGTTTTGTTAGACTAATCCGTTTTCGCTAGACTTGGAATTGTAAATCAGAACACCAACATGAATGAGAGGGGAGAATGTTCGAAAGCACTGCGGGCCAACGTCAGACGTCGTGATAAAATTCATCATCCATAGCACTCTAGTTCCAAGCATGAACACTCCAATCTGTGATGTCAAATGTGGGGTTTAATTTACGCTGTAAAAGCTTTAAGCAGTAGGTGAATCTAATAGCTGGGTTGACCTAAACCTGAATTTTTAGATCTGATCCATAGGTCAAAAATCTTTCTATCTTTCTGTACTATATTTGGGGTAATAGATACTTGCAAGATTTGTGACCCATGGTCTGACTGACCTGACCCGAACTCATCTGATCTATAAATGCATGTGTTGGCTTTGACTCACATAAAGACAAAATCAGGCCCGGACTGGTTCAAAAAAGCCCTTCGGGGAAAAAGTCAAAAGGCCCTTCCGTTCGGACGACTTTTTCCAATTAGGACCTCGATTCGTATGACTGATTAATATTGTGTAACTTCCACACTCCACACTGTGGAGTCCACAGTGTAAGTGAATCACATAATTCCGCCACATCACACGGACAATTGGGACGTTTGCCTAGGGCGGAGCGATTCGGAGGTGCAAAATTAAAAAAAAGATTGTGGAAATAGTGAAAGTATATAAACTTTGATTTCTTCGATTTCCAAACGAAATTTTTCTACTGAGGCCTTTCTCTCAATTTTCTCTTTAATTTCCTACAGTCAAACGCAGTCAATTTTCAGCTGATCCACACATACAATCAAAACAGGTTTTCCTTGTTCATACGGTTGAAGCTGCTACACGCACGCTATAAAGACGTATAAACGGTTGTGATTGTTTGTATGGATCAGCTGAAAAACAGCTGAAGCTAATTTATGCTGAAAATTGACTGCCTCTGACTGTACTGAGGCCTTTCTGTTAATTTTTCTTCGATTTCCAAACAAAATTTTCCTACTGAGGCATTTTTGGAAAACAAACAGAAAGGCCCCAGTGGAAAAATTTCGATTGGGAAACAAAGAAGAAATTGAGAGAAAGGCTTCAGTAAGAAAATTTTGATTGGAAATTGAAGAAAGAATTAACGGAAAGGCCTAAGTAGAAATTTTTGTAAAGGAAATGAAAGATTTTGACTACAGTAAACGACATCTCAAATGTCTCACTGTCATTTTTTTCAGAGAATGTCATTGTGAATTTGCAATGACACAATAAAATTCTCAGAAAAATTTGACAGTGAGACATTTGAGATGTCGTTCACTGTATGTTCGCTATAATAAGCTTAATTTGTTTGAACAATAAACGTTTGGAATTCAAAAGAAGCCTCGTCGCGACATCGGGACTAAGGCAAAAGGCCCTTCGGGAATCGCCCGAACGCCCAGTATGGCCAGTGCGGGCCTGGACAAAATGCTTCCTGTCTGTTCGAAATAAATGCAGAGTCTACTATGACTCCAAATTTTTTATACAGCATTATGCTTTGCATAATCACATTTAGAAAAGTGGCATTATTATCTACGTCCCACTCTTATCGACGTTTTAATTGTTTTGTCTATGATTAACTGTACATATTGTATGGATTAATGTATATCAGTGATAATGGGAGATAAGAATTATGACAATTTATTGCTTATCAACGTAAAACATTATTCTAACCAATATTCCACGGTACGGAAAAATTGAATTAAACCCAAAAATATAGACAGTGCAGATTACAATTTTTAATCACTGCAATCACTTTAAAACTTCTGTCAAGTGAATTATCTTGCAACGTATTTCAAGCTGAGAAAACATTTGCAGGAACGGTTTCTGCCGCTTCTCATGCAAACAAAAAGTTGAAAATCTTACCTGTAAGCAGGTAACTTTGTCTTCAGGTAATGTAAATTATCTGCCACAGCTGTATTTTTTGTATGAGGCGCTACAGCTGCGGCAGCTATTGTAGGTTACCAGAGTAAAAACTACCTGCTACAGGTAATATTTTCAACTCTTTTTTGTCAGTGCTGTTTCGAACTATGAGATGATTATAATAGCATCGTTCGATGTTTTGCAATTTTTTGCTACTCAAAAAATACCCTTAGGTGTTGGTCATACCCTTGTTCATGTACATGTCTAGCGAATCAGAATTGAAATGAAAATAAATTTCAAGTGTTCATACTTGTAAGTGTAAACGTCTGCTTCTATATTGGAATAATAATTCTAATGGAAAGCCAATTATTAATGATTAGGTTAGCACAATACCATCTTTAGCAATCAAACTTCGTTTTAACGCAGTCTGCATTGGTTAACTAACAGCTTCTTGTTCTTGTTCATTTATGATGGATAGGCAAGCGTTTATCGGACGATTAAAAAGTCGAATTCTAAATATTTATCCCACATAAGTTCTTACATATTCATGGGTTTGTTTCATTTGATCCACACGTCTCATAAGATTATAGATTATCGACTCTCTTTTACATTTCTTTCGTTGACAACATGTGGAACAAGCAAGAGACGTCAAACACATAAAATTTGTAATCGCAATGATTGTGATAAAATTGCAAAGAAGTTCTGAAAGAGCCCCTAAGAGTGGAGCCTTGCAATGTGAATTCCTTTTAACGCAAATCTGGATTCATTTATTGCTTTTTGCTGGTGTGATAAAAACCGTTTATTGCAAGCAAAACCCTAACCAAAATGCTTAATATTCAATTGGGTACTTATAGCTTCATTATAGCCATTTAGTTGAAGGATTATGTCTTGGAGTTTACAAAGGTAATCTTCATAAACAATTCTTCGCAGAACATTTATCGAGACACTCATTTTTAGTACATTTCCCGTGTAATTTATTGGAGCAAAACAAAAGAGTGGCAGTCAAGTCCTTTGTCTTGTGAAATATTTAATTATTCGTGTTCCTTATGGATGCCTCTATGTTTAAACTCACCCCATCAATCCGTGATATATCTTATTCATTCGATTTACCTTTCGTCTAATTCAGAAATGTGGTACTTGTCATTGAAAAGAAAACGCGATTCCGTTGCTTTGTGTGCTTAGAATGTTACCAATGTCGGTACAGATATATTTTAACCATCTAAATTTATAGACCAAGAGGTTACGTGCTTTTCAATCCCTCATCTGTAAACGGATTTTGAAAGTTGTCTAACTGTAGCTACCAACGCGAAATAGACCTAAGTCAAAAAATTCTTTTGTTCTGCTGTCACATTTGACAGTATAACCAAGGTTAATATATGGACACTATATTTACCTTGAGTATAACAAAGGAGCAAAAATTTGAATTAGGTCTATTTCGCGTTGCAATGTGTAGGTAGAGTAGTAGCAATGCGAAAGAGACCTAATTCAAGTTTTTCCTTTGTTATACTGTCAAATGTGAGCGCAGAACAAAAGAAATATTTGAATTAGGTTCTTTCTCGGTGCTTTGTGCAGTAACATTAAGTCTAATGCAAGCCGAAACACATGTTGTCTACGAATTTTGATTTTGACCAGTAGATGGGCTTTACCGAAATTCTGCATATCTCAGCCGTCTCACATCGTAGATAAAACTTCGTAAAGTACATTAAGCAAACGCACGTTTGACCCATTTTTGAGACTTGGCTACTTTCTGAGAAATATATTAGACCTTTCCTGGTTCAAGCCCGTCTACACATTATATTTTCAACCTTTCAAAATGTACAATTGATCCGTGAATCGACGAGAGATGTGCGCTCCCTGTCTATTCCACCACTATTCAACCACCCGGAATCGCATTTGCGGCAATAGGCATTTAAAACGCTTTATGATTCATGGTAAATCTAATAAGCCGTCAACAACACCTTCAATACACACAACTTTTCGTCAAATAAATTTTGTTTGTTGTTTCATAAATGTTGAAATTCGATATCCCAACAGGTATTTTAGACACAATTTTGAGTGTTCAACCGAAAGAAGGGGGTGGCGGTGGCGGTGAAACTCGAGAAAGCATTGTTTATCAATTGGCTGAAGATATGCTACGTAAATTACCACCGCAGTACAATGCTTTTGAAGTGCGAGAGGCTTTAAATCGTATGGGATCATTGTTGCCAATGAATATATTTTTCAGGTAAGTGGAAAACGTTTCACATCGCTCACAGAATTTATACGCTAAAAGCCTTTCGAGCCGTATGTAAACATCGAAATATTTTGATTGTAAATTAGGCAAGAGTTGGATCGAATGCAGTGTGTTATTCGACAAGTGAATGAGAGCTTGTGTGATTTGAAATTGGCTATTGACGGCACGATTGTTATGAGTCAATACCTGAGGGAATCTTTGGATGCGATGTACGATGCCAGAATTCCAGATAAATGGATGAAGGTACAGTGGTAAACAATTAGACGTTTAATGGAAGAATCAAACGTTTTGTGTCCCATTATTTAGATCTCGTGGGAATCGACCACTCTGGGTTTTTGGTATACGGAATTGTTGGAACGGAATACACAATTCCGACAATGGTTTATGACGGATCGACCAAAGGTAAATGGACATTAATGTCTCAAGATTTCCAGTTAAGAATATCACTTACTTCGTTGTCGAAGTTAATTGCTGTCGCGACAGTAATGGCATCATTCCCTTCGATTTCATAAATAAAAATTTTGCATGCCTCTGTCATTGAGAATTGAAATCATCATCACATGGTCCATAAATGAGCGGCTGAAGCATTATTCCAGGGAACGGTCTCCCATCTCATAGACTCGTTGAACTCTATGATTTTCCCATTGCAACCACATTTTTATTGACGCCACGGGCCTGGCAATTGAGTTACACATTTATTCCGCCAGCCAGTCATACATTGGCATTCTTAGAATGATCTGTAGTTGACGACAATTTAAGTTTCAGGTTTCAATTCATTTACATCTCATCCTGACGTGAACTGTCCTGACTGATCAGGGTTCGATACCCGTTACAGACTAAATTCCACATGGAATTATTCTAGCTCAATCAAGATTCATAATTTCGGTAGTTACAGTTTGATTGGTGACTGCAAAGATGGATGTATACATTTAGGCGAGGTATCAATTAATCACATAACTTTTCTTAGAAAGTATATGCTTGTATACTTTGAGGCGTGGTTCGAAAGGAACTTTAAGCCGGTGGCCGAGAAGGCTGTTATTGCACTTCATGAAGTCAATAGAAACGAAAATTAATTTTTATTTTGAAATTTTCAACAATTGATGATGTATTGACTCAGACCTTTAATGAAACTATCTCGCAAAAAGCTCGTTACGCAAGTGTTCACATACTTGGTAATTCCCCATTTTGGGTCCTAGTCCATAATCTTCTATTATCCCGATGAATATTTACATTTACATTATCCTTGCCAATTTCAAAGATTGATTTCGCATTCCTAAATAAATTTGATTTTCCATTAGGTATTTTGGATGACTGGATTCTTTAATCCTCAGGGTTTTCTAACAGCCATGAGACAGGTATGTAGCCAATTTGTGTTTTATTTTCACTTATTTTTCTTTCAAATTTTCAACATTTTGTTTGACTGTTCGTTCCATTAAAAACGTAGATAAAGCGAAAACTTTCAATACTTTTTCTTGCACGTGTATAGGAAGTTACTCGTGCTCATAAAGGTTGGGCATTGGATTCAGTTGTGCTTCAAAATCAAATAACCAAATTCAACAAAGAAGACATTAGTGATTCGCCCGTCGAAGGTGTTTATGTTCACGGATTGTTTTTGGAAGGTAAGTTTAGGACAACGTCATGAGTTAGTCCGTCTATTAATCTTTCCTAATTGGTTTACTTCGTAAGTGGTAAGTTGGAAACCAGAGTGTATTTATAACGGATTAAGATGTTATTATGATAGCTTGGGGTTAGCCAGGTTTAAGGTAAAGCGTATAGTCTCGGTTTTCAATCCAAAACTACACACAAAATCCAGTCCTTTTGTCATGAATTCGCCAAGTTCGAAAAATGCAAGAGAGGCCAATTCTGAAGAAAAAGACACTATCTTCGGGTGAATGGTTCCGAACTTTGGAATCCGAAGGTTTGGCTGAAAAATGAGAGTCGTAAGGGCAATACGGTTTTATAAAATAGTTTTTAAAGTCGCAGATTTGATCATAGCTTCATGGAGGAAAATATAGAATTTTGATAATAGATTCAATGGTTCGGGACCTAGCATTCTTTACAGACGGCTGTCATCTGTTATCGACAACGACAGTAATAATAAACGACAAGCTCTAACTAAAGAGGTCTTATATAGCAAAATGCAGTGTCAAAACATATGAAGTAAAAGATTTCTAAAATCAATTTCGGAAAATCTTCGATCGAATGAAGTAATAGATCAGATAGTAAAACTGTTAATATGGTTGCCGTCTGTGACAGGTTAAAGTAAAACAGACCGACCGTGATAATAGGGCCAATCGAACGGAATATCTATGTCCTACTTAAAGTAGGCTACTTTCAAGTCGATGTCGACGTCAGTGAAATAGTCGATGTCGACATCAGTGAAATAGTCGATGTCGACATCAGTAAAATAGTCGATGTCGACATCAGTGAAATAGTCGATGTCGACATCAGTTTTTCAGCTGATCCACTCATAGAAACAAAAGTAAATTTCAAAAAACAAATTTCAACGCTCTTTTAAACACACGATTTTTTTTTGATTTTTTGATGCTTCACGAAACTAAACAGAGAGAATTTTCATCGAAATCCGTTTTCCTTACATCGTGTGTTTTGAGCTTTTTATGAAAACAAGTGAGATTTAAGGCTTGGTTTCTACTTACCAAAAAAGTACTCCGTGTGATAGAGAAAATTGATTTTTTTTTTCAATTTTTGCTCTGTTTACTTGACAGTGTTCGCTATCTGACGACTCTCTGACGGAGTACTTTTTGTTGAGTGGAAACCATACTTACCGCTGCGTTACACTTTCCATTTTAAAGTAGCATTGTTAACCTCGTTTTTTGACTCGTTCATTGTACTGTTGTTTGAATCATTCACACAAATTCATAAATATCCTATTCAAGGTTGAATATATAAACTCAGCGTAAGAGTACCCCGAAAACTATAAATATACGTTTTTGACAATATCGTCTCATCACTTTTAATTAAGAAAAAAATGCTAACCTTCCATTCAACCTTCATTTTTGTGTCACATAAGAATTACGCTCCACTACACGTGGACACATCGTCTGGAAACCTAACATAAATGAAGATGTCTTGATAACAATGTATATACAGAACCTTTCCTGACGTTCTTGTTTGCAATAAAGCATGACTCTATTGAACCGTTTAAGATTGTTATTATTATCTTGTGATGATTTTAGGTAAACGAGGGTCGAAGTCAAAACATTTTTTTTATCAATAGAAAACATCGCCGTTTATGGTTAAAAAAAATAACAATCAAATGTTATTTTTGCTTCCTTTTCACTTCGTAGTAAATACATACAATGAGCGAAACATTTTACATTCTTCCGCTAGTAAATCTGCCATTACAGTCTTGCTTGCGGTAAACAAAACCGGTATTTAGTTGCACCTCTCGTTGATTTTTGTTTCAAATAGGGGGCGTTCACAAATGACTTCACGTTTTTAGTAGATGGAAGCCAAAGTGTTTCTTCAACAAAATTCTGACAGCTACGACGGTGCACAGAAATAAGTGTTATAATTGAATCGTTGTTCATTCTCACTATCACATTCTATATTGTGTAATTCACGCCGTAAGTGAAATTCAAAATCTTTCTAACGCAGCGTCATTTTCAAACAAGGAAACGTTCAAATGTATTTTTTGGTTCACCTTTTCATCGACTCGTAACTCGCTCACTTGAAATTCAAATTTTAGGCACACTTATGGTGTGAATTCATACGGTCAATGTCAACCGTGTCTAAGTTTGTGTCAGCTGTTTTACCAACTGGTCCACTCATACAAACAAACACATTACTTCTACGTCTTTATACTGTTAAACACTCACGCGGGGAGGTGGTAAAATCGTGTGAGCACGCATAAGCAGTGTGATTGTATGAGTGGAACAGCCAGGGCGGCATGTGACTTACTTTTCTCACTAATTCCGACTGTTTTTAAAAGAAGCGATAGTGACCTACTTTTTCCTGATTTTTTTACTTTTATCATTATTTCCAACTATTTTGAAAGAAATATTGAAAAATCGGAACAATTTCTTATTTCAACTTAATATTTATTACAAAAAGACGTCAAAAAATTTTCCGATTTTCCTAAGTATTACGGTACCTCGGTTTTTTAAGACGTTCACGAAACCACAGTAGTCCACTTATCCCATGTGAATCTAAAATTCGCAGAGAATCTTTTTTAGTTGAACAGAAAGTAGCCGCAGGTAGCTGTATTCTGGGACCAGTATCCTACAGATGCTTCTGCAAAGGTTTCATTCTGCACGCAATCTAGAGGTTCCTATACGACATTCAATCAATAAAAGAATTGACGAACAAAAATGTTAAGATGTAGTTTCGCCTATGAAAATATCGTATCTGTAGACGAAATCAGCTCAAAAGTGTGCCTGTAAAAGTTCATTTGAAATGTATTTCAGCTCCCTATGCAGTAATAGAAAGCACTGGAATTAAAAATTCAAATTAGTTTAAGTTTTTGTATTGGCAAGGTCCAAAAATAGGGTGAATGTGCTGGAATGGAGAAAGTCATCTCCTGGAAAACCCTCAGCTGATGCGATTTTTCGAAATAAATTCAATTGTTAGTATTTAACGAAAAAGACATTAAAGTTAACTTTATTTCACTGTGGCGAAACTTAACCTCAAGTTTTTGAGTAAAATATCTTACTTGGTAATGGAACAAATGGTGGAAATGGCAATTTTTGTGTGTTTACCAACCTGGATTACAACTCGATCGCCAAAATTCACACAGCAGTGCCAATTCCAGCATTTGTTACATTGGTAAGTAATGTACTACTTGAATCAAGCAAAGGTAAACAATGTTAGCAATCGCTCAGCTAGTTTCCTTAATCGATGAGGTAAACGGGAAATAACTCCGGTTTTTTATTTTTCCTAAAAGGCTGCCCGTAAGTCTATAAACAATTCTAAATTTTTAATCACCTTCCTTTATGGTACATTCAGATATCCACGATTTAATAACAGAGTCTGTTTAAACATGTGCTGTTAGGTCTTAAATATATCAGATGGAGTTCTTTTGCTCTAAAAAACGTTTGTAAAAAAAATATTTCATTTTGAGTCATTTCAGTTTAAGGGACAAAAACAAGTAATCAGATAACAATAAGTTCTTAGGGCCTTCCAACCGCCAAAACTACGGTTCTTATTATTTTCAGATGTCCCAATCACATGCCGCCCTGAAGAAAAATCACATGCCGCCCTGAACAGCTGATAAAGTAGCTGAAGCAAATGGGAGAACAAATTCTGCTTACACTAGCTGTTATTTGATAGAAACAGTTCATCTGTCATTAGGTTTTTGTTAGAAAATTTGTATTTTGAAGGTTTGGGGTCTGAAGCCCTAGCCAAAGGCTGCTTCTAAATTCAAACATCAATTTCCAACTGACGTACTTGTGAATATAAACGCAAAAAATCGATTCCGATTGCACTCAGTGCCACTGTCAAAAGATCGTTCCGAATTGTTTGTGTAATTTGGAGAGCTTTCCAAAGCTTTGACCTTCTTTGGAAAAAGTAAAATATTTCAGTGGAAAACAAAGGAAACCTAAAGCTATCGAAAGCTCAACGTCAAATAGACAATTTCGATACGTTGATTTGACTTAGCACAGCAGGACAGTAATCACACATTTACGCTGTCTTTAGCACATAAAATTATCATTTTTGCGGAAAAAATTTACGAAGTGAATGACATCATAGGTGGTGGGCTCAACAACGATTTAATTACGGTACTTCTGTCTGTGTCAAGTGAGTGAGATTTTTCCACGACTTAAGAGTTTTCAGAGTTTCCTAGTGCGTCTTACATTTAAACGCAATTTAAAGACAAACTTGATACTGGAGAAGTTGTGCCACGGAAGTTCCATTTTGTTTATGAAATATATTAAAAGACAGATTGTACAAATATTAGGCATGGTACACACCTAGTATCCGACTAAGCTATAAAAGAAGAGATATCCATTAAAAATAAACTCTCAGAGTATAGCGTGGTTCTCAGAGATTAATCCCGTGCATTGCATTCATTGTTAACATATACTTTACAGTACACCAAAATGAAATAACCGAAGCATGACTAAACGCTCTTGACTTTCTTTAAATTAAGATTTTTATAGGTAAAACGAATATAACGCTTTTACATTGGCTAACACCGACCAACCAACGCAGCTCTACATTTCGCACAATATGCTAAAGAGCACAACGGTTTACGTTCATGGTAAAAGATAATCTCAATGAATGATCTATTTTCATGCTGTTGAATAGATTGTACCCTACCTTCAAACATCGTTAGCAGAATCTTAACGTATACACCGCTACACATACAATCTTTACTACCCACTAATACTCAAATTTAAGTTTCTGTTTCTGCATACTTATTCGTAATCATAACTTAATTTACACCAAGCGGTTTACGAACGTTTGTTCAAAAAACTTTAAATAATTTGAAGGTGAAAACGTTATAGACGCCGTCAATTACCAAATGTACTCTCAACACCTTTGTGGTGTTCGTGCTACATTTTCTTGGTGGAGGCTTATATATACTCCTAACGTTTCAGGCTGTAAAGTATCAGGGCGCCGATTCTCGAAGTATTCGTAACTTTAAGAATTCGTAACTTGACAGTTTCTATGGGATTTTATGCATGCAACTGTCAAATTACGAATTCTTAGTGTTACGAATGTTACGAGAATCTATGTCCTGAAAGAGTGCCTTCTAATTCAAAACATAACGTACGATAAGCCCGAGTAAAAATAAAAGTCTCAAAGGTTCGAAAAGAGACGTCTCACGGTCTCAAATCCTTTGTATTGTGAGACTTGAGGAGACGTCTCTTTCCGAACCTTTGAGACTTTTATTTTAACTCGGGAGACATTTTAACGCACTGTTTTTGACAGTTTTTTGATGTGAGCTGCCGCTATCATTTCTCTGGTAACAATCGTCATTCATATTTGCATATTTGCATTTTCGGTGTTAATTGTATGAAAACGGGAAAAGCTTGATTCATAATTTGCCAAATCGACAAGCTCTCAGCATCCGGCAGTGCAAGTAAATCACAATCGGCTAAAACATTTACGGGCCCACACACACATTTTCCACGTGTGGCACATCCAACAGGTTAAATGATAATGACACAATATATTTCGACTCATACGAATTTTTGCTGCTGCTGAACGAAGAAGCAGCAAAACCAGGAATACATTTAATCCCCGTGTAAGACGTAGCATAATGTTGACACTTTGACATTTTCATATCCCTTACGTGCGGATTAAAGCACTTTAAATCGGATTTTCTAGAAGGGCAGAAAATATTTTGTCGTTTTTCAGTTAAGTTGACTATTTCGGTGCTTCTTTGGGAAGGGTGATGGAATTGGTTGTAAGGTATATGTTGTTAGGAAAGTTTCATTATTTATGTGAAAAGTTTCAACGAGTTTTTTGATTACAATGTCAATTACGCACGATTAATTTTGATTCTTTTTTGTGCGAAATAAAACAAATATTTTCGTGTTTAAACGCTAGAGAAGAAAACCGTGAAATACGAACCCACACCACACTCATACATCTCAACCCTCCAATTTATTACTTTATTTCAGGGGCATCACTGGACCGTCGCAGTGGCAAACTGATTGAATCCAAACCGAAAGTTCTCTACGAACAAATGTCCGTGATTTATATCTATGCCATCAATACGACAGCGGGAAAAGATCCAAAGCTCTATGAGTGCCCGATTTACAGAAAGCCGCAACGTACCGATCAGAAATACGTTGGATCGATCGATTTTGAAACGGACTTCAATCCGAGGCATTGGACGTTGAGAGGCGTTGCCTTGCTTTGCGACATCAAATAAAATGTTAAATTTAAATTTTCGCGCGGCACATAGCAGATGCAAATGTTAAAAAATTTGTAAAACAATGAGCAGACCGTTCTGCATTAGCAAATTAAAACTTTGGCACCGTTGCACCAACAAAAATGTCTTTGTAAACTACTTATTAACATCTTCCTGACTCACACTGTATCTTCTGATAGATGATAACAGATGGCGTCGCCCACACGACATTGCCCTTTGAAAAAGAGCCCCAGGTTTTTCGATGCTGTTTGCATTTGAGTGGAGCAGAGAGATGCTAAGATAACGGCTGGGACGCCGTTTCGACGGATAGAGGGAATCTGTCAGCCTTTTTCATATAACGAATGAAATGTCAAAAATGGCTGACTTTTTCCAAAATTGGTCGGTTGTTTACAAAATAATTAATTTTTGACTACAATGATTCGAGAAGCAGAATATGGAAATACGTTTGCATCGGTGTCAAAATTAACGTAAAGGGTTTTATTTGCAAGGTATTTTCGTATTATCTGAGATATACGCGTTCAAAAATTGGTCTCCAAAATTGCTTTTTTCAATTCGAAAATTGTGTACGAATACTGAATCTGATTTATAAATAAATGGACTTACGTTCATTCTGATCCCACAAGGATCATGTTAGCAATTTATTTCATTAAAATTGGTGATGCTGGAAGTATTTAAAAAAATCTGTGGTTATGTCTTTTTCAATTTGACAGCTGGTCGCATACGGTTCAATTTTTTTCAGAAATGATGGACAAATTCCCTCTATCCGTCGAAACGGCGTCCCAGCCGTCATATGAGCATCTCTCTGGAGTGGAGATATCCCAATTCGAGCACAAGAAGCACAAAAAAGGCAACATGTGAGAACACGTCTGTAAAACATATATGAAACATCGTCGTGCATCGACTCATCGACATGCGGTTATATTCCCCATATTATCCTTTGACGTTAATTTCAACATAACTCAATTTAGTTCAGAATTAAATGGTCAGGATCGATAACCGAATTGTTTTCCTCTTAATTTAGCGTAATTACGTTGTCCCATCGAATATGTGTATTCGAATGGTAAGACAACGTGACAATGCAAAGGTAAGCTCAAATACTTATATAATCATCGACACGATTTGGATGATTAAATCATAGATTGTTAGCAATGATATGTCTGCTATACGCTCCACCATTTCGTGTAGCTTTATGTAGCTCAAATAATGGAGATTGACGCAAGTTGTAATGTCATTTACGTATATGTTAGCATCTGGATTAGAGCAAACACGTTTCAACAACTTTATCTCCTTTATACTTACCTTGAGCAAATTCTAGGGAAAGTTTTTGAAATTTTCGATATTTTCATTAAAAATGTTTTTGGAAAAATTTAGAAAATTCCGGGAAAATGTAGGAAAATTCAAGGAAATATCAAAACAAAATCCACAAAAATAGTCACTGGAAATTCACAGAAAATGTTCATCCTGTAAGACAGACCTGCCTGCATTGATCTGATTATTTTGTTTTGGTTTTAAAATGAAGGTCTGCCGGATTTATTCAAACAAATTCTTACACAACAACAACAATCTATTTTTAGGACAGATGAAGGCGTTTTACAGAATAAGATAGTCGTTTTACAGTTTCGAAATGTTTTAAGCACACCATCTAATTTGTAACAGTTATTGGCGGAGAAGTTGCAGTCCAGTACATACCTACGTTCATTACAATTGTAAACTCGAGATTTACGGTAATGCCACTCATGCCGTGAGGTGCTCTCCAAACAATTCCCATAAACGATCGATCCGTGTTGATGGAATGTGTTAGGGTCGATTGTGCAGGGAGCATAGGGCAATCAACATGCCGTGAACCGCTGGCAACGTCAAAAGTTCCAACGACTCGTCTTTCAATTTCCAAATTCGGATCGGCCAAGCGAGCCTGAATCATGAATCCGCGGTACAAAAAGTCCCCGAAAATTGTATCGTTTCGTGAGATGATTTGGAACGGCAGAGGGTAGCCAGCACGGACAGTAGTTGAAGAAAGCTGAAGGTTCACAGGGATATCAACAGGAAATATTGAGCCATGGTTTGGTACGAGTGTTAAGCAAGCTGCTGTTGGTGCTCCATTGTAGAAACACAATGCAGATTTCAAGCAAAGTGCAAAAATTAATGCTTTGAACAACATTTTTCAGTTCACGTGTTTGGTGTCAAAAGAAGAAGAAGACAACTGAATCGAAAATTTGCTTGAGAGCTGTATTTTAGTAACTTGTTATCATTTTTATCGCTGAAATTGTTAAGTGCTTGGCCAGTGGCTAATCGCAGAAATACTTTCAATCATGCACTGATTGCGAGCTTTTGCATGTTAGCCCTTGGTTTCATATTATCTGGACAATGAAATGATAGCGCCGTTTCCATTGTTTACATTTTTTATCAAAAATTTCAAGTGTTACGTCAATAGAGCTACACGTAAAGTTGTAGCGTCGCTGGGAAAACCCTTCAATTATTTCAAATCAATGGACCGTTCAGCGATTGACTGCCTTGTCAGTATACGGAAAATATTATCGAAGTGCAACCGTTTCGGTGAAATGTTCGACATGAAGCACGCGAGCCATTTTTTAAATAACAACAATCAGGTAATGGTCGTTCCATCAGACAAAGGAGGCAAGGTAGTGATCATGGACCGTGATGATTACCATTATGAGAGCGGTTAACTTCTTAAAAGAAAACCTTACTTTAGGGAATTACGTACATCTGCACCTGAAAGCTACCCGGAATTAATCCAACACCACGTTGAAAAGTCATTTATCGAGGTCATACAGCTCATTAACACCCATCTTTTACTGGATAAAGCTACCACTGAAGCAGGAATCATTCACCATCCGATGTTCTATGGTTGCTTAAAAGTTCACAAAGAGAATATGCCATTACGACCGATAATTGCTTCAACAGTGTGTAGCTGTGTAAGAGCCTAGTCGAAAGAGATTCGTCGGTGTGAACGTATACACAAAAGTGTTTGTTCTCATGCTAAGATTTGGGGTTTTTTCAGAGTAGCTCTCTAAATGATGCCCTAATTTCCATCTGCAGATGGATTAATTGCAAAACTTTCGAACGCTAGTTCAGTGAACAACTGATGATGGCTAGATCACGCTAGGACGCTAGCCTCGGACCGCCACTGACTCCCTAGGTCAAAACAGCGTTCTTTGACATTTAACGAAACTGTAACAAAGCGAAATTTGATCGAATCACCTTTTCGATGTCTCGTTTGTTTTGAGCTTCTCCTAAGCTGACGGTCTAATTAGTCGAGTGCGAGTTGTCCAAAAAAGGCGTTTCGCTCATATTGAATGTAAAAAGCGATTTTATGGTTGATTATCGTAGATGTTGCCAAGCTGGGATCGGCCTGGTATTATTATTATTATTATGATTTTTGAAAGTTTATTTAAAAATATAAAATGAAATATTTTTGACATGGTTCCATGGGCGAAATTATTCCGAATGGTATTTTATGTTAAAAATAAAAAACAATAATTACTTTAAAAAAAGCATTTACCGGATTTTCCAGGTTTGCAAACTTTTTTGTATTGATGGGAGTCATCTTGAATTACAGAAAGGTTCAAGGAACACAAGATTTTTTTCCCACACAATTCGGATCAAAATTCAATTTTACAGAGCCGGAAGAAGTTTTAGCTGACGGCGGCTCCCTGGCCCAAACTAGGTCGATCCCAGCTTGGCAACATTGCGACTCGAGTTCGTGGCCGACCCACCTACGATAATGAACCATAAAATCGTTTTTTACATTCAATATGAGCGAAAGGACAACTCGCACCAGACTAAATGGCGGATGGACCCAACGTAAAAGAAATGAAATAAAATTTCCTTTGAGTGTTATAATAGGCAATTTTTATTAGTTTTATTAGATTTCAAGAATATTGTTATCTCTGATATTTTGAAGACTGTACATTTTATCTGAGTATTTTATAATCTACTAACATCATGGTCTTTACTCACCAAATAAATATGAATGATTAGAATGAGTGTAATGATGGTATGATGGCGTATTTCATTCAATTAAAATCTTGTTAAGTCGAGTATATATGTCGATTAGTAGCATCTGTGGGCTATAATACATTTTTCTTTTTATAACATTCTTACAATATTTAAAATCAATTTGTCTTGTTCTTTTTAACTTTGATGCACAATAAGTATTTTTGATAATTTCATAACACATCTTTGAATTTAACACATTCGCTTAGTTTTCTTTCGTATTAATTAATATATTGTCGTCCCTTCATTTGATTTGAAACATTTTGATTAAATGGGCAGGCACCATGTAAGTTGTGTTTATACCACTTTAATGTGTAACTAGGTGAATCTACGTTGTTCCTTCTTCCTCACGTAATATTCGCCGAAGATACGCTGGCCAATAGAGGAAGAAATTCATTCTGCTTAATGTTGCAGTAATACTAACCACAATCAGAGAAATGATACCGGCGGCTCACGCGGTAAGGGTCCGAAACACATATAGAGTGTTTCAGTTAGCACAGTTTTCGAACAGTTGACATTGCAGTCCACAATTGTAGCATAACGAACAGTAACACTCTACGTGAATGACAGCTGGACTCTATGGGAAAAAATAGGGCGAGTGCAGAGAGCCGTTGTCATTGTATTTCTATTGTTTAATCTGTAAGCCAAACAAACTCACTCATACCATTGTTATGTTGGCATACGAAATTCCTCTCTCTCAGATTCTCGAAAAGTTCATGCAAATTGTGCGTGCTGATTCTGTCCCATTCAAACCAGCTGTCATTCACATGTGAGTTCTATCTCGCAGAGTCGGCGTGTCAGCTTCGCGTTTCATTTCTATGATCACAATGCTTTTCACCGGTTAAAATTGACTGAACGAAAGCTCTTAAGAGGTCAGTAGGGTAATGACACCGGTTACGAGCCACCTTTTCTAACACGAAACCGTATTTAGCCTCCCCCATGCCACTCGTTCTTTTCTTCCTTCACGGCTCGTACCATTTTGTCAATTCAGTTAGATATCATTTCTTACAGTGGCGGTACCAGTCTCCGAACATGTACCAGTAGTGGGACACCTATTGTTTCATTAATAGGTTTATCAACGGAAAAACATGTCTCCGACTACTGGTAAATTTTCGGATGCTGGTTCGTCCACCGTAATAGTCCTAATTAGTGCAAATATGTTTTATCTTAGGCAATGGAAATATACAACTTACATGGTGCGTACACATTAAACATCGCATGAACTGTATTGTATACTAGAATTTCTCGAAGTTACGGTAGCTTGTCAGGGCACGCATACCGCAAACATCGCGTACTTGTGTAAATAATACCGTTACGTGCTTTTGGTTATGATATTTTTTTTCTAAAAAAGAAAATAAATGAAAGAAAAGAAAAAATTACCAGTACCTACAGTGGGCTGATATTGTTTTTGATTGTTGTGTGTATATAGACATTATCTAAAAATATATTAACTTATTCATTGTTGTATATATGTGTAAATATGGTTAGTATTCAAAAGAAAACGATTCAGATTCAACATCATTTAATAAATAAATTACTTTTTTTTCAAAAAAGACTTTTTTTTACATCCATAACATCACTTTAAACATTGTTATACTTTAGGCTGTACAAATACTTTATATGCAGATCGTCATTGTTTTGAGCGTTTGTCAGTTTTTGTTTCAGTTGGTCCTTGCCCAGTCTATGGAAATCCATAACGTTCAGATGATTAACGCGTTTTCCGACATTTTTCAATATGGCTCTGTTTAGTTCAACCTAGAGAGGAGGGAGAATTAATGTTTTTGATCGACGAGAAAAATCAAACTGAAAATACTGCCGAAGCCAGCAGATCAATTTCAGATGATTTAACATAACAAATTAAATAATTTCACACGCGCCATGTCACGAAAACACTGAATATTAAGCGTCAAAAGTCATGTGTCAACACGTTTTGATATCTCTCTTCAAATGAACGCAGAAAAACTTCTAGGACGGAAAAACATTCTTTTCCTGAGTAATGAAATCGCGAATATCCAAATTAATCGCATGCGAGATCGCATGAAACATCACATACGGGATCGTATTAGATATCTATTTACTTGCTATTCGTGGATTCGTGATATGGATATGACGCGTGTAAAATTTTGTGCGTGGAGCGAATGAGCGTGAATTCGTCTGCCGTAATTTGCATATGAGACTTAGTGAATATTTTTAACAAAAAACTTCTTTTGTTGAAATTTTTGACTAAGTCCCTCATGCAAATTGCGGCAGTCGTGTGCCAAGAGAATTCTTTTTGCCTACGTATGTTTGTGTTTGTTCGAGCCGAAGGCGATAATTCTCTCGGTAAATGGGTTCACGATTATTCGGGATGTTCTCGCGATGTAATTATCTATTCTACAATTTGACTTACGAATTAGGTATTTTGAATAATTGCTTATAACAAGTACAATTAGTTTACCTGTTTAGAGTTTTCCCTCATTTGCCTCCTAGCTATCTCCAACATTAATCTGGACAAAAATAATTCAAGAAAATTAAAACGGATTACCAATTGTTTAAATATCAATTCACAAGAGTTTCAATGGTCTAACAAAAAATCTTTTTAACAAACTATTATTTATTTATTTATTTATTTATTCTTACGTCAACCGCAATAAGCTACCTGACTACAATTTCTCATTTGAGCCCTATAGACTGTTATGATCAGAGCGAGAGATCCGAAGACTAGTTAATTTAACTTGCCTTGGGGTACTTGTCAAAATATTGCTTTCTCTTTCAACGTGTTGAGAGCGAGAGGACCGAAGACCAGTTTATTATAAGTTGCCTTGGGGTACTTGTCAAAATATTTCTATCTCTTTCATCATAACACTCTATAGTCCAGAGAAATAATATTAAGCGGTGTTCTCCGATGGTAGTGTTTGTGAAATGACATTTTAGTTTTCATGCTAATGAAAAAAATACATTAAATCGAAGACCGTGCAAAAGAGAGTTTGTCTCATTCTCTATCATTGTGTTTAATGGAAATTTCAACAGTGCCGTAGAGGCCGTAGAGCGGAAAAAATAAAATGCACAGCGAGACTGAGCGAATCCTCTCTTCAACGGTCAAAAAAAAGGAAAATTGTGAGATTGAGAAAATCTATTTTTAATACAATCCCCTATCCCCTATCTCAGAGGTTCCGCTTATCATTTCTTAGATTGCCAATTTTAAGTAAATTAAACCAAGGCTTTATACTTGGGGAGGTTATGCTGAAAACAAACGAGACGTTGAATAGTACATTGAATGACAAGGGGCGAAAGTAAAAAAATTCAACCGTGTGCGAGAGTTGATGCCCGCGCCGAAGGCAAGGGCCTCAATCGCACAGGTTGAATTTTTTTATTTTTGCCCCGAGTCGTTCATACTATTTTTTTTGATACCAACATCGAAAGTTGATACGTATCGCAAACAGCAGAACAAAATCTTGAAATATGAAGGCATTTAGCCAGAAAATGCGGGGGTCCAGGGGGCGGCAGCCCCCTGGTATATCAAAAATTTAATTATTTAGCCATCACAACAATAACACACACAAAAATGAACAAATAACTAACAAATCATTAACAACAAAAATTATCAACTTCGTATGTTAATTTCAATAAGAGCACTGGCGCACGCTTTATTTCAATTTTGATCGCAGTACACTTATTGACAAGAGTCGACTATTACATTATGTAGTCGACTTTCGCATTATGTATATTGACTTTCGCTTTATGTATTCTTTCTTTCTCCCCGCTCAAACACATAACTTGCATTTTTTTACTTTCGCCCCGGATTTCGAGGGCGAAAGTATCAACTTTCGATGTTGGTATCAAAAAAAACGTGTTTTCATGCCTTGGGCAAAAATTACGGAATTTTTCTCGTAATTTGGGCCCTCGGCATGAAAAGTTGTATACGCATCTGTTGTGGACGGTTTATTTTAGGCACTTTCGCTTGTCGCCCTCACTTCGTTCGGGCTACAACTCGCGAAATTGCCTAAAATATACCGTCCACAACAGATACGTAAATAACTATTTGGTCCTAGTTTTCATTGACAAATGCAGCAATCGTAATTTTCGATAGACATTTCTAACTTTATTTGACATTTGCGACAATTTCGTCATGAAAACAAGGACCAAAGCATGTTTTGAATGCCTCGTTTGTTTTCAGCATTACATATATCGCTATTTCGGTGGCCTCAGTGCGGGTTTCTCGTCCGGTTTAGGACGAGCAACAACTAGCTTTAATAAAAAAAAAATATCGCTATTTTATAATTTACGCTGGAACACCAAAAAAAAATTCAACTGTCAAATTTTGTGTGTTACACCTGCGTATCTGCATGACCTCCCGAAATATACAAACGAAAACAAACGAGGCATTGAAAGCGTGTTTTGGTCCTTATTTTCATGACGATATTGTCGCAACTGTCAAATAAAGTTAGAAATTTCTCTAACGAAAATTGCGATTGCTGCATCTGACAATGAAAACTAGGACCAAAACACGTTTTCAATGCCTCGTTTGTGCTATCTCTTACCATTTCAAAAAAAAAAAACAATGAACACTGCTCTCTATCTCTCTTTTCAGTAAATGTAGCAGAGAGATGCTAATATGACAACTGGGTGTCGTTTCGACGGATAGAGGGAATATATCGAATAATTTTGAAATTGTAGAGAAAATGTATTCGTCAAAACGACGTCCTAGTCGCTAAATTAGCATCTCTCTAAAACGTTGAAACGTTGAGTAGAGGGAGGGAAGTGCGGGTTAAGCTTTACTGTTTCTGTACACGACAATGTAACTCTAACTATATTCTGTAAATTTATTCCCCAAAAATAGCCTCTGGCACAAGTGAATTGAAAACTTTTAAAATTACCTTTATCATTATGTTACACGAAGTCATTTTCATACAGTTCCGAAAATTACTTATGTTTCTGTCCATTATCGTCACGAAACTACCTTCATCAAATTACAAAATGTAGGCTTCCGAAAAATGATTGAAATTTGACATTTTCTAAAAAGAATTTTCGTTTCCAAACCAGGACCATCGTGAGAAGATATTGACCTCTGGGCTCCGATTTATTTGTACAATGATGTCAAAGACATGTTTTCAAATAAAACTGGGGAGGTCTTAGAAGTTAAGAAAATTATGAACGAAATGTACTCTTCAAACTGTTAGGAACTGTTCGAAAAAAATTAACGCATAACTCATAACTTTCTTAACTTAATTAGGCTTGAAAGCATTATTGTACAAATTAATCGGAGCCCCAAAGTCAATATCTTCTAGCAACGGCCCTGTCGTAATCTGAAAAATGATAAAATGAAAACCAAAACAGAAATAAAAGCCAGAGACTATTTTTGAGAAATCTAGGAAATAAATTTTTGCGAAATTTAGGCAGGGCCGGATTAGCCATTGTGGCGATTTTTGAATTAATGTTTTTTCAATATTCAACTTTCTCATGCTCCCAGCGCTCTGGGCCTGGTTCACTTTGCCCACGGGCTAATTTAGCCCTGAAGTGTCTGATAAAAACACATCAACATAACAAAGTAACATTCAAATAAAAGGAAAATAAAAGTTAAATCTCATAATAAAAAGTCAAACTATACTAACCGTGAACGCAACACATCTAAGGGGTTCACAATTGAAAGTGAGGGTTTGGTTCTCTTTTCCATTTGCACGGTATCCTAAGCATGTTATTGAACAAAAATTGGATTCACATGTGGTAAGCAAATAAAATTTCACTGCGCAACAAAGATTACAACAGTCTTTACCTGCTCTGCAGATGTAAATGGATCGTTGATTTCATATTCGAGAACTGGCGATTCGTACATACATTCAATTTCGCGTAACATTGTTGTAGACAGCAATGAGAACAGCCAAATGGTGGCTATCATATCTGGAACGAAAATTAAAATGCTTGTTAGCACAATGACTTTGGGTTTCAAATCATTCTGTCTATGCTGCGGAGCGGAGTAATAACTTCGGGTCTACTGCCCAGTAGGGTGGTCCAAACTTGCATTTTTTTTGCACTTGGCGATTTTGCGTTATGTTCACAACGCAGTCAAGAAAATAGTCATTTTCTCACCTTAGCACCATCGAAATAAAATTTTCAACTTTTTTACCCCTGGTGAACAAATAAGTATTAAGTCTCTGGTAAAATTCTTGTAGTCTTGAAATATTTCTGGATCTTCATCGGACAGTCGTTTTTCGGGCGGGTGTCAAAACTTCCAGCACTTGCGAAATGGACAAGAGAATATAGGGCATCAATTCGTTGTTTTCGAAACTCCTCACGAAATGGGAATTCAAAGTTCACAAAAGCAGCCCAAATTTTTAAAAAAATCTAAATTTTTGAAAGTAAAAAAAAAATCTAACGTCATTCTATATTTCTCGTCAAGAACTTTAAGGATCTCTAGGGAACCAGGGCTGGACTGGCTACAAACACCTTTCGAACATTGAACGATTTTTTTTTATAAAAAGCCCTTCATTCATACAAAAAAATCAAAAAGCACTTCGAGTCCATATGGCCAGTCCGGACCTGGCCACTGCCCAGAAAATTAATTCTGAGATTATGAACACTTGTTGTTGCTTCTTGTTCGTATTCAATTAGAAATTTACATACTCGAACAGTACCACCTACATAATTTTAACAAGCCACCACTTCAACAGGTATTTGGACTTGTATAAACACTGGAGGCTCTTGCTATATTATAGCACAATGAGAGTGGTGAAATTAATCTTATTTCTAAAATAAATAATCAATAATATTTTCATCACACCTTCCTCTCTGCACACATTGTACCTATTTGTTGTATATACATGAATATATATAAATACCTCTCACCCCACAATAAAAATAAGAACGTGAATAAAATTGAAGTGCGTGTGATGTACACCGAACGGTAGAAATTTGCGGTCGTTGTTTGGTAATTTTGCGTCTATACTTTTTAAGTGATTGGATGAATTGATAAAAAAAAACATTTTAGCGTACGCTGGTATACATATAAATGTTTCCGCGCACATTCGCTTGTGATATCTGTCGAACATTATGAATTACTTCTGTGCAAAACAATGACATTTAAATTAGATTTTTGGTAAATGATGTTTTACATTTGAAGATTCTGTGGTGGTTGTCGGTGAGAGGGATGATTGGATTTACATTTTTTTACAGCAATAACAAATTCGTTCGTTTTAAACATTAATTTATTTTCCATTGAGTTGTGCGATTTTATTCAAATGTATATCGGCAGGAGTGGAGAAAAATCATCGAGAATTGGATTGAGTCACTAAGAGTCTATGATTAATTTTAATACATTCATCTCGTGAGCTTTTACTCTCTCTTCAACGTCGTCCTAATACATCACTTTGAACATCACTTATCCATGGTGTAACAGTCTGACTTGCTATTGTATAATATTCATTGTGTGATTTTTTCCACCAAATATCCATTCATATACGCAGTTCTGCGGAATAAAATTTTGTATCCATCTTGTGTCCCGGTTAACAATTTTCTTGAGTTCAAATGTGCTTGAAAAAGGACCCATGCAAAACGATTAAAAAAGGTTAACATAAAATGTATGGACCATCTGTCAAATATTTTTCAGGCTTGATGTAAACGCTAATTGTTTAGGCATTTTGCACAGTTTTACAAGTGTACTAGCCTCAACCGTATAGACTGTTATGATGGGGAAATGTTTTAAAGAAAACAGAGAACTTGCGGAAACTGTCAAATCCCAAAAGAATTGACGCTTTACACAATTTGAAAAGCTCGAACTGGTTTGCTGGAAGCTTCAAATGACGAAGAAATTCCTTTGTGTAATTTTTAGACAGCTCTCGCAAGTTCTTTGATCAAATCAATTTCCTCGTCATAACAGTCGATGGGTCGTTTGCTGCAGGAAAAAAAGGTAAAAACACGGCAGAGTAAAATAAACCAGGCAGGAGTGGTTCATTTTTGAAACGTCAAATAAGGGGCCTAATACACTGTATGAAAATGAACTCAAAGGAACACTGACATAACTTGAAAAATTTTATTCGCAAAACACAAAGGCTACTAGATAATTTAGGTCCGTAGTCAAATCAAGCGCTCCTGCCTGGTTTACTTTACTTTTCCGTGCTAAAAACTAATTTTTTTATCAACAATAAACCAAATCTTTCAGCCAGCCGTTCAACTGTTTTTTCTGCTGTTTTCCAAAGTAAAATCTATCAAAACAACTAATTAACGAACAAAATGTGACAGTATGAGTTTTTGGTTCATTGTCCTAAACTGAAATAGTTACAATCGCTAAACAGAACTGGTGTGCATACGTTATTTTGCACCAGCTGGTCACATACAATTCCAAATGGGACCAGCTGGTGCAAAATAACGTATGCACACCAGTTCGGTTTAGCGATTGCATTTATGCAATCGAGTTGCAAATTACAAATTTTTTCATATTATGATGCTGAGTGGCATAAAAGTGATTTTCGCAACAATTGACAAAAAGTAGAACCTTACGTTGCCTTTATTACGAAAAACGTTGAAGAAACTCGATGATAAATGCTTTTTTAGACACACGATGTGTCACTCGGTTGTATAAATAACTATTTCATGACTTCTTGAAAAGCTTTCTAAATTATGAATAAAATAAAAATTCAGCCCTCTCAACTGCCGTGTTAAGCTACAAAAAAAACGTATCGCATAGCTTGAATGCTTTAGAGAGCTTTCGAAAGTGTTGCGCTTCTTTTCGATTCCATTGGAAAAGTGGAATGTTTCAGTAGAATACATAAGAAGCTTAAAAGCAAAGATACGACATCTAAGTAATAAAGCTCTGAATAAAAACATGAACCATCGTTTTTCCCTACCTAACTTTAAAAAAACGATTCAAGCCACTGCCCACATTTTACAAAGAATTCACTTTTTCGGTGCTTTCGAAAACTTAAATCTCTTTTGGCCCCTTTGGAAAAGTGGTGTACGATAAAATATCCAAGCTCTTTGAAGCAAAGGCACAAATGCTATACGGTGTTTTGGCTTAACGCGACAGTTACACGACTTTAACGTGTCATATACGGTCATCTGTTATCGATAACGACGACAAAAATAATGACAAGCTCTGGGTAATATTGTCCTTTATACATGAAAATGCATGTTAAAAAAATTGAAGTACAAGATTTGAAATCAATCGATTAAAAGTACTTTAATCAATGGAAGTAATAGACCCGATAATAATACTGGTCATATGCTTGCCGTCTGTCATTCTTCAATAGTACGTGTCTTGATTAACATAAGTCATCATTTCACCAGTTAGTAGCGACATTCATCTATTTTCATAGATAATTACGGATCAACATGCAACTAAAGACTGATCCGTGTTCGAACAAAGATGCCTGATGAAAACCGCACTCTAGAAATTAGGATTTTCGTAGATATTCGAGGCTCTTAATGTACGCCTCAATTTACAGTTCTAATGTCATAATAAATACCGTAACTTTTCTTCTACTTGTTTTAACAATATCACAAATATGAGAATTGGTAGGTTTAGACATTTCAATTTCAAAGAAATGTGTGCACACATAACCCAGTACAATCAAACGTAACATTCTAATGTTATTCTTATGTTAAGCACAATGTTGTTTCTTGAAAAATTTCAACTGCCCCCACCACTCAACTCCTACATACTTCACATTTTTAAAACGAAAATTTATTTACAAAGAATTCGGCAAAAGTATTTATGTAAATATGTTCAGCTTTAGTTTGCCTTTAAAAGGATTCCAATGTTACAATCTGAAAGTGTCAGCACTAGAATGCACGGCGAATACGGTTAGCAATGATGCTTATGATAACGGTTCACAAGAAAATAAAGAAGAATATTTTCGTAGGTACCGAAACATGCCTTGGAGGGTATTGACTAAGAATATTTTTTTTAAATGACCGGAGCAACGTTTGATGAAACTTTGTTCTTTTGAAGTAATATACTATATATTGTTTGCATGTATACACAACAGCATTATTCCATGATTGCATAGTGTAACAGATTTAAGCTTGGCATTTAGAACCACAAATATTCCATAATAACTATCTGGAAAATTTAATGTCGTAACACAGCCATAACTGTATACAAAGAGAGATGCCATAACCATGTTAAGTGGAAAATGGTTGACTGTTCCAGAGAAAATTAAGTATCATCGATTGAAGATTAGAAAATTTGTCCCGGTTACATAATACACAAATTTACCCAAATTTGTAAACTGTTTTGACCGTTTTATCAAACCTAACCTCACAATTTTCATATTCTTCGGGAAAGAATCGGTTGAGATTTTTAGTTGTAGAATCGTTTCTAGTGGTGGGTTTGAAAACAATTTAAATTGGATCGTGAGACAACCTCTGACGCTTTGTTACTTCATATTCTTGCTCTTTCAACGCATCACAATCATTCTGACAAATCATAGTTATACTAGAGAGCTGGCAAGATGGCGTTTTGACATCCACATAGCCAGTACTTGGCTTGAAGTATATGAACTTTAGCTCTTTAGCTCTTAGAGTGTACAATATTCCGAAGAAGATCCTTTTTTCACCACCCTCGGCGAACCCTTTGCACACGTCCGTAATCCACATGTTGACTTGTTGTCTATTTTCGCAACAAAAACATTAATCGCTGATTGCGATACATTTTCATCGAATCAAGAATGTAAATATGTCAGAAAATACATCGAACGAAAAATTAAACCCGAAAGGAGCGATTAACGAAACGTTGATTATGAGAAGCAATAAAAAATTATATTAAAAGGTAAGTATTGAATGCGTGATTGAGTTTTATTTAAACACTTCAATGTCTGGTAAATAAACTGGAAGTGGAAATAGATTTAGTAAATAAAAATGATGTTTTCATTAAAGAACGGGAGCCAACACACATAAAAGGCTATAGAAAATCCGAATTGATTCAAAATGAAGGTATCACTTCGTTGCTAGAATTGAACTTTCAATTTCTTCTTGATGCATGTCTAACTTCACTCTAGCTGGGTGAATTAAATTTTTAGTTTTGTCAAGTTTTTTTAAAGGGATTTTTAATCAATCACTGCGGATGTACCCGGAGTCGGCTCACTGGAGTGCGGATTGGGTGCAGGCAGTGATATCCCTCAAGAAACCTCAAATGTCTTTGTACTTGGTCTACTTTGGAATGTTGGGGAAGATTCGTTGTCACTAGATCCTCGTAAAACGCTTGATTGTCATGAGGAAAAAATAACCAAGCGAAACATTTTGGCAGCAACACATCGAATTTACGATCCTCTTGGTTTTACGTCACCTATCACAATGGTTCCCAACAAGATGCTACAAGGATTGGATGTAGAAAAAGAGCCTCGAAATTTTAGCAGAAGTAAAGCTACCACGATGGGTATTGAATCCAGACAAAGCACTGTCAAGCACCGAAGCTGACTTTGACATCACTCAATTAGAAGGCCAAAAACAAAATGCTTCAGTGCTAGACAGTGCGTTGATCCAGACAGTTAAAACATATCAATTCACGTTTTTACCGATGCTAGTCGAAGTGGCTATGCAGCAGTTGCATTCCTTAGATCAGAAACAGTCTCTTCAGTAGCAGTACAGTTGTTAATTGCACCGGACAACTGAAATACGACATATTTTGCCATTATTTTTTGTTGTAAAATGTCAGGTTTTCCCGAACGATAGATCGTGCGGGAAAAAAATTTATTTCTCCACAGTTTTCATTCTACGGTTTTAATTGTTCCACATCGTTCTACATGTTGCCACCAAAATAAGCGTAAAGAGCGTCGTTTCACTCACATACGTGTGGAATCGAAGATTTTCATTGGAATCGAAGACATAAAAGACATCGAAGACGTAAAGGCAAACGCTACTTTTATGTGGTGGAATACGTGTGGAACAAAGAAAACGAAAGAATTTTTTCAAGTAAATTGATGTGTAATTCAATTGTCCTGTGCACAAAACGTTGTTTGTACCTCTCGACAGGAAGGTGATTTTTTCAGCATACGTCGTCATTTTGCATATGCTCAGGACTGGTGCTGAAAAAATCGACTTTTCCTGACTTGGTACAAAAAATACTATTTTTTTCATTGCACCATCTTGGATCTTCTATGGTGACGGTCGATACACACTACCATTCAAATAACTGAGCTTTATTATACCAACGCTAAAGAGACACGAATAATTCAAGTTTTTCTTTTGTTTTTCTGTCAAATTTGACATTACAAAAGAAAAACATAGCTAACGCCGACCCGTACGAAACACCTATTCGTATCAAAAGCCTTTAATGTGAAACTCTTCATTTCTCTTACTTCATTTTCTTCTCTGCTGAAAAACTATTCTCCCTTTAAAATAAGTTACATTATCCACTCTTTGCCTTGTTATCATATACAACTAAATTGCCGGAGGCAATATAGACAGCCCCGTACGAAGACAAATTTCATAAATTCCTATTTAAACAGCTATATACCGCTATATTTAACTATATTTCACTATAAATAAACATTTCACAGATAAATATATGCTATTATATAGCTCTATATGCCTGTATATAGCTCAATATATTACTTATTGGGCCACAGCTCGGGAGGGTCGATCCAAAATCACTCATCTTCGAACTTAGCCTGTCTTTTGACATTACCAAACGGGAAAAAAAAGAATTTTCAAAATCGGATGCGTTTTACTCAAGTTATCGTGCAGACAGACGGACAGACGGACATTTTTTTTTTCGCGGATTTGGCATCTCTAGACAACCACAATAGGTTTCCCCTTACTCAGGGAGTCCAATTCGACGTGTTACAAACGTATGCGTAAACCCATAAGACCCCAGTACTTCGTACGGGTCTAAAAATGAATTAGGTTTCTTTCGTGTTGGAATGTGTAGCCAGCGTAAAATTCGAAGCACAAATGTTTTTCGTATTGGGCAATGTAACAATTTGGCATAGGTGTCAAATCGTGGCCATGTATCACTGACTGATATGCACATGTGCACCGGCTCTCTGTCTATTAGCATTTCGATACAGTTTTTGTATTCAATTTTCAAATTCTATATAAATGTAATTTAATAACATGGCAAATAGAAAAATATATAAAAAAAAAGTGTTAGCACAAAGTGAAAAGGAATTTTTTTCCTTGCAAAATTCTAACGGTATAAAATTATTGTCGTATTATATGTCCTAGATGCGGAAAAAAGAATCCCCTTCAAGACGTTGTGTCTACATTTGTCGTATACAAGACACGAGATAAATGGATAAAATTGTGCGAGCGTTCGGACCAGCACTGTTGCACATTACATGTACGATCGTTCGGGTACTTTTCATTAGAAAATGCCTCCCGATTATTTTTTTGTGTGTTTGTTTGAAAGGATGTGACACTGTTTATCACTAAGTCTATGTTTTATTTGATTTGACTTGACTTGGCTTTGAGTTTCTTTAAAGTTGCAACAAAGTGTGTTAGGTGCTGTTAACTTTTACTGTAATGATGTTGTAAATGTACGTGCTGGGGTGTGGGAGATACGCAACTCTAGGCGCCAGAGAATAAGGTTTGTGTTTCGTATTGAAAGAATAATATAAATCGTTATCCTTTAACGATAACGACAGTGAGATTTTTTTTTTTGAAATTGAATTCTAAAATTGTGGCTTAGTGCGGGCGTGTGAGTGTGCACAAGAATTGGTTCGTTAATTTCGTAGAACGGTAAAGGCTTTCTAAGAAATCTGTAGATTCACAGCACTGCTTCTAGTATGAACATGGAAAATATTTGGAGGATGAAGATAGAAGAAATCACAGTAGACACTGCGTTTATTTTATAGAGATAGATGACCTGTTTTCATTGTATGAGTTAAAACATACAATACAAACAATCACTAAATCTTCAAAATTTGACATTGGTCAATTGAGTGTTCATGCTGGGAGCAGTGCTGTGGTAGATTTTAAGATTTTCTGAAATCGTGAAAATTAAATCGAAAAAAAAAAATGATTCGACAAATTATGCGAATGGACCAAGATAGCTCGTCTTTCAATCATCTTCCCAAAGCTAAACAAAGCCTTGACAAATTCAAAAATGGAAATTCAAAATGGAAAGTGCGGAGGTCTTTCTAACGTAGCGCCTTTTTCATACAAGGAAGCGTTGAAATGTATTTTTTGGTTCACTTTTTCATCGAATCGTTCACTTAAAATTCAAATTTTAGGCGCACTTACGGCGTGAATTACTCGTATTTCGTCAAAAGGTCTTCAATGTTGATGCATGTATGCGTGTACGGTACACTGTTCACTCACACCTTGAAAATATGACTACTGTCTGAGTAGCACAGTCTATTTCGATTGCATTAGACTCCGAATATTTGGTATGTTAATGCTAGTAGCAGTGCTATGTTGTAGACACAAAAATTCATAAAAATAAAGTCGTTTCATTCTTCTAGCGGAAATCTGTGAATCTAACAGGTTATGGGCCCAGATCATGGGGAATTGGAAAATATATTTCTTGGCTAAATACTGTCGAGAAATTTACGATGAAAAGATGACAAACATGTCTAGAGAATCGGATATGAAATGAACTTTGAATATTCAGCTGTAATCGAAGTTAAAATTGAGGACGATCGGAAATCTTGTAAAATTACGGAACATAGAAAACACGCGTACAAATGTTAAAGACATTGACAGAACATGGAACGGAACATGGAAGTGGTACAAGCCATAGTCCAGCTGATGGTTGTGAGAAGGTGGAAATTCTGAAGTCAGGAGGAATAGACCGAATGGAAATGAAAGAAAGTGATAGAAGGAATTAACCACAGGAAATGATGGAATGAATTGACCAAAAGAAATGAAGTCTACAAGGAATTGACCACAATAAATCGGAGGACATTCTAGAAGGAACTGACCACAAGAAATGGAAGGAAGTGGGAGAAGGAATTGGCCACAAGAATTGATAAAGACAATGGAAAACGGAAAAGAAATATAAGAAAATGAAAATGGATTTTCAATTACGAAGCACTACGGATTAAGTGGACCATATGTCGTTTAAAAATCCTGTAGTGTTTGGTCATCTGATTAACCATACTTAGTATTGGAAATGAAGGAGCAATTACAATTCACATAATATACTCTTACTATCTTGAAGGGAATCGGTATCGGTTAATAGTCTTATTCTGTTAATATTCGTCATTGGTTTCGGACGTTTCATTATTAAATGCAGTTTATTTGGTAATGAGTCGTTTCAATCTGCGAATCTAACACAGTTTCGCGAAACATGGAAATAACCTTAACTTTTCAATGTCTCATTGAAATCTCGTTGAGCCACGTGTCGTATGAAGATAATTTATTGCAAACTGTGTGTTTCCGAACTGGGCTACGCCATCAGATTGACAAGCTGACATCTCATCTGTAGTACAACAAAATTATCTTCATATGCCAGCTTGATAGATCAACAGCTTAATTGCCTATTTTAGGAAAATATTATCAAAGAAATTGGATTGGATTTTGCGATAGGAAAATTTTCTGCCGGCATAAATCCTTTGTTAAATCGAATTATGAATTTCACTTCAGTACATTAATTATGACATAATTCCCATTAAAAACAAAAGATTCTTTTACGTAATTAGCTCTTCCAATTAGTGTAACTATTTTCAAAAATTTCATATCAAAAGAACAGAATGATGTCGCTCGGTAGGTAACGTATACAAACAGGCAAAGATGAATGAATCGTATTAACTCTGGTATATTGTTCCGGAAATTGTTACACATCAATTAATGGATTTTTCACATTTTACGTGGGAAATTAATGAATAGTGACTGAAATAACGGACATCAACACGAGCCTATTAGCTACGTGGGCCACGAAAATTTCGCGTTAATGCCCTAATTGGGGCAGACACACTATAATATTCAATATTCATCACTTTCGCCCTAGCAGAATTGTCATTCATTTTAAAAAGGACTAGATTTGGACACTACGCCAAAGAAAATGTCTTTTTTGTGAGTCAGAACCAGCCCTTTGTTAGATGATGCCAGGATCATTACTTCATTTCACCACAAAGTGCTGCTGCTGTGGTTAAACATCAATGAACGTCAACACAAGGTATGGTCGAATGTCAAACTTTGTATGGAGCGGGAGGACATAGCGATTTATTTATTTAATCTCTAATGAGAGGTGAGTTTGTTTATATGAAATCGCTATGTCCTCCGGTTTGTATGAACAGACCATACCTGGTTTATACTTTCATTGGTTAAACATGGTCTATACTCGCGAAAGTGAACTAATTTATAATTTTCTTTTGTTATTATGTCACATTTGATAATATAACAAAAGAAACATTTGAATTAGGGGGTTCGTTCGCGTCGCCAATACTCCCTCTAGCAAACAAACTCTCAGCTCTCTGTGTCAAATTCACAGTTATTTATTACAAACACTATTCTACATTTTGACTGACTATGCTGTAATATATATGCTAGAGAGAGTATTGGCATCGCACATAGCTAGAGTAAATATTATAATCGTTTTATGGATAAATTATGTATGCTTCGAAATGTGTTCATTTTATCGCGTATGAAGATTGCTTTAGAGAAGTTTTCATATGATAATAGTACGGGTCCATGTCTTTGTAAAGGCATAAAAATAGTGCAAACTATAGTAGAATGGTGTGTTTTGGACTAGTGATTAATATAGATATATAGATTTTAAAAACGATTACTAGCCCTTAGGGGTTAATGGTGGATTTCCATTAACCCCTCAACCCCGATTCAAAGTTTTCAGTGTATAGGCAACTTGAAATGAATGATTGTGAACTGATTTCTTTACCTATCGTAGTGATATATAGCTCAAAAGAAAGAGGATGGTTCAAGCTTTTTTTCAGGATCCTAAAATTTTCCAAAATCACCCATTTTCACTACGATAGGTGAAGAAATCAGTTCACAATCATTCATTTCAAGTTGTAGGGGTTGAGGGGTTAACGGTGGGTTTCTTAAGGGCTAGTAATCGTTTTTAAAATCTACATATCTATATTAATCACTGTTCCAAAGCACACCATTCTACTATAGTTTGCACTATTTTTATGCTATGGACCCGCACCATAAAGCGTGTTCGAAACATTAACGATGAAAACCGGAAGTAAACTTAGCTAAGAAAATAGAAATTCATACATCAAGTTGCTTCAGCTGGTCTACTCATACAAACAAAAGTGCTTAAATACATCTTTATACGAGCGTGGTAGTGGTTAAACTGTATAAAAGCTATTTTGTTAGTATGAGTGGACCAGCTGAAAAAAAAAGATACAAATTCATGTCTTAATTTCACTCGAGTCGACTATACGACGTTTTACAATACTTTTGGTAACAATGATTAGGTGGGACAACAGCCTGGAAAATATCATCGTCAATATTGTGGTGTTAGATTCGTCAATAGTTCGATTATTATAAGAAAAAGCTCTCTATGTACAAACATGTTCTAATCTCTGTCTATTAATCGAGCTACATAATTCGTTTGTGCACCTTTCCCAAGTAAAATTGAAATCATCAATTTGACGAATTGAGAAGTGTCACTCCTCAAATTCTGTCTTTTGATGCGCGAGACTTCTCACTTCGATAAATTCAGGAATTTCATTTACACTCGGATTGTGTTTCCATTTAATTTGCGTTGGTGCAATTCCCTGTATTCCTCTTTCACTATAGGTGAAATGCAATTGTATCCGGTAGTTCAAATAAAGTGAATGACTATAAGGGTCGACATTACAATCTGCTTTGATTTATTCAGTAGATTTCGTTTGAAGTGAGTACACGGAAACAAATTAAATGAAATTGGTTATAGTCAGCGGTATACCTATAATGTGGGTACCATCATTGGTGACCAATGATTGGTCCATAGATTTTTTGAGTGGCCCTACACCCTTGTATTCGTTTTATAAAAACTTTTTCTACTATCAGATAGCTCTTGCCACTGAATGATAAATATCGCAGGCCGAGTATGATAGAAAATTTGCACATCGTGTGCCTAAAAATCATTTACCAACGAGTTACACACAACTTGCCTCTATAACGAACTTTTTACTTTTCATCGTTGATGAGAAAAATGTTTTTTCAAAGCTATGGGACCTCCACAGAAGCATTCTGTGCTCAGAGGATACAGTAATGTCTAAAAGGTTTTCGATAGTGTTCTATTCTGAATTTATATAAATTTTCACTACAACAAGTGACCTCAGTAGATGATAATTTTGACTGTTCAGTTAAAACGATCGAATAGTTTACAGTCGACAGAGTAAAGTAAACCAGGGAGGAGCAGAATTTAGGTCCCTCGTCAAAATCGACTGCTCTGGTCTGGGTTACTTTACTCTGCCGTGCTATGTCGTATAGTAGAGTTTCACAATTAATTGAACATCCATTACGTAACTGAGGAATAAAAACGAAAAGCGACGTTTTCTTGTGCCTCGGATCGACAAAATTCACTCGTAAAGCAGCGTTTAACTTTTTTACGTTCAAAATGATACAATTTGAAAACTAATTTTGTGTTACGACAATGCTACGCAAATCTAGTGATTCTTTCCGGGTCAAAAACAGGGATTTTTCTAAAAAAATTCTCCGGTTTTCGACCATCAAAAATAGTGTGTATACGTACCTTACCTACCTTACGGGCAACAACACGCGAAAATGTCTAAAACCCGCCGGCCAATAGGGACACAGATATTATTATAGCATTACCCTAAGATAAAACGTTACTTGCTGCAGGTAAAATTTTCAAACGTTTTTGTCAGTTTGTCGAGCCGACGTCGAGGGATAAATGCAACAATTATAATGATAATTTGGAAATATCTAAGTTCACATTCTAGGGGTTCTGTACTAGAACTAGACTGTAATAGATTTTTTATTCAAAACGTGAGGTAAAGTTAACTTCACTACATCGAGCAAAAACTTTACCTCAAGTTTTTGAATAAAATACCTTATTTGGCAATCTTGTGAAACACAAAAGAAGTACCCTTTCCATCATTTGCCCAATTGTTAAGTAATGTACTATTACTTGCTTGTGGCTTGCGGGACGAAAATCTTTCTTTTTTTTTCATGAATGTTAAACGGCTCGGATCAACAAAATTCACACGGAAACTGGAATTTTCGACTCTTTATCCCTTGGTATTTGAAAGACTATTAATGAAGAAAAAGCTTCGGAGCGAAGTAGAAATACTGCGTAAACACGATTTGTAAATTTAGAAATCCGAAGGCCTTTGGGAGTAAATTATACTACTTAATGTCTTGGAGATTTTTTTAATTTGTGACTCGCCTTCGGCTCGACCTGCAAATGTCACATTTGTCGAAAGAAAAGTCCGAGTGGGAAACTACTCGGGTAATTGATCACACACCGTCGAAGGAATTGCTGTAGCATCCGGTAATTAATAGGAATTGAAGGAGTTACATGGAATTGACTAGAAATCCGAGAAATTGAACGTAATTGAAAGGAAATACGGATAAGTTTGATGAACGAAAGAACTAAATGAATGCAAGAAAGAATGACTCGTTTCCGATCTTGGCTATTCGGTTTGTAAAATATAGTTCATTCGCTGATTGTTTCTTTCATTTACTTTCAATTTCTCGTATTTTCCAGTCAATTCCTCGTAATTCCATCAATTCCTTCAATTTCTAATATTTCCTTCAATTTCTATTAATTACCGGATGCTTCGGCAACTACGAAACTGCAGTAATTTCGATGGTTTTCGTTCGTTTTCTTTAAATTTGAAGAAAATCTTAGAAAGTTATCGAAATAAAGAAAATTTTTAGAAAGTTGTTTCTAAAAAGTAGACAATGAATTGTATAGTAACAGAAAATAGCGTGAAATTATTAGAAATTAATAGGAAATAATTGGAATCAAAGTGCAAATCCGCCGAAGCGGAATTAATCCGGCAAATAGAAATTAATCCGGTAATTGAAGGAATTGAAAGGAATCAGAAATTGATTTGCCATCCTTTTGATGACCAGTGGTTTATCTCTCGGAAAAGTCTTTAAGGCGGCATCTACAGTACTATTCTTTCTCTTATAATTTTCGTCCAAATAGCTATAAGCTTCTTCAACTCGATAAAACTCGATAGTTTTAACATACATTTAGAATTATTTCATAGAATTTCACCTTTCATTAAAAAATCGACTAAATTTGGTGAAGTTTTTAGTGAATTATTTCTCAATATTCCCGTGGGATTTACTGTCCCATACATTGCACAATTGGTATTTATGTTAACCATGATTGCAGTCAAATTAAAAAATTCACAGTACAGCCCCTGTGAAAAATCCTAAAGCTTCAGCAAGTTTGACCGACATTGGACCGAATTGTTGAAAATAGATCGGTCAATTTATTAAACAAAAAACCATTCTTTGAACATGCACGAAATCAGAGTTAGGATACGTTTTTATCCGAGAAAATCACGACATAATAATTTTAATAACTACCACGGAAACCACGGTAACATGATATTCTCATCGAGAATCAAACATAGTTTCGATTAAAATTAATATTTTAAATAAACTAACAAGAACAAAAAAAAATGATTAAGACTCACTCATTCAGACACACTTTTATTAGTTCCAGCTACAACGTGAAATATAGACTTGATGTCGGTAAAAGACCGTGTCACATAAAACTTTTTTGTTGTTGTAATTCTGCACAAATTAATCACTGTGAGCACATTTGTTCAACTCAAAATTGTGTGTATCGAAATGCTTTTCGTATTTTTTCTGTTTTAATCTCTTTGAGTTCCGTCAACAAATTACTGTTTGCCAACGTCGGTTATTCCTTTTAAACGTTTCTCTGCGAAAAGGAGAAACTCTAAAACGGAGAAATTTTCATTGTGGCGCCATCGAACGGTTGATAGCGACAGCTTGTTGTCGGTTGTTCTTTTTAGAACATCATGGATACAGCCGGTAATATTAACTGTGTATTGAAATGGTAATGGAAAGAGTGTTTCAGTGTAATTAAAACACGGTAATATTCGCAGTGTACCGACCCTTTGCACCATACTAACGAGCGAAATAATGGAAAAGGTTCAGTCGATAGAGATTCTGTTACGCAATGCTTAATTTTTCAAAAGTCAGAAGGACTGTCAATGATTTTTAAACAGGTAAGACAGGCGAGCGAACATATCAAAAATTTTGCTTGAATATGCTATGCGAGAAATCACCAACTACGTGTAGAGGGGTGATACCATTTACTCGAGTCGGTAAGCCCTCGAAGGTTTTGGAAGAACAGGCTAAGACACTTTTGAGGTGATCACGAATGCGGTGTCAGCATTTTTTCCATTGAAAAAATTTCGCTGTTAATCATCTTCGTCAGTAGTTGCTGAATCTGTTCTTTCAGAGCCTAGCGAAAATCCACCAAGAATTGACCATCTAACTTAAGATCTGGTACATTTTCGAAGAAATTTCAAATTGAAATGCTTCGAAACGATTGCACTGAAAAATTGATGACACGAGAATAGACAACTTTCTGAAGGATCGGCGAGTTTCTGAAGAAGCAGTGAGTAGTCGCCGATTCTTCAAGAACTCGCCTTTTCTTTAGAAAATTGACGTTTTTTAACATTTTGTGTTAGGGAACATCCCTTGTACGAAATGTTAAAAAGGCGAGAAGAAATGACGACTTCATGAAGAATCGTCCACTACTCACCGCTTCTTCAGGAACTCGCCGTTTCTTCAGAAAGTCTTCTCGAGTCGTCAGTGCAATTTCGAAACGTCGGTTGGCTTTGATTTACTTTCATTTACATCACACATCCGGCTCAATCTCATTGTCTATGTGTGAGAAGCTGCGGTGGTCTAAACAAGAGAATAATGACTAACTGGACGAGTTTCTCCCTCGCAATGATTTTTTTCTAACTTGGTTAGTTGAGACAAAACTTGACGGGCGAATTCAGCCACTGATATGTGTCACCTGATCGGCTGGATTGACTTTTGAGAGATTAAACCGAAAGTTCCATTGAACAAATTGAGTTTTCTAGGAGAATTCGAGAGATTACGAGTACGCAGTCCTTGGATTTGTCTAAGGTGTGACAGTCAGAACTGCCTCCAGGGCACATACAACAGGCAAAGTCTAATATTTTACATTTTATTCGACCCATTTTAAGCTGATCTGATGAAACAACACATTATCAACACCGCTGCTACTCAACCCAATGCTTCAGTTTGCGTTTGATAATCAGGCCGGTATCTCCCATGTCTTCGTTGTAGCCATAAGCGTACTTCATTCCCGGGGCCTGCAATGCAGAGAGAAAACGGAAACTTTATCACTCAATATCCGAAACAACCGTCCAATCAAATGCAGAACATACATTGAACCACACATCATGCCAAATTTTCGAATCCGACCCCGATCGCATCAATTCCGGTACGTCGAATCGTGGCACATTGAATAAGTTCATCAGGTCCGCCTTTTCATTTGCGTATGTCATACGCAGCTCGCACCAGTCCCACTCTTTTGGCTGACGCCACTGCTTCAATTTCGGATCGTGTTTTTCGAAGCGGTCAAAGTCTGTGAACGAAAGCGTGACCTTAAATCATTCGGACAATTGAGACTGTTACAACCAACCGATTCGCTCGATATCCTCGACGACGACCTCAGTTTCACCGCCAGTCGACCAGTCGTAGACTAGCAATTCGGATGCGATGCTAACTTCCTTCAAGAACTTCTGCTTGTACACCGAATCGATGTCTTGGAGATATTTGTCGGTGAGGGCCTTGGAATTGACCTCGTAGTCGATGTTGCGTTCTTTAATGCGCTGCTTAACCGTTTCGACGGGAACGTCCAAATAAATGACCAAATGCGGTTTCAACAGTTGCGAAATCGAGTTTTCCTTTACGTCGTAGTAGACCGATCGGACGCCCTTCGATATGTAGTTCGACTTGAACATCGCTTCGGCGAAAACATAATCGGAATAAACGGAACGATCGAGAACGACACCCTGGCCAGTGGACAGCACATGCGCCAATGCATCAATGTATTGAGAATATCTGAAATCTGGTTGTGTAGAAAGTTGTACGATTCGTGGGTCGCCAGATGTTATTACCTTAACATGTACATGCGAATTTGCAGTTGGCCAGCCAATACATGATTCGGTGTCAGACAGAAATTGCGGACATCAAAACTTTTGCCATTTTCCGGCATTTGAGGATCTAATTTTCGCATATCGTAGCCGTATGGATTGATAAAGATCATGTCCATGTTGGCCTCTGGCATATACAGCATGTCTAGCTCTTCGGCCAGCTCTTTGGCAAATTTAGTTTTACCGGCTGCCAATGGACCTTCAACTAGAATTATCTGTAAAAAGTCGGAAATGAAATTCGTAAACTCGATGCGAGCAGCCGACAACCTGGGGTAATTTCTTTGACAACCGATCCATTGTTGAGCAGTTCAACAACAATTTCACTTCGCGTAAAAACAACCGTAATTCCAATTCGTACCTTGGAGTTTTCATCCATGCGATGGGTTGTCTTATCGAAAAGTGCATTGAGAACGTTGTAGCCTTTGTTCTTATAGTCGTACGGTTTGGCCTTCACCAATTTCTGACTACCTCTCAGCGTTTTTCCCGATATAAAACATGCTTGCTGCAGTGTCGGCTGATATTTCCGAACGTTCAGCAAACTCTGTTCTGTTAAGTTGACCAAACGCCGTCCACCGAAGCGTAGCACACTAGCCATAATCGGTGTCTGTGGATGGAATGGCATAAAAGTGAATATTTGGGGGACGTTTACAGATCGAACGAAAATTTCCAGCGAAATAGATGCAAAAGCAACACCGACCATCGAACAGATTCGGAATATGTTACATCACACGCAACCGATTGGTAGCACAAAATTGTGAATCGTATTTGGTACGAGTAGCGGTGAATGCACATTGAATGTATTGTAACGCTGGTAGTATTGATGAATTGATTTTGAATTATCATTTTTGATGCACCTACCTAATCCTTTCTAGTGCAAAAATGCAGAAGGAAAAATATTTAGAAAAAAATTATTTTATTTTGTCGACAGGCAGCTGACAGATGTAACGTCAGAACAGTGTTGCGAGCGGTAGATTTTCTTTTCAGGAAAAACAGTGTTGTCATTCCTGTGTGCTACAGGTAGATAATAAATGATGGAATTTGTTTATGTACTGTCCGTTTGACAAGAGGATCGCCACGGTTCAGCAGGGGGTTTTGAACATTTGTTTTTTACACGTTGGCACACGTGCTCTTGTCAGATTCAAGATTCTTTTTACGAAGGTTACGCTGATTATACTTTGTGAAAAAGGCCAATACCTTGCAAATATGTCACATCTTGGACAGAATTTGACACTGCAATATCTGCAACATGAAAAAACTAAATGTTCGAAACCCCCTGAAACCTCGTGCTTCCACCTACGTAATATACACAAACTAGGTGAGCCAATCTTAATTTATGGGTCGATGTTCTGTTATAATAGATTAAGATTGGCTCACCTAGTATGTGTATATTACGTAGATGGAAGCACGGGGTTTCAGTGGGTTTCGAACATTTAGTTTTTTCATGTTGCAGATATTGCAGTGTCAAATTCTGTCCAAGATGTGACATATTTGCAAGGTATTGGCCTTTTTCACAAAGTATAATCAGCGTAACCTTCGTAAAAACAATCTTGAATCTGACAAGAGCATGTGTGCCAACGTGTAAAAAACAAATGTTCAAAACCCACTGCTGAACCGTGGCGATCCGCTTGTCAAACGGACAGTACATAAACAAATTCCATCACCTATAGTGCAAGCCCCATACATTTTTTTTCTCATGTTCAAACTTGACAGCTGTGCGGAAAAACGTGACAGAAGATATGTGTGGCCTAAGAGTAATTATACCTAGAGAGGAAATTTCGAACAAAATTACGTAATTACTTAATTAAGAGGGCAAATTGAAATATCAATAGCGAAAAAACGTCAAAGCATACATGTGTTGGTGTAAAATTATACGAAATGTGTATCTTATACAAACTGATGTTGGGACCACATTTCGTGGGTAGGTATAATTACTCTAAGTGTGTGGCCCCTTATAACAGAACATCGAGGTTTGTTCCAAGGTCATTTCGAAATGTCAAATTCCATCTAAAGAAGGAAACTTAACCTCAACTTTCAGGTTGACGAAAATTTTTACGAAAAATTAAAAAAGGAATTTGTTGACGTTTAGGTTATGTTCATCTTTGTGGATGAAATCGTCGTCGTTCGTGTTGTTAAAGTTCGGGTTTACAGTTACTTCGAACAAACCAATACGGAATTGAAAACAGGCTGATGGAAGTGCAGAGTAATGCACAATAGAGATATGATGACAGATTTATGTATAAGTTCTGTATAAGTGACCTTTGTATGAAAAGAATTTGAATTCGAGATCATATAAATGGACTTCTGCTCGCACAGTGTTTAAAAAATCCGAAAACACTGCGTGAGTAAAATTTCCGGGAAAATCAAAATACATTTCGAAAATACGAAAACCATCCCAATTGTTAGACCGTAAATAAATTTTGAGCTCAGTTTAGTTTTAGTGTCAAATGGAAGATAATTTCAGGGACTTTCAAACGAGCTACGTCTATTTTTGCTTAGACTTCACTTTGGACTTTTATGGCCGTTCAAATTCAGCCTAACATCGGAAAATTATGCTTTTAGGCTGGTTTCAGTGACAAATATCGTCAAATGGCATGCGAGTGCTCAACATACCTTTCTAACAGATATAGTGTGGAGGCCGGACATACCTTTGTATTTATCAAGGTAAATATAGTAAGGAGGTAATGCCATTCAGACTTACGGCCGCACTATATTTACCTTGGTATTTATGACTTACCTTAAGTGTCAGTGCTCTTCTTTTGTACGGTCTTGTGAACCGAGCTCTCTGTACATACCACAAGCTATCCGAGTCATTATTCGGCTCAGTATAATTATGCTGGTTTCGAACATTTCCGGTCGGTAACTCACCTTCGGTTTGATGACCTTTGTCTGGATGTGTTTGAAATTTTTGTTTGGTTTCTGTCTGACGCAGTTTGACACACCAAGATTCTATGGTGGTCTTTCACTGGCTATTTTAATGTGTTGGTAATGTGACAAATGTCATCGAATTTACCTTCAATCCAATATGTGAGTTATTTGCTTCACGAAGAGAATCAGAAGAAACCAAGTAAATTGTTAAATATTTATAGAATTTCTTTATTTTAAAACGTATTTTTAAAATTACTATTGAACAATAATAACAAGTTTTTGGCCGTTAAAAACAAATCAAGTTTAATTGTCATTCCATTCTGTAAAATCTCGATTTAGTTAAAGTCTCGCAGTGATCACTCCGTTCCATCATTCGTCCATGGTTAGTTCATTAGCACAAGTTTGTTGTGATCCTACCTTAACATCTCAACTTAACAACTTGGGGCTATAACTGTAGTACCACATGGTCTTATGGTCTTTGATACCCTTTCATTACCGAAAATTTTTGACTGTGCAAGTTGTATGTTTAGAGACCATCTATGCCATCTACGACTCTTACTAGCAGAAATACTAGTAGGAGTCGAATAACGGTTCATCCAACAATGCATATACCGGTAAGTCGAAAGCTCTGGACTCAACTTAAACCGATTCATTTAATTAATTTAAAATACTAATTGCAAATCGTCTTAATACAATCAGTAAGAATCAATGCACTTCCCTTTGCTGTACATATATCTTTTATTCTCGTACAATATTGTGTGCCCCCATCCCATTTTTTTCATTTTGAAAGTGTCGTCGCTGTAAACCAATACAATTCACACGCCTTCATCGAAACTTTATGTTCGAGATAATAACAGGAAGGAATGCAATACAAAATGACCATATAACCATTTTATGACAGGGACTGTTGATAGCAGTATATATTATACTCTTATACGGTGTGAATGTAGCAAGTGTTTCTAAAACAAAATTTCAAATTTAACATTTACAATGAAACTTTCTTTTCGTTCAGCTTTTTGTTGTATACACATGATCCATAAATTTATCGCTTTCTTTTCTATCAAACTTTTTATTTTTACACACGAAGTCATACGTCTTTGGGCCATATCCATAAAGGACGTCAGCACAGAGTTTGTGAATTTTCAACCCATATTTTCGCCTCTCGTGTGGACGTCTTTTATGGACGGTTCGCTTTTAATTTTAAGAATTAAACTTTCATCCCTCTATTTATTGTTGTTATCGGTAAAGGTTTGCTGTGTGAATTGGGTAACATTTGTTGGATTATTTAAATTGTTCATTATGTTGTACAGCTGCAGTTCGTTATTGGCCGGATTCACCGATTCAGATGGTTGGTTAAAATGTCTGGCGATTACATTCAAAATGAAATAAAAATTAATTTGACGAAAGAACCGAATTGAAATTTAACTCTACCTATTATGCGGCTGTTGTAATCGATTCACATCGGCTTCGCTAATTTGTGTGCCACCATAGCCAATACTCATGCGTCGCGGTTCGTTGTATTTTTTAAAACAGCGGAATAAATTTAAAAATGCCTTGCGGAAGCCACGATTCATGAAGCAATACGTAATTGGATTGCAGCAACCTGAGTAAATAAATTGTCATTAGCATATGGGTACGGCATGATCAAATGCCATTTTAAAGCTACAATATTCAGGTATTCAGCCAATAGTAATTTTTGAGCCTCATCACAGCACTGCTCCTATATCATGAACACTGAATTGACCAGTGTCCAATTTAGAGGCTTTAGTGATATGAGCTACCGCTTAGGATTGTTTGTATTGTATAGGTTTGCTGTATGAATTGTCAAATTTCATCCACAGAACCATAACCTCAATAATATTTCTGTGTAAATCGCGTAGGCGCTGTTGCTCGATTTGTATGAAATATTACGTAAGCAACGTTGCTGTGGATGAAATTGTCGTTGTTCGGGTTTTCAAAGTTCGTGTTTACAGTTACTTCGAAATAATCTATAGGTTTCTTCCATTGTACGGTAAAAACGAATTTTGACAGGCCGAAAACAACCGACCGTCATCCACAGAAGCAAACATAACCGCAACTTAAACAAATTTGTTCGTTAAAACTTCAAAGTGAGGTTGTGTTGGCTTCACTGTGGATGACGATTGACATTTTGAACGGCCATGGAAAAAACCTTTGTTTTAACTCATACTAGACATCTATCTTTACGAAAGAAACGCACTGCCTCCGAATATTATGTATTCATTCTAGGAGCAGTTCTGTGACTTCACAGATGTCAGAGAAATCATTTAGCAACAATGGCAATATCACTCTTCTACCTGAAAATCAAAAATACTCCTGAGGCATGGGAAAAGATACTTGGGACCATCCTAAGTGCAATCAGTCGACCCATAACACTCACAAACCCCCGCTGATACAAAAATAGTATTGCAACAGACATCGCGTAATGAATCACTTCCGTTGGATGCTGCGGATAAATAATGGTCTGCTCATTATGACTTACTTGATGAATATGCCAATAATTGGCAGATGCTAATCGATGTGTATCCCAGCCTATTGTATACTAAGTGAGGATTGAATAACGCAATTGTGTTTATCACGTACAAGGGTGTCCAACAAATGAAAAATTCCAGCACCACAACGAATAGCATTTGAATCACACGCTTCTTGTTCTGCAGACTCTTTTCAGCATTCGTTCTGAAAGAATAAGGTATATATTGAAGTGCTATTCACCTGTAGTCACATTGATAGAGAAGGTACAGTCATGGAAAGTTAATTTGCACTCGATCGGTCGGAAGCATGGTTTTTTTAACCATTCGTGTAATTCAGACGAATGGATTGATTTACTAATAACTAAGGCAGGGATATACATACAGTTCGTTGCCGCTTTCAGCAATATTACCGGTCCTAGGCCCGTTCTACAGATTAATAATAAGCGACACTTCGAATTGACATTCAAAAGCTTCAATGGATTTTAGACGAGAAATAAACAACAATGGAAAATCTTGTCCCACCATTCGGCCATTCGCCCATTATTGACCTATTATTTTCTCATTATTCGCCTTCATTCGCACATTGTATTCGCCTTTATGCGCTCAATATTCGCCTTACACTGTCCCACCATTCGCTCGTGTTGTTTCCCCCTCGATTTTAGAGGTAAACCAACATTTACATTATATCCAGAGAGTTGATAACAGTTGGCGGTTATCACCTCTCTGATTAAATCCCATCAAAGTCGAACAACCGGAAATAATGAACATTTTCGAAATATCGGTCTGTTTAAACGGTTATTTCAGCCGTCAAAATGTCAAAAAATTATTGTTAAAGAAATGTTCGCAAAAGCGTTTAAGAATGCCAAAAGCGCCATCGTACCGATTTCCTTTGCAAAAGCTACTGGTTGCGAACTAAATTTCAAGGCAGTAAAACAGTAAAACTTTAAATTCTTTCGGTTGAGTGTAAGGATAAAATTCGTGCACAAAATACTTTTCTGGTACTGTGCTTGAGTTACTCAAACCTGTTGAACAAAAATGTTCGTGAAGCTTTTGCAACGAGGGAAAACTATAAATTTTGCAATGAAATAGGAATTTAATGGAACAGGAAATTGTAAGCGAGTGTGAGGGTGACTTTATTGAAAGACTGTTTTCTTTTTACTGTTTCCTCTCCGATACAACCGATTTTTGAAAACATTTCTTTTTGCTCCCATATAGCAACCGTAAGTGAAAAATATCGCCTCGGATACATGTTATGAGTAAATATTTGTGTCTACAGGGCCAGACTGGCTACCACCGGGCGATTTAGGCAACAAAATTTCGGAGGCCGAAAAATTGAAGCTTTCATACAAAAATCTGCTCTCAATAACCAGTGCACCCCGTTTTCCTCCTCAATTACAATACAGTCGGGGTTTTTTAGTTCTGAACATATTTGAGATTTTTTAGAGTTTTAAAAATCGTCGATATTCCCAGTCAATGAAGTGTTTCCAGTGTATGATATTTTGGCGCAAAATTCAAAAATCCCTTTGCGAATTCAAATTTCGCGCCAAAATATCATAAACTAGAAATCACTTAATTGACAGAGAATAATCTACTAATAAATCTAAAATTGTGTTTTCTGAAGGTGAACAAACTGTAAATCGACCAAATTGTAAACAAATTTTACCGTCTTAAGCCGGGGCTGTATTTCTTTGCTGAACCAATTGTCGTCGTCTGTGAGTCTTGCGAGTAATTACTTTTCAGTTGATGCCAAACCAAAACATTGTCACGGGTCTGATGGTGGCATGACGACGATGGACATCGGGTGCTAGCTGTACCGTGAGCGTTCAGATACACTTCGACAAGATTGTTAGCTGTGAAAACAGAAGTTAAATTAGAAAAATCGATTGAACTTGTTCGGACGTATAGTATAAGTCAGTCGCGCGAAAGGTACGGTCGTTGGACCCACTGATTGTACCTAACCTTTTTGAAACATTGAATATTCTAGCCGAGACTTTCTAACCAATACTTGTTATTGTGGCAATGAAAAATCGCAATAAAACGGATTTCTACAAAACGACCAAACAGATCCCCCACATTGTTTTTAAGTCAGATGCTTTGAAGTAAAAAACCCCTAACCGACATGTAAGTTTTAACCTTTTATTTCACAGACATCGATTCTTTTGAGATATTTCAATTGCTTCTTGTAGGTAGAGACTGCCCTATACGGCAGTGACTACATGAAATTACAAAATAATCTAGAATGTAACGGCACACACCCTTCATTTATTCATTTCACAAAAGAGAAACAAGAACATCAAACGAAAAACGAATCCACATCTAATATTTATAAACAGACGAACATACTTACAAGATTGCGTTGTGTCGTAAGTGGTGTCATGCTTGGACGAATTCTCATCTCGCATGCCTTGCCATAATGTTTTCGTTATAAGGGAATATGTTGCGCCCAACATGATTAAAGGTATAACCAATAGTATCACATCTAAATACAAATTGAATGTTTTTTCGTATTCTTCCGAACCTTCTGGCCAGTATTCACGGCATTTATGGTGACCTGTAAATAAAGTGGATGAACGCTATGGAATTTGATATATAACCGAAACATCGGCATGACTTGTAGCAGTTGCTTACGATGTTAGTAGTTCTATTTATAAGGAAACCATTGGTGTGGGATAAAAAAAAAATAAGAGAGACATGAACGACATTAGGAAATCTTATTTGGCCTGTAAAGACGCCACATTTTAAGTCAGTACTTTATTCTTTGCGCTGTATTTTCTGGCGATTTTTTTTTTAAACATCCAAATCCATCACAATAATGCCGCAGCCAGTAAAAAATCGATCTTTTCTTTCAAAAAATAAAATTACAATAAATAAAAGTCATCTATTTTATTCTTCTCCGATGTACCCAAAATGCAAGCTGCGTTTCCACGTTGTATCGCGATCAAAATCCGTTGGAAAAGAAATTCCTTTGATTTAACTTCACCAGCTATTCTCTTCATCAAAGAACCTAATTTATCAACAAATTTCTTTGTTTCTGGACTCATGCAACCTAAAGTCTCAAAAGCGATCGGTGTTAATAAATAATTTTGCTTCAAAGAAATATAATGGCTATGCTTATGTCTCTCTGCTTTTTCAGCAACTGAGCGTGCTTTCTTCGATCAATCTCGACAAGAGAGACCTACCATGACTGCATGGTATCAAAGTCAAACCATCTGGTCTTTTACCATCGTCTCTTGATATACCAGGCGGCTGTGTTATATCGGAATACCAGCCATATAGAGAAACTTTGAGAGAAAATGTTTTTTAAATTATCATGTATAGCGAGTTTTCCTTCTACACATTTAGCACATGATAGACCATGTAGACCATCTTTTTCGACAGTATCACCGCAAACACACATATGTTCCTCACATAATTGAGAGCCTAATCGGAGACCAACAGCAATTCTAGCAGTGTTATTATCCAGTAATAAACATAATTGACTCGATGGGACTTGCAACCACTTTGAAGATTCTTTATTTGATGACGCAACTAGTGAAAAACCTTCACTTCACATCAGTAATTCGCCTAGTCGGTTGGCCTGTAGAGGCGCCACATTTTTTTTTATAGTACTTCATTCTTACTGGACTATTTTTTTGTGAAACAACTTCACATTGATTCATTCCTATGAAATGTCACAGCAGTGAAGTTGGTTATGAAAATAAGCGCAGTAATTTTATGACAGAATGTACTGAAATATGGGAAAACTCTATTACATTTCTTCTTAGTTTCTAAACATTATTCTCCTATAGATTGTGGAAATTGTTATCGTTACTACCGCAAAATTAGCGATGGCACTAATTTCGAGTCGGTCACTTGAGATACGAAATTCAAAAATCAAAATCATTTGTTTGGAAATTAAATTTTCGATCACATTGTCCATGAAAATATTGTTCGATGAAGTGACAGACGTGACCGACTTGCCGACAGCGTCAATCATTCGCCTAGTCGGTTGGCCTGTAGAGGCGCCACATTTTTTTTGTGTAGTACTTCAATCTCACTGTACTATTTTTTTGTGAAACAACTTCACATTGGTTCATTCCCATGAAATGTCACAGCAGTGAAGTTGGTTCACATGAAAATAAGCGCAGTAATTTTATGACAGAATGTACTAAAATATGGGAAAACTCTATTACATTTCTTCTTAGTTTCTAAACATTATCCTCCTATAGATTGTGGAAATTGTTATCGTTACTACCGCAAAATCAGCGATGGCACTGATTTCGAGTCGGTCATTTGAGATACGAAATTCAAAAATCAAAATCATTTGTTTGGAAATTAAATTTTCGATCACATTGTCCATGAAAATATTGTTCGATGAAGTGACAGAAGTGACCGACTTGCCGACAGCGTCAATCATTCGCCTAGTCGGTTGGCCTGTAGAGGGCGCCACATTTTTTTTGTAGCACTTCAATCTCACTGTACTATTTTTTTTGTGTAACAACTTCACATTGGTTCATTCCCATGAAATGTCACAGCAGTGAAGTTTGTTCATATACTAAATTGTATTAGATTTTACCCTTATTTTCTAAAACTACATTCTCCTATTGAGATTCCTATGAAATAGTGCTCAAATCCACAATCTATTTTATGAAGAAACGTACTAGAACGCATTTCACTCTTGCAAATAGGAGCGATTGGTCATGTGAAATCAAATTTTGAATCTTTCAATACTGAAATAAATTGTCGCTCGTCAAATCAGCCACTCCAAACCTGTTCATATATATACTACTTCTTGGACAAATATTGTAACCATAAGCAATGAAAATTATAGACCATTATGAAGGGAAAGTATTTTGAAGGAGAAATTTGCTTCGAGGCAAGAGCTTGCGCCAACTGTCAAGCGTTGACAAAAAGAATTTCTACTTCATTTGACACTTCCCGCAAGTTTGAACAAAAGACGATTGCCTCGTCATAAGAGTCAGTAAGCCAGGTACGGTCTAATGTCGACCCGGAGGACAAACTGGTACATGTCTGGAGACTGATGCGATCACCCTAAGTTGTGAGGGCGTTGAAGACAAATACGCCGATCGGCCATACCTTGACTCTCATTTGAGGCTAGTATTTGTCATTTTTTAAAATCTATTTTGAAAAGTAAATACAATACAAACGAAAAGCCAGGAATCCAGCGCTCTCTCGATAAATTTATATTATTCTAAAATGTGTCTTAGAATTTGAATTTTAAGTGAACGAGTATGTAAACAAATGAAATTTAAACGCTTCCTTATGGATAACACATTTTCCACAACCAACTTCATCCTTATGGGACTTCTCCTCTTTTAGTTCATTTTATGTAATAGAACCCACTTGGTTATTGCCAATGAATATAAGCCACCCAGGTATGGTCTAATGTCACCTCGGAGGAAATATCGATTTTAAAAACGGATTCTAACGCACCCATTTTTATATTATTTTGACAAGGTAAATCGACAAGATTTCAAATAAAAATCATCTGAAAGTCGGGACCCGTATTTTCACTGATCCGCTGAAGGTTTGCACTATACCTTCAGTGTTTAAATATGCTTTGAATTTATCGACCTCTCCATTTTGCGCACTCAGAGATAAAAATCGCTAATAAGAATGAAATTTATGTTCCTGCGGGTCACATGTAGCCTCCACACCATATGTTCGTTCGAATGGCTACACTGTAAACGTACACAACCCGACCCTTTCAAACCACTTTAACGATCTCATTTATTGTTCATAAACAACCCATACGAAGGATCTATTCGAAAATAATGTTGCCGTTTGGTTTTTATGTTAAAGGGCAATTCTAATGTGTTTAGATGCCATTAAACACACCATATACACCTGAAATTTATGAATGTAAGCCAGAGCACGTTTTACTCGATGGAAAACATTATTATTAGAGGTCTGATTCTTGTTTATGTAATTTAATGTATTCGGTTTTCCATTCTGAAAAACATATAAACTATACATCCCACATCCCACATACATATCAGATTTGCATTTTATCTGGATTTAATCACTGTACCATCCAAAAGATTTATCGAAATATCTTGCACAACGCACGCAGACTACACTCATGCCACATCGATTTGCATTTACCATTTAAATAAATAAATATCAAAAACACGCAATCACAAATTTGAACTTCAACCCAACCTTTTGCAACTAATATGCCCGGACCATATTTATTCATCTGATCTTTTATTTTAAAATCATTGCCACATGCCTACCGTCTATTGCATACGCTATGTCTAATGTAATATTATACTCGTGTCACATTCGTCTACACTCCTCTATTATTGGGAATTTGCAACAAAGGGTGTTATTTACTACAGTTGTTTACTAAAGCTAATTGTACAGTCATCCGAGAAATGAAATTTGGACAGAAAATGTATGCGCTGTCTGTTACTCTCTTTGCTAGTAGTAAAAACGAAAAAAAAAAATTTTGACATTTTTTCTAGTAATAGGACTTGCGTCACGGGCGCTCTGCTAACGCGAACCCATGATAAGTATGATGGCTGACTTAAGAATCTTAAGTATAGTTTCCACTTAAAAAGAGCACTCCGTTTAGTCTCCGTCTACATGACAGTTGTAAAATAGAACAAAAGAACTGTCACGCAAACGAAGTGGAAATTGAATTTATTTCAATTTTTTACTCCGTTTACGTGACAGTTCCTTTGTTCTATTTTACAACTGTCATGTAAACGGAGGCTAAACGGAGTGCTCTTTTTAAGTGGAAACTATACTTTAGATGTACAAATCATACATAGAATAGTAATAACATCTCCTGCTCATTAAAAATTGACAATAGATCAGAAGAACCTCTGGAACAATATAGTGATTTCTGACCAGTTAAATTTAACTAATCCGTGGATCATATATAAAAATGAGAGAAACTGCATAAATTTAAACTGGGTTTACTTTCAATCTTTTTTATTTATTCAAGAATTTTTGACAGCTGACCCACAGATCAGTTAAATTTAACTAGTTTTAACTGGGTCTCTCCGTAAACGTTCTGTTGGTATTTTTGCCAATAGTTCAAATGTATATTTGCTGAAGGAATCAGAACAGTTATTTATGTAAAAAGAATCGTATGATCGCACTTCATGTCAGATTTCCAATCCGAGGTGAAGCCGAAGGTGACAAGACGTCGTTTGCGATAATATACCAGCATACGATTCGTGTTGCATACAACGTTTTATGCAATGAAGAAAATCGAATAAATATCGAAGATATTCATAGTTCGACATCAGCAACACGTGGCTTTTTTCGCACTAGTGCGATAAAGTCCCTTGCAAATCGTTGATGACACTAGTGCGATAAAATATGTTTTATAACATTGCACACAGGCTGCATAAGTTGTAAATATCATCACTGCATTGAATAAAGTTGATTTTATAAATTTTCAAACTCTTTATTTAAATTATATTATTTATGTTCACATAAGTTTAAATAGATCAGTGTCAAAAAACGGTTTTTCTCTCAAAATAGTGTCAAATGAGTTGTCAATTTCACAAAGCTAACCTCAAACAATCACAGGACCATATAAATTTTTTTAACATTGTGGTTAGCTTTGTGAAAATTACAGCTCATTTGACATCTCAAACGACATTGACAATGATCTATTCACTTATTTAGACAATTGAGACAACTAAATTGAATCCCGAAACGCTTGGAGTGTTTAAATAGGCTTGATATCTGCTAGGGAAACCCAAACAGATAGTAACAGATAGTAGGGAATATCTTTGGATTTAAATCTACTTCTTCATGATTGGTTGAAATTCGATCATTTTCCCAAAACTGGGCAGGGACTCTGTCTCAATGATGTCATTGGCTACAATCAGATCTGCACCTCGTCATGTATATACTTCTAACTCCCACGCCTGGGAATGTAATTTCTCATAATATACTGGCAGGTGTAATGTTTCTGTATTCAATCCTATTTACCCTATTGTATAACATTCGAAGAGATTGGATTGCCGATGAGCAGATGTCTTTTAATGATATTTTTTACTCTCGTATACATTCCTCATATTTAATTGATTCCTATGAAATAGAAATGTTTAAAATATCAATAAGAAAACCCTTTAACGTTTGTAATGAATACGACTTGAAGAAGACTTAGGGAATTCGTTGAAGTTCCGTTTGAGCTTATAATACTGTTAAAGTGAATTCAAACCTCTATTGGCTGTAAACCGGCAATTGTAAACCCTTTGTAGTAGTGCATTTGCTCTAATTAATTGCCGATTAAGCCGGAAAGGATTATATAATTTGTTGATTTACAAATATTCGAAATAAACGACCTTATCCTGCCACTACTATAGCTTCTACTGTGCGATTCCCTACATTCACTTGGCTCAGGAAACCAAATTTTCGGAGATGGTTCCAATTTCCTGTCAACAGTTAGTGATAAATAAAATAGCTGTCCCATATCTACTACACAGTAGCTGTTGAATGAATCTAGATATACAATACAGTGTATTGAATACACCCTTCGCATGCATGTACATCATATTATGTAGCGACCATAATTCACGCCGGTATGCGGTACTGCGTCGAAAATATAAAAAGAAAAGTGAGATGGGTCTAACTAACACAACAGGGCGTTGAACCACCCACATTCACAACGGAAGCGTTGAAATTTATTTTGATTAATTTGTTCAAGGTCGAAATACCTTCACAACATTCATGGTGCTATCATATTTACCACTTTCCATCAACTCTATTGAAATCGTTAGCGCTACACGAAAGGAAATATGACGCTGCACTCCTAAACCCGAAACTTGTGTTCGGTACTTCTTGTGATCCGCTGAATGTTTGTGCTACCTCTCCACATTTTCCTCAGTGTTGCAACCCAATGGTGCAGTGGTATTATAATCTCATGCCTTTCAAATTACATATCCGGAAACCCAATTAAACTAATTGGAACTTTTGTCTCGCCAATCGGCGTCACAATGCCAAAAAAATATATTTAAAAAAAAAATATTTTCGCCAATGTCAATGCATTGATGGTTACGCAATTTTATACGAAAGGATGTTGAACAACAAAATTACAATTATTATTATACATCGGACACTATAAATCATAATTAATAATAATTTTAATTGCTTATAGGATTGATCCGGGGATCCGGTGCTCAGTTGAACATTTCAAACTTGAAACAATATACGGGAAATATAGAATTAATGTGGGTGGAAGGCACTGACCATTTTTTAGTGAAAACATTTTCCAAACAAAAATGTTCTGCGGAAAATGTGTGAAAACTTACGAAAATTCGAAAAATTTTACCAGAAATAGTGCCTGGTGTAAGGACAATTCTCACACAAAACGAGGAAACACTATTAGTCTACAACAAGCCAGCGCTTGCCTGTTGAAATGTCATGGTGCGAATCAATTGCACGGAAAATTGCATCTAATCAACGCACTTCAAGCAAAACTGCTTCGAGTGACAGCTGCCAAATAGAGTACTATTTTGTCTGAAAAATGTTTCCACAATGTTTTACAGTGCCAAAATTTGTCCCGATTCAGTACTCTATTTTAGAGTACCACTCATGCTTGAAGTGCGTTGATCTAATTCTAATTAAAGAAGAATACGATCAAATTATCTTACCTTGACTTGTTGGTATTAGTCGACTCAATGCAGCGATCGGCGACATGAACAAAAAGCTGCCGAACCAAATCAATCCAATCAATTTATAGGCATGCTTCAATGTTTGCCAGCGTCTTGATGACAATGGATGACAAATTGCATAATATCGTTCACATGATATGGCCACTAGTGTCCATGCGGATACGGCAACCGATGACGCTGTAAGTGGAAAAATCGAAGAGGAAAAATGATGCACAAGGAAAGCATAACCGGTATTAGTGGGTTTTGGTGTTGCAGACTTTTTATTTGCTTCATCAATAAGCGGATGTCTCGTAATAAGACACGTCCTCAGTTTTATAATTTGTTTGAATTACAGCTTGTGGTATGAGTAATTTCCCCTTGTGGCATTTGCTTTTATGGACAAAAAGACTTAAAAGTTTCGAAATTAATTGGCTGGAAAAATGTTTTCAATTTTTCATTTTCTTTTATTTATTCCTTTTCATAAAGACTGGCAAACCAGTGACGTCACAATTTTTTTCATTGCTGAATACAAACGAACAGATACACCAAATTGCACAATCTTTGCTCAAATAAAGCAACAAAATGAAAATAAATAGTGGAATTAGTTGAATGTTCATGCGAATTCAACTATGATGGCAAATAGACGTCGCTACTTGTTGGTTTTATTGGCAAGGTTATTTTATAACGATGTTTTGTTGACAACATAGATCTCTTCGTTTGGTGAAACTGATGACGGAAACGTGAGGAATGGTGGGGAAAAGTGTGCAAACTAATTGAAACCAACTTCACAATTTCACATAGTAATGAATAAGTGAGTGCGTCCAATTCTTTTAAATGAATGTAAATGAACTAAATACGGGGAATTCCCTTAGAAGCAAAGTTGGCTGTCATTAGTTTGCACACAAAACCGAACCGTCGATTGTCACGCCAGCGGTCATTTTAGTGATCTATCAAGGGCAACGATTTCATCCACAGCAACATAACCTACGCAATTTTACATATGAATATTGCGATGAGGCTATGTATCTATTCTCTATGGATTAAATTTGACAGTTCATTTGGCCTTGGAATGAACCTATATAATTTGTGAGTGCTTTATACCGACAGCGCCACCATATCACTTTTTGAGTGTTTCGCCTCTACGTATATCTATGACTGTTTCGCGGCGGTGAAAATAAATGACGAATCTATACGTGTGTCCCGGGTGAAAATGAAAGAATGAAAGTTCGAAAAGCGTATTGTCTTATGCAAGCCCGGACTGGCCATATGAGGCGCTTTGGAAAGTAAGTCAGCCTTCAGTAATTTTATTGAATTTGCTATATTGTGGTTTTTCAATTTCCTCTGGCAGCCAGTTCGATCCTGGTCTTTTTAATTAATTGTTTCTGTTTGTTGTAGCAATTTAATGGCATGTACAAAAGAATGTATTCTGTTGAGCTACAAAATCACAATCGCGTAATACAAGCTTCTTTTATCTCCCCGTATGTAACTCCTGCAAATTTTATCACAATTCAACGAGATCCGAAATGTTTGAATAATAAATTTGATGTGTACACAATAAATTAAAATGAAAACGTTCTCCGCTTACATCATCGTTCCATCTTTAACTTTTGAGCACATAGTAGGGGTAGAACCCAATGGTTCATATAACGTGTTAGTATGTTGGTAAACACTAGAGATAAGATGCGCACTTGATAAAATATTGTAAAACTTGACGCCATTATATTACAATTGCTCACTAGACTGCAAAATTCGTCAAAATTTGCAGAGGGCCATTAAAAATTGATTGATAAAACAACTTGACAAAACCAAAATCGTTGAATTCGTCTAGTGAAGTTAGGCATGGACAGTCGGACAGTCCAACTGTACTAACAGGCTGACACCGCTAAGTGAACTATTGAGGTGTGGGGCAACGTAAAGCGTTTCACAAAAGAAAATTAATCTTTGACATTGCCCTCAAAGCGCATCAAAAGAAATATTTTAATCTTCTCAGAGTGGTTTACCCTTATCATCAAGCCGCTATTCTTATGCATCTAGTGTGAATTATGGCGTCTTTAATAAGAATCTTGGTAAGCGATGTTTCCACGTTTCTCGTTTCCCTTTCACCAGCAAAAAAGTTTTCAACAATTTTCCATTCTATTGAATTTGAAGGGTTGATCTTTCTGAAACATTTCATTTCAAATCTTATCTCCCTCACAATTCTCATAATTTATATGCATGAGGATTTTTACACACTCTCTCTCTGTGTTTGATTTTATGGTTAAGCAGTGGTAATTTAACAGTTTTCTTTCTTATACAACATCTGTCGAACATGCCAGAATCCATGTGTGTGAACATTTAGTATACCAGACGTGTCGCGTCACGTCGTTAAAAACGTACTAAAGTAAACATAAAGTTCGAAAATAGAATTTTTATGCCAAACCGAATATATTTGAAAGCCAAATTTGCACAGATAGAAATTCGGAGAAAAAGTTGCAGAGACCGAAACATATAATCGATATTCAAAAACATCGTTTCAACTAAAATGTGCATACATTATCCGTAAAATGTCACTCGATGTATAAACCAGGCCCAACTTCGAGGTTTTCAATTCACAAACAAGTGCGGTAAAAATGGAAAATGAAATGTGTCTTGTCGGGTTAAATATTCGACGTCCTGAAATTCTATGTTTGATTCATTTGTGCATCCACTTGCTGCACTTATTGCCTCACGATTTATTATGGTTGGGATGATCTCAAATGACAACCAAACTAAATGTGAAGCCCCAGAGAGTAATTGATGCTACACGTAGCGACGCGAAAGATACCTAATTCAAATTTGTCTTTTGTTTTTCTGTCAAGTTTGACAGCCTCTAATAAAAGAAAATTTTGAATTATAGGTTAGGTTCCTTTCGCCTTGATATGTGTAGCTACAGTTAGACTCGATAGATGGCATTGGTATTTTTTAAACTTGTCTGGTCGTAACATTTGGGTGCCGATCAGAATCAGCGCCACGTTGTCAGCTCTCGAGTGTAACCCTATCGTTATGACGGTCATGAAAATGTATCAATTATAATTTTTGGTAGAAATTAGTGAAATTAGTTCTTTCTCTGTGTGTCGTTAAGGTACATCCGTCAAGTTATAGGTCAGATAATTGAAAAGTTCAACTGAGTTAAAAAGAAAATTCATTTTTGAACGGGCCCCTGTTTATGTTTTAGTGTTCATTCGTTTTAATGTGAAATGGGCCATAAAAGTGTTTTATTTTGCTCTGAACAGCATGCAGTAGAATACCATCATGGGACGCATTAAAACTTAACATCAAATTTCACTGAGAGAAATAATTTGCTCATCTAGTACGTCTTCTCAATGTATAACCAACTTTAAATAATTTCGTACGACGTAAGGTACATATGACGAGACTAGGACCCCAAGGGCCTAAATTTGACCAGTTCAATCAGTAGATGTGGCGCCGGAGACAAAACTATTAGTAATGGTGGTTGGTAATGTTGAAAAGAGCAAAAATGTCCAATTGATTTATGAATGCCGAAAAGTTAAAATAGAAAACGGAAAGCAAACATCGCAAAACGGAATAGCGGCAAAAGGAAATTATTTTGGAAAAATGTTAAGAACGTACTTAACATGCCTAATGTTTGTACTGAGTAGATACAGCGCCTCCGACATATAGAACGTGTATATCGACAAGAATGATAAGGAATACACTGAAAGTGAGGGAATTTCGAACAGGGCCGTAGCTACTAAGGAGTGAAGGTGTGCTGAGCACACCCTGGAAACTCTTGAGCACACCCTGGGCCGACTTGAGTTTAAAAAATTATAATAATAATAATAGTAGATTACAGCAGAGCCTATGTAAATGAGTAATACATGTGTTCGATGTTTGCGGCGTGTGAGCCGTCCCTTTGCGTACCTCCGTTTTGTTCATTTACGAAAAAATGATCATACGTTTACTTGACAGATTGGTTTTAAACAATAGCACACATGATAGGCCTTTTATAACACGTGCTCTTTTGTCAAGTAAACGGATGAACCAAACGGACAAGTCTGAATTCAGCTTTAAAAGTAAAATAACGACAAAGAAAACTGCACATTCTAAGCAGCACATAAATTACATCAATTTATATGGACGATGGACTTTTGCGCGGAGAAATGTAATATTGTGTGCAAGTAAAAATAATAATTTCAAAAAAGAAAGAAAATCAGTTTTATTTGCATACAATATTACATTCTCCGCGCAAAAGTCCATCCTTCATATATATTCACAAAATGAAACATTTCCCCGCGCAAAAGTCCATGCTTCATACGCAAAAAAAAAACAATTCGCTCCTCCGCGCAAAAGTCCATCCTTCATACACACAAAAAAGTAACATTCTCCGCGCAAAAGTCCATCTGCTTCATACGCAAAAAAAAACAATTTGCTCCTCCGCGCAAAAGTGCTTTAAGCTTCATACATACAAAAAAGTAACATTCTCCGCACAAAAGTCCATGCTTCATACACAAAATGTTGCAAAAGCCCACGTCAAGAGTCAAGAGTTGCACGGTTTGCAGAAGAAAGAAGAAAATTGAAGCCGTTTTTAAAAGATCGAAGTATGTGGTGGAAGCATGGATTACATCGTCCAAAAAAAAGAGAGTCGATCTTACATACCATCTGTCAGTCGATGAATTTATAAACCTTTAATTGAAATCCAGAAACGAAAGATCCAAACCTATTAATTAGTCATGATGTTTGTGTTAGACCCATAATGTTAGACGAAGAATAACTTAACAGGAGGGTATACCATGAATTTGTAAATGTTTTTTTTTCCTCGGAGCTGAGCACACCCTGAAAATCGAGTCTAGCTACGGCCCTGATTTCGAATGAGATTTGTTGACACACACCATACGAGTAACTTCATTCTTATGTATTTAAATTAGATTCTCGGGTTGAATGCTTACGAAAAAGGAAAAATGAATGGGGTGACAAATTGATGAATTCCAAAATGAGGCACTAGAAAGTTGATTGAATTTTTTTATCGTTTTTCATTAATGATATATCACGTTCGTACAATATAGCCATAGATAGATGAACGTGGTGATACCGTTATACCGTTTGCGAATTTTGCTGCTCACGCCCAAAGGTAGATATAGCGTTTCTCATCTCTATGCAACCAATTTTCGATTTTTAAGTGTTTGTGATGAATTTTTTCGAGTTTGCCTTAATATGTTCAGGCATATGCTGTCGTAATATGTAGGTTTAAGCCGTACTGAGGAAGACAATTTTACGAGCCAACCATTTCACATACGATTGCAAAGTTACCATACGTATTTACGGATCGCGATGTATACATGTGGAATGTAACAGGAACAGAGAATTAATAGACAGAACGTAAATTGCCGGTTCTTATCATTCTGTAAGGGAAAACTTTGGTGAAGTATAATTACCAACAGCGCCGCATTTGTGTAACATTAAAACATAAATTGGTTTATTCTCTAAAAACAACGGAGACATCAACGTTTAAATGTCAATTCCCAAACAGAAATTCGAAATATCGGATTCGACCGCTCTTTTAAGTAGCGTTACGTATCATATGCCACTAAACGCGTGGATTCCACCAACGCACTTCAAGCATGAGTGGTGCTCTAAATAGAGTACTGAAACTGGACAGTGTATCATACAAATGTAAAACATTTTCATCTAAGATAGAGTACTTTCTGAAGCTGACCACTATCATCACTCATGCTTAAAGTGCGGCGAGTCCAAACATTTTTCAGCAAGTGGCCCGTATGCTATTTTTCAGTGATCATTCAACAAATTTTCACGAACTGTGTTGTGTACTCGCCCTAATTATTAGAGACGCCACCACAACCAATAGCTCAATTCCTGTCAGCACTGTTAAATTTAACAATTCACTCGGAAAGTGTGCCAAAAATTTGAATTTCAAGTGAACGATTCGATGAAAAAGTGATCAGAAAAGTAAATTTCAACGCTTCCTTGTATGAAAAACAAGCATTTTGAATTTCGACCGCACTTACGGCGTCAATTGTCAGTTAATTGTTTATCCGATCAAAAAAGTTTTGTCGGAGCTACGATAAATTCACGCCGTAAAAAAACGTACCGCAGGGAGTCTTTTTACCGCTTAGTTTTTGACATTTAAGTCGAGAACACAGTTCTTGGAAAATGGTTTTCTCACGAAAAAGTTTAGCGAATCATAGTTGAAATGTAATTTCAACTCATCACCAAGGCTTCTTACTCGTGGCCAGTCCTATGGTAAAGCTACTACAAGGCGAACAAAGCAAAGCAAGGGTTTACACATGCATATAAGTCATATGAAAGCTTTTTTTCAGGCCTTCATAAGTTGTATGGAACGTCAGTAACGCAGTGGCATATACCAACATAAAAACTACGTCGTGGAGGCCTCTTATTTAAATTCTGTTTTTGTGTATGTTTATTGGAGTACGCTGCGTCGGCGTTATTTTGTCCAACTGTCAGGTAAATATTTCAATTTTTGGCGCATTTATGTCGTGAAATTAAATGATTTTTACAATAGAGGTAAATTTATCTAGCCCGTTAAATGCTGACGGCGGCGTGACGGGAATTGGGCTAATGCTTATAAGTTACTAAGCCGGTTTGTATATTATACAAAGCTTGTTCTAGAATAATTACATTTCTTGAAGTCTAATTATATGCAAAGTCAATTTAAAAGTTTGAATAATGTCCGAAGCCTGCAAGAACATTTAACTTATGGAAGAGTTTTGTTCCATAAATGTGTTTCAGTAACCGTTCCCTCTTAGTCAGATCTAGGTCAAACTAAATTGTATTTGTGGTTGGACCGAAACCAAACGAAACTAGTTATGCGATAGAATATGTTCCAAATTTAGCGTTGTGTATGAGTAAGATTTAGTTTATTTATCAACCCAATCGAACCATTGTGCAAACAAAGTCTAACCAAAAAGTCAAACCAAAAATGGTGCTCACTGCAGGTGAATTAGGAGGGCCCATTACGAATAAGATTGGTCTCAAGATTAGCCGTTATAGGTTTGGATGCTCTGGACAGAATGCTTTTCCAGGTCCTTTGATGTTTCAGCGATGCACGTAGCGATACTCTAGTTAAGTCTGGTCGAGGAGGAGTGTAAATATCTCTGTTTTAGTTCTACTGACATTAAATATTTTACTGAAAAAATTGAGCAAACGAAAAGAAATTTATGAAAGCTTTTCTGTTCTCGTATAATTCCCATTGCCCTTTTTATTTCCATATTTATTTGTTGACGTGGTTGGTTTGTGCTTAAACTTCTCTGCGATGAAAGGAAATGTAGTGCCCCATGTATATATATACATGGCGACCGAGACAGTGATATAAAAAAAAAAAAAAAACGATAAGTGGTCGGGTTAGTGAAACCGTTGTACTGCAAAGTAAATAATTATTAATAAAGTGAATCATTAAATGAATAAATTATGGGCACATCTGACTCAAAGCCGCAAACCGCCACAACGGATGGTACTAACAGTAATACTGATGTTAATAGTGTCAATATAATTCAAGAATTTTCCGAACACAAAACCAGCACTGGCATTTGTTTATTAATAATAGTGGTACTATTGGCAATTCACTTTATCTATAAATTTTACACGTTACATAAAAAGTGTATCGTAAAGCGTGAGAGACAAGTACGCCAAATTTGAATATTGAATATAAAAACAGAAAAATAAACCACGAACAATATTTGACGGGATTTGAAAAATAAATGAACAAATAACATTACTGGAATTGATGGACATCCAAGAGCACAGGCACGAAAATTCGTACAAATTTGGTCCGTGGGGTCCGTGGAAAACAGGAGAACATTGCTAAGTCAACAGCGAAGGCACAGAAAATCATAGATCGCACAGGCGCGTAAGGTCGTACAAAATTTGGCCCTGGGTAAACAGATACACATAGCAACAGGTATGAGTTATGGAAATTAAAATTTGATTTTTTTTTATAAGAAAATGTTTTAAATTTTGAAGTTTTTATATGTAACGACACGCGATTGAAAATTATATTTTATGCTTACGTTTTAAAATCGATGTTATATGAGAACGATTGTTTATTTTGCGACAGGATGTTGAAATATTAAATACGACGAAAAGTTGTTCTAATTAAAAAGAAAGAAAAAATATTTTTTTCTGATGTCAGCGAATTTAACACGCGCAGTTTTGAAATTCTTTACACGCGCAGTTTTGGAATTATTTTTTTTTTCGCTTACAATCGGTATTTGGTATTATTTTATGAAAGAAATACGATACTAAGTTTGGGACAGGATGTATAAATTTTGAAAATAATTGCAACATTGTGATTGATAAAGCAAACAAAGCGTATTTAATGGTACGAAATGGAAACGTTTGAATCAAAGCCTTTATTTGATTTAACGGAATTTTTAATTGTTTATTTTTCAATTTTATTTTTCTTGATGGTCTTGTCATTGGTTTTAATTTGGTTTTATTGTCAAGCCCGAACGAATAGATTCATTTGATGTGTTTATATTGTTGGAAATCTGGTGAAGTTGATACGAATAAGTATTTTTTATTTGGCAAAGTATGACTACATGGACACAATTAAGTACTAAATTAGACGAACACAGAATAGAATTTGAAAGAATTTATAAATGCCTGAGTGTTTCAATTAAAAGGAAAATTCAACGTGAAACTTTCGATAAACATTTACAAGACATTATTGAAGTATATAACGCTGCGACAAAGTTGATAAGAACGCACGATCTGCAAGAAGACCATTTGACTTATTGTACGGAATTTCACACAAAAATTAGAGATCGTCTTCTCAAATTGTTTGGAACTTTGAAAGTACACATTGTAGTACCCCCCGGAGTAAAAGAAATTGACCCAAAAGTACTTGATAAAGGTGATTCAGACTCAGATTCAGAAATGGTACAATCAGCTGAAGAGTTTCTTGCCTTGGCAGGAAAAACTATCTCTAGGAATTATGCAGGTGACCCATTAGCCCTTACAGCTTTCATAAACTCTATCAAACTTCTCGAGAAGATGGCAGGTACGACGCACGTTACCCTTTTGATAACATATTTAATGACTAAATTGGAAGATAAGGCTATGGAATCAGTCCCTGAAGATCCACAAACTATTCAAGAAATAATTGATGGACTTAAAGTAGGCATTAAACCTGAGACGTCTAAAGTAGTAAAGAGTAGGTTACAGGCTTTGAAGTTTGACAGATTCAAGGTTCAAGACTTTGCCCTTGAAGCGACGAAATTGAGTGAAGCACTCCAAAGAGCTTTAGTGTTGGAAGGTGTTGGTAAGGTCAAAGCACGAGAAATGTGTGTAGATGAAACTATTGACATGTGTCGGGCGAATGCTCGAAGTGATCTGATTAAAGCCGTATTATCAGCGTCTCAATACAATGATCCTGATGAAGTAGTTGCTAAACTGATTTTAGAATCGTCTACCGAAAAGCAGGAAAAGCAAGTGTTAGCATACAAGGCACAGTTTAGAGGTAAACGGGGAAAAGGTAGAAGCCGTGGTGGTTACGGTAATTACGGTAATAATTATGGAAACTATAATAAATGGAATGGTGGAAATAATAATTACCATCAAAACGGCAATGGTCGAGGTAATAATGGTAGAGGAAGATCCTGGAATCGTGGCCGTGGTCGTGGTCGCGGAAGTTATCAGAATTATCAAAATTATCCGAATCACTCAGTTAGAATAGTCGAGGCTTTGGGAAACGAGGAAGCCCCTCAGCGATACCAGCAGCTGGGGGAAACAACAGCAATGATGCCGTATCAGTCTCAATAGTCCAAAGGAAGGTTCTATCTATGAACCCAAACTACTCAGATTTTATAGTTTTGAGTAGTTCGATTTCAAATAAACAATGCACATTCCTAATTGACACGCAGGCGGACATAACTCTCTTAAAAATTTGCGCAGTCCGCCCAAGAGCGCTATTAGATGTAGAAAATTTGATTGACATAACAGGAATAACGGAAGATCCCATAACGACTTTGGGTTGTACGAATGCGACGTTGGGTAATGACGATTTTAGAGTAAATTTTCCAGTACATGTAGTACCAAATGAATTCAATATTCCGTCAGATGGGATCCTAGGTAAAGACTTCATGAAACATTTTAGATGCAATATAAATTACGGAGATATGACGTTTAGATTTACATTAAACGAACAAATGATTACGGTACCAATAAGGGAAGGTCCCGAAGTAAATACGATAGTTTTACCCGCGAGAAGTGAGGTAATTAGACAATTCAATTTGAAAAAAGAAGTGTTAGAACCCCAGTGGGTCGATTCTTGGGAAATTAGTGCAGGAGTCTTCACAGCTCGCACAATAATTAGCTCAGCTCAGCCGTTGATCCGAATTCTCAATACTACGGATAAAGTACAAATAATGAAAAATGACCGTCTACCAATTCAGAAGTTGTCAGATTATAAGGTTTACACAACGAAAAAGGAAATCTCTTCTAAAGAAAGGACAGAAACTTTACTGAAAATTTTAGAAAACAAAGTTCCTAGTTACGCTAAAGAACAGCTTTTCCCGTTGATAGAAGAATATGCGGACGTTTTCGCATTAGAAACTGACAAGATGACCACAAACAATTTTTATGAGCAAAAATTAAGGTTAAAAGATGACACACCGGTTTATATAAAAAATTACCGTACACCGCACAGCCAGATTAATGAAATAGAAGCTCAGGTGAATGAATTTTTAAAAAATGACTTAATAGAACCAAGCGCATCCGAGTATAATAGCCCTTTGATTTTAGTCCCGAAACCCCCTTTGAATGGTCGTGAACGATGGAGACTATGTCTGGATTATCGCCAAGTTAATAAAAAATTAGTGGCAGACAAGTTTCCACTGCCTAGAATGGATCAGATATTAGATAGTTTGGGAAACGCAAAATGTTTTTCGGTCATTGATTTGTTCCAGGGATTCCACCAGGTGCCATTAGAAAAGAATTCCAGAGACATAACGTCTTTTAGTACTAGTACTGGGTCATACAGATGGAAAGTTTTGCCTTTCGGGTTAAACGTTTCACCGAATTCATTTACTCGCATGATGACAATTGCCTTTTCAGGTATCCCCCAGAACAGGCATTTCTCTATATTGATGATGTAGTCGTGATAGGGAAAAGCGAGAAGCATCATTTACAAAATCTCAAAGCAGTATTCCAAGTGTTGCGAGACAGAAATTTGAAAATACATCCTCATAAATGCAAGTTTTTCGAGCCCGAAGTAACCTTTTTAGGACATTTGTGTACTCCTGATGGCATATTGCCAGACCCTAGGAAACACGAGAAAGTTAAAAATTATCCAGTTCCCACAGACAAAAACGCTGCACACAGATTTGTATCATTCGCAAATTATTATCGACGTTTCATCCCACATTTTGCGACTATAGCAAAACCATTGAACAATTTGACTAAAAAAGACGTGACCTTTGAATGGACTGAACAATGCCAAGAAAGTTTCGATACATTAAAGGAAATTTTGACAAAACCACCAGTTTTAGCTTACCCAGACTTTTCTAAGACTTTCATAGTCACAGTCGACGCCTCAATAACAGGTTGTGGGGCTGTACTGAGTCAGCTACATGACGACAATGATCTACCAATTTATTATGCATCAAAGTCATGGTCTAAAGCAGACGCAGTGAAGTCGACTCCAATTCAAGAATGTTTGGCCATTCACTTTGCCTTGACCCAATTTAGACCTTATGTGTACGGAGTACCGTTCCGAGTCCGTACAGATCATAAATCACTTATTTATCTATTTACGCACAAGACTTTGTCTCCTAAACTTATTCGTATTAGGCTGGACCTCGAAGGCTACGATTTCACAATAGAACACATTAGTGGAGCTAAGAATGTAGTGGCCGACGCCCTATCGCGATTAAATATTAAAGATTTACTAGATTTATATGGAAAAACAAAGACAGTATATGTTATGACAAGATCCAAAACAAGAAATTTGAAAAAGGAAAATGAAATGACGACCAATGAAAATTTAAATAAAACACAAGAAATAAGTTACGTACCGGTAATTGAACAATTAAATGCGCATATAAATAAAAAGATACCTCGAATAATGTGTACGCGTACAGAAGGAAGTAAAGACGAGGTAATAGAGCTCAATATATACGAAAATTATAAGAAACTGATCAGTATGAAAGTTCCGGTAGAAATACGCAATGATTTATCAATTCTCGAGAAAGTAATTAATAGTTTACAAGAAATTGCGATAAAGAAAAATTTTAACGAAATTCAGTGGTCGCTAAACGATATTATGTTCAAATTTGTATCAATTAACGTTTTTAAAGAAATTTGCAAAAATAAATTGAATAAACTACGAATAGTGTTAATTAAAAGCCCGATTTTGATCAATGATAAGACAAAACAAAATGAACTCTTAATGTACTTTCATGACAATCCGATTTTTGGAGGACATGTAGGTCACAAGAAACTCTACGCAAACTTAAGGAGTTATTATGCCTGGAAAGGCATGAGGCGAGATGTTGCCTCTTTTGTCAAAAGTTGTACGAAGTGCAAACTAACGAAAGTCAGTGTGAAGAACAAAGAAGCCCTCGTATTAACAAATACTCCCCAGGCCCCCTTTGATGTAGTAGTGATAGATACCATAGGCCCATTGCCTACTTCCCTTAATGGAAATCGCTATGCGATTACGTTAATTTGCGATTTAAGCAAATACTTGGTAATCATTCCTATTCCGGACAAACAGGCTCTTACGGTAGCCAGAGCTATTTTCAATAATTTCGTGTTAATCTTCGGCCTGATGAAACAGGTCATCACCGATCTGGGAACGGAATATGTGAATTCAGTGTTAGAAAGACTATGGGTCCTTTTCCATGTGACCCACAGCAAATCCACTGCTTATCACCATCAGACAGTGGGTACAGCAGAGAGGAGTCACAGAACGTTTAACGAGTATGTCAGAACTTACATTTCCGGTCAGCTCGATAACTGGGAAGAATATTCAAAATATTTCTCGTTCTGTTATAATATCTCCCATCACGCGTCTTATGATTTCAAATACTCCCCCTATGAATTGATATTTTGTAAGAGCCCAGTGCTCCCATTCGATTGGATGGATGGTCGAATTGACCCAATCTATAATATCGATGACTTTAGCAGGGAAGCGAAGTGCAGACTACAAAGAGCACACGTAGACGCCAGAAATCTTATTGACAAGATGAAACTAAGGAACAAAATGAACTATGACCGTTCTGCCAAACCGATAGAATTAGAGTTAAATAATAAAGTAAAGTTGTTTAAGGAGCCATATGATAAACATTCGGAACGCTACGACGGTCCATTCATAGTTAAGGATATCCAAGGATCAAATGTTACGATCACAGATGGCGACAAGTTTTTGAAAACTGTGCATAAAGATAGAGTCCGAAAATATGAATGAATCGTCACAAAAATAAAAGAATGATTTTAATATTTTTATGATTTTATTGTGAAGTTTTATTTTTAAATTAAGGTTAAAGATTAAGGGTTAATTTACAATTTAATCTTTATTTCAATCTGCAATTCAGTTTGAAATTATGTTATCATAAATTTCTTTAAAAAAAAAGGGACGGTGAGAGTCGCAATCTCACAAAGTGAAATCAAATCCCAAAAATTAATAAATTATAAGCAATGGTTAGTTTTAAGACTAAGAAAAGTTTAACTTTCAAAAGGAAATAAATAATGTACGAAATAAATAATAATACGATTGGCTTACACCAATCTAGCCGAAGAGGGATGGTGTAGTGCCCCTTACTATATTAAGTAAGAGAGAAGTAAGTTCTCTCTCTTTAGTATAAGAACCATGAATATGTTACTTAAGTGAATAAAGATTCATTCCATATAATATTGTCAAGCAGTGCGTTTCACTTAATACAACACTCCCGTTAAGACTATATATACCAATTATATATATACAGAAAAAAGAAGTTGCGAACAAACACCTTTTACGGTGGTATACATCATAAAAGGAATTATGGCGAGCGTTGTACACTTTGCCTTCAACATAATGGTGTACACTCGTACAATGAAGAAAGGGCCTTTCGGGTTTTATTTAAAGAATTTATTTCTTAATTAGAGGAACAAATTACGGATCTGCTTGGGCTATGTTATACGTTACACGTAAATTGTAAATGATGGTGTGGAGGAAGTAATTTACAATGAACTTTTACCACAAAATTACGCTAATAAAAACCTTATCTCGACTTTTTCTTTATACATCCGTGTTTAGTTGTTCATTCTGGCCGAAACCCACCTTTCTCTGTAGTACATTTCGTTTATGGTTTGTTAGCAGTTAAGGTAGTCTTCTACATCCACAGGCTAAGACAATAATGTTTGTGGTATTTCTAGTAAGCACGTCACCTCATTCAAAATGTAATACACAGTGAAACCGGTGTTATAATGAAGTGTTAAATGCAACAATGGACGCACCATATTAGCGACTTATAAGATAAATAAAATTTAATTCATTTAAATCCGTTTCGAGGTTAAAATGGCTTTGTTAAAACTACCAAAGAAAACTTTTATTGACATCTTCAGCTTGACGGAGCTAAATTAATAAAATTTCATTTTTCATATAATTCACTAATATGATATGTCCCGATATGTCTATCTTTAGGTCATAAAATGTCAACGTTATGGGACTGTAATGAGAGCTTATACATTTTTACCAAAAAAACGTTCAACCATTCAACCGAATGGTCCTTGCACAGAGATAGGTGTAGACTACCTTGTAGGTGTATTGACGCCATGAGTGTACTGAAAAATATTCGCACAACAATACCAAATGCCAAATTTTTCTGTCATGGGAACTGGCAAACCTTAATTTCATTCATAAATCAGATATTTCATCAATATTGCCAATAAAGCAATTATGCGCAACAAGAATGTGATGTAAACACTATCGATGTAGGGTGAATTTTGTGTTGTAGCGTAGATTCAGTGCAAGCTTTTATGAATGGAAAATTCTAAAATCTCGTGTCGCAATTGGAAACTTCGCATACGTCTTTACGTCACAGTTAAAATTCAAATTTTAAGTGAACGAGTGGCTGAAAAATAAATTAAATGTAAATTTCAACGCTTTTCTATTTGAAAATGGAATCGATTTAGCCGTGCATGACACTTTCCATTTTGGGTCTTAATAGCACACTTGCGGCGGCTCTAACACATAAATTGTCTTTCAAAAAATCGCCAGTGCTGAGAGTTAAGTCCAAAAACACCACAATTTGTTTGGTCTGCCTGTAGCCTGCGTAAGGATAATATTATGAAATGTAACACCGATTGAAGTACGTAAAAGGCTTTATCGTCAAAGTAAGTACAAGAGGATGACAAATTTGAATAAATAACAGAAAACGGAGACGAGAAATTGAAGAAATGCAAAGTAGAGTTTCACAAACGAAACACATGAATCTCGAAATTAAATTTCGCCTTTGTGGTTGTAAGCCACTGAGTGTAGTTAATGTTATACAAAAAAGAATTCAAAGATGTTTTATGCTCATGTCTGAGGAGGGGAAGAAAAAATTCGCTCAAACACAAGGGAGTTCTTTCATTCTGTTAAACCTTTTATAGGCAAATGCTGCATATGGAAACTGAGGCTTGAATGTAATAGATTTTTGTATAACTCTTTTACATTTCCGACTTATCTGAACCCAGCGAGCGATATATTTTAATAGCTATGCCTTCCAGATTGCGCTAGATCAATTAGATAACACAAGGAGGTTATCCTCAATAGACCTGTTAAGTTCAAAAAAAGACTAGATGGTCTGGTTTCATGATGAACTGACAGCTGTAATCGGCCAGCTTTTGATCACTTTCGTTCACTCTTCATTTTTATTCAACGAGCGTGAACGACAGCAATCAAAAGCGAACCGATTACAGCTGTCAGTTCATCCCCCAGACCATCTAGTCTTTTTTAATCTTAAAAGGTTTTTTATATTTCTATGACATTTCATCCATAAAACTGCCAATGTCAGCTCTCTAGTTTTTTGTGAACCAACTTCACTGCTATGACATTTCCTGGATATTCACCAGAGTGAAGTTCTTTCACCAAAAGATAAAGGAATTTAGTATTGAAAAAAAAATTATGGCTACTCTACAAGCCAACGGAGGTTTCCTATACGTAAGAAAGAACATAGAAAACATTTGATGACATCAGTAGTACGTCTATCAAATTCGCTAAATTGACTAGCGAATATTTTCGTCAGTGTAATTGATAAGTGTTCCTTACAAATTTGATGCTGTATATTGCACCCATTACTGTTGTATACAACAGATCCGATCTACGAATTGCAATTTATGTACAGCTTTGACCTAGTTCCCAAAATAATGTAAAAATGAGACATTCTTATCATGTTTCAAACTCTTATATAATATTACAAATTTGAAATATTACCCTTCTTTGCAACGTATTTCGCTCCACACCACAAGTTATACCAATATAAATAACACACTCACATATCTAAATGCGTTTTCATGTACTACAGTTGTGCCATGTTGCTCTAATGTACACATATGAGTTCTTAGCAAACATTTATAATATAAATAGCGATGGACGACGTATTATTTCACGTAGTGGATATGGAGCAGTAAAGGATTTTCCATAAGATACGCTTCCGCATTGTTTCGTATGTAGGTCAGTCGGCTACTATAAAGTATTATTAGTCGAATTGTGGGACGAATCCGATGTCCGTATAATAAACCAATCGTAAGCCGATTTAACTTGAACTTATAGAAATCCTTCTAAGTTTAAAGTAACCGCAAACTAGTCGAGATCGAAGCAAGATGCTGTCATGAGACCCGCACGAAATCTCAAACATTTAATAACTATACGGACGGTCTATCGTTATATTTTCCCAATATTGGTAGATATTGGTCAAAATTGAGTGAAATAACGGTAAAGAGCATAAAAAGTTTTGTTAAATGAATAATTCCAGTGATGAATCCAGAAATTTGGTTGTTGCAATGAATCTTCCCATAGACACACTACATAAAACCGTAGTGCAAAAAAAAATTATTTTGTAAAAGTTTTGCAAGACAAATACGAAAGATCATACCGAAGTACAGATCGCACTTTTGCAGATAAACATAAATCAGATAATAGAAGAATGATGTTTAAAAACTTAGAAGAAATGTAATAGAGTCTTCCCATATTTTAGTACATTCTGTCATAAAATTACCGATGTCACTGCGCTTATTTTCATGTGAACCAACTTCAAATGGTGACATTTGTTCAAGAATGACAAATGTAAAGTACTGTGAAAAAAATGTGGCGCCTCTTCTGGCCAACCCATTTGTCACATTGAACCGATTTTCTAGAATTGGGTCCTATTTAAAGCAGAACTCGTTGAAGTCAGTACTTCATTCTAGTACTTCTAGTGAAAACATGTTTGGAAACGAAAGCTTAAATGTAACAGATTTTTGTGTTATTCTAATACACTTCTAGTACATTTCATCATAAAATTACTAATATTCGCGTCCTATTTGTTTCTCAGCCAACTTCATTGCTATGAAAAAATTGTGGCGTCAACAGAAGTTTACTATTTAGTTAAGTGGCAAAAAATATCCATGAAATGTCACAGCAGTGAAGTTGGTTCACAAAATAATAGTGCATTGACATTAGTAACTTTATGACGAAATGTAATAGTATTCTACCACAATCTATTTGTTGAAAGATTTTATACTGACGGTCAGCTCAATAATAAAT